>NC_079222.1:55242420-55578045 GCF_029633865.1 Lampris incognitus
TTGTTGGTAGCTTGGTCAATGCCAAAACACAGTGAAATCTTTTTATGGCTTTAAACGCGTTTTCTCCTCGAGAGAAATACGATTTCACTAAAAACGTTATAGTTTAAACATGCCTGTTGTACATGTGTGCAAACACTCAGAGCCTTAAGATAGAGGTTTCACCAATGTGTTTTTTGGTGAGAAACCTTCTATTTCAAGGTTCTGTGCGTTTTCAGACAAGTACAATATGTATTTATAGTGTTTCTGATGAAATCCCTCCTTTTAATGCATTTTCTCACAGAAAACGAGTCTCTCGCCATGGGAACATGGCTTTTTTGAAAAAGCATATTCTGGTCGAGAAATCGTGTTTTAAACAATAAAAACGACATCCGGCCTTATTTAGTTCACATTTTTACTTTTGGTAAGCTAGCCCGTATTCATAACGCACTAAACCTTTTTATCGCGTTAAACGCCTTTTCTCAACGAGAAAAGCACAATTTCATCAAAAACAAACAAAACAAGAAAAATGAGTCTATTCAACAAGTCTATAACACGTCCTTAAGAGTTACATGATTTCACCCAATGTCAATGTGTCATTTCTCCAGTTCTGATCATTTTTTTGGTTGTTGGTAGCTTGGTCAATGCCAAAACACAGTGAAATCTTTTTATGGCTTTAAACGCGTTTTCTCCTCGAGAGAAACACGATTTCACTAAAAACGTTATAGTTTAAACATGTCTGTTGTACATGTGTGCAAACACTCAGAGCCTTAAGATAGGGGTTTCACCAATGTGTTTTTTTGGTGAGAAACCTTCTATTTCAAGGTTCTGTGCGTTTTCAGACAAGTACAATATGTATTTATAGTGTTTCTGATGAAATCCCTCCTTTTAATGCATTTTCTCACAGAAAACGAGTCTCTGGCCATGGGAACGTGGCTTTTTTGAAAAAGCATATTCTGGTCGAGAAATCGTGTTTTAAACAATAAAAACGACTCTCGGCCTTATTTAGTTCACATTTTTATTTTTGGTAAGCTAGCCCGTATTCATAACGCAATAAACCTTTTTATCGCGTTAAACGCCTTTTCTCGACGAGAAAAGCACAATTTCATCAAAAACAGACAAAACAAGAAAAATGAATCTATTCAACAAGTCTACAACACGTCCTTAAGAGTTACATGATTTCACCCAATGTCAATGTGTCATTTCTCCAGTTCTGATCATTTTTTTGGTTGTTGGTAGCTTGGTCAATGCCAAAACACAGTGAAATCTTTTTATGGCTTTAAACGCGTTTTCTCCTCGAGAGAAACACGATTTCACTAAAAACGTTATAGTTTAAACATGCCTGTTGTACATGTGTGCAAACACTCAGAGCCTTAAGATAGGGGTTTCACCAATGTGTTTTTTGGTGAGAAACCTTCTATTTCAAGGTTCTGTGCGTTTTCAGACAAGTACAATATGTATTTATAGTGTTTCTGATGAAATCCCTCCTTTTAATGCATTTTCTCACAGAAAACGAGTCTCTCGCCATGGGAACGTGGCTTTTTTGAAAAAGCATATTCTGGTCGAGAAATCGTGTTTTAAACAATAAAAACGACTCCCGGCCTTATTTAGTTCACATTTTTACTTTTGGTAAGCTAGCCCGTATTCATAACGCACTAAACCTTTTTATCGCGTTAAACGCCTTTTCTCGACGAGAAAAGCACAATTTCATCAAAAACAAACAAAACAAGAAAAATGAATCTATTCAACAAGTCTACAACACGTCCTTAAGAGTTACATGATTTCACCCAATGTCAATGTGTCATTTCTCCAGTTCTGATCATTTTTAGGTTGTTGGTAGCTTGGTCAATGCCAAAACACAGTGAAATCTTTTTATGGCTTTAAACGCGTTTTCTCCTCGAGAGAAACACGATTTCACTAAAAACGTTATAGTTTAAACATGTCTGTTGTACATGTGTGCAAACACTCAGAGCCTTAAGATAGAGGTTTCACCAATGTGTTTTTTGGTGAGAAACCTTCTATTTCAAGGTTCTGTGCGTTTTCAGACAAGTACAATATGTATTTATAGTGTTTCTGATGAAATCCCTCCTTTTAGTGCATTTTCTCACAGAAAACGAGTCTCTCGCCATGGGAACATGGCTTTTTTGAAAAAGCATATTCTGGTCGAGAAATCGTGTTTTAAACAATAAAAACGACATCCGGCCTTATTTAGTTCACATTTTTACTTTTGGTAAGCTAGCCCGTATTCATAACGCACTAAACCTTTTTATCGCGTTAAACGCCTTTTCTCAACGAGAAAAGCACAATTTCATCAAAAACAAACAAAACAAGAAAAATGAATCTATTCAACAAGTCTACAACACGTCCTTAAGAGTTACATGATTTCACCCAATGTCAATGTGTCATTTCTCCAGTTCTGATCATTTTTTAGGTTGTTGGTAGCTTGGTCAATGCCAAAACACAGTGAAATCTTTTTATGGCTTTAAACGCGTTTTCTCCTCGAGAGAAACACGATTTCACTAAAAACGTTATAGTTTAAACATGCCTGTTGTACATGTGTGCAAACACTCAGAGCCTTAAGATAGGGGTTTCACCAATGTGTTTTTTGGTGAGAAACCTTCTATTTCAAGGTTCTGTGCGATTTCGGACAAGTACAATATGTATTTATAGTGTTTCTGATGAAATCCCTCCTTTTAGTGCATTTTCTCACAGAAAACGAGTCTCTCGCCATGGGAAAGTGGCTTTTTTGAAAAAGCATATTCTGGTCGAGAAATCGTGTTTTAAACAATAAAAACGACTCCCGGCCTTATTTAGTTCACATTTTTACTTTTGGTAAGCTAGCCATTATTCATAACGCACTAAACCTTTTTATCGCGTTAAACGCCTTTTCTCAACGAGAAAAGAACAATTTCATCAAAAACAGACAAAACAAGAAAAATGAATCTATTCAACAAGTCTATAACACGTCCTTAAGAGTTACATGATTTCACCCAATGTCAATGTGTCATTTCTCCAGTTCTGATCATTTTTTAGGTTGTTGGTAGCTTGGTCAATGCCAAAACACAGTGAAATCTTTTTATGGCTTTAAACGCGTTTTCTCCTCGAGAGAAACACGATTTCACTAAAAACGTTATAGTTTAAACATGTCTGTTGTACATGTGTGCAAACACTCAGAGCCTTAAGATAGAGGTTTCACCAATGTGTTTTTTGGTGAGAAACCTTCTATTTCAAGGTTCTGTGCGTTTTCAGACAAGTACAATATGTATTTATAGTGTTTCTGATGAAATCCCTCCTTTTAGTGCATTTTCTCACAGAAAACGAGTCTCTCGCCATGGGAACATGGCTTTTTTGAAAAAGCATATTCTGGTCGAGAAATCGTGTTTTAAACAATAAAAACGACATCCGGCCTTATTTAGTTCATTTTTTACTTTTGGTAAGCTAGCCCGTATTCATAACGCACTAAACCTTTTTATCGCGTTAAACGCCTTTTCTCAACGAGAAAAGCACAATTTCATCAAAAACAAACAAAACAAGAAAAATGAATCTATTCAACAAGTCTATAACACGTCCTTAAGAGTTACATGATTTCACCCAATGTCAATGTGTCATTTCTCCAGTTCTGATCATTTTTTTGGTTGTTGGTAGCTTGGTCAATGCCAAAACACAGTGAAATCTTTTTATGGCTTTAAACGCGTTTTCTCCTCGAGAGAAACACGATTTCACTAAAAACGTTATAGTTTATGCATGCCTGTTGTACATGTGTGCAAACACTCAGAGCCTTAAGATAGGGGTTTCACCAATGTGTTTTTTGGTGAGAAACCTTCTATTTCAAGGTTCTGTGCGTTTTCAGACAAGTACAATATGTATTTATAGTGTTTCTGATGAAATCCCTCCTTTTAGTGCATTTTCTCACAGAAAACGAGTCTCTCGCCATGGGAACATGGCTTTTTTGAAAAAGCATATTCTGGTCGAGAAATCGTGTTTTAAACAATAAAAACGACATCCGGCCTTATTTAGTTCACATTTTTACTTTTGGTAAGCTAGCCCGTATTCATAACGCACTAAACCTTTTTATCGCGTTAAACGCCTTTTCTCAACGAGAAAAGCACAATTTCATCAAAAACAAACAAAACAAGAAAAATGAATCTATTCAACAAGTCTACAACACGTCCTTAAGAGTTACATGATTTCACCCAATGTCAATGTGTCATTTCTCCAGTTCTGATCATTTTTTAGGTTGTTGGTAGCTTGGTCAATGCCAAAACACAGTGAAATCTTTTTATGGCTTTAAACGCGTTTTCTCCTCGAGAGAAACACGATTTCACTAAAAACGTTATAGTTTAAACATGCCTGTTGTACATGTGTGCAAACACTCAGAGCCTTAAGATAGGGGTTTCACCAATGTGTTTTTTGGTGAGAAACCTTCTATTTCAAGGTTCTGTGCGATTTCGGACAAGTACAATATGTATTTATAGTGTTTCTGATGAAATCCCTCCTTTTAGTGCATTTTCTCACAGAAAACGAGTCTCTCGCCATGGGAAAGTGGCTTTTTTGAAAAAGCATATTCTGGTCGAGAAATCGTGTTTTAAACAATAAAAACGACTCCCGGCCTTATTTAGTTCACATTTTTACTTTTGGTAAGCTAGCCATTATTCATAACGCACTAAACCTTTTTATCGCGTTAAACGCCTTTTCTCAACGAGAAAAGAACAATTTCATCAAAAACAGACAAAACAAGAAAAATGAATCTATTCAACAAGTCTATAACACGTCCTTAAGAGTTACATGATTTCACCCAATGTCAATGTGTCATTTCTCCAGTTCTGATCATTTTTTAGGTTGTTGGTAGCTTGGTCAATGCCAAAACACAGTGAAATCTTTTTATGGCTTTAAACGCGTTTTCTCCTCGAGAGAAACACGATTTCACTAAAAACGTTATAGTTTAAACATGTCTGTTGTACATGTGTGCAAACACTCAGAGCCTTAAGATAGAGGTTTCACCAATGTGTTTTTTGGTGAGAAACCTTCTATTTCAAGGTTCTGTGCGTTTTCAGACAAGTACAATATGTATTTATAGTGTTTCTGATGAAATCCCTCCTTTTAGTGCATTTTCTCACAGAAAACGAGTCTCTCGCCATGGGAACATGGCTTTTTTGAAAAAGCATATTCTGGTCGAGAAATCGTGTTTTAAACAATAAAAACGACATCCGGCCTTATTTAGTTCATTTTTTACTTTTGGTAAGCTAGCCCGTATTCATAACGCACTAAACCTTTTTATCGCGTTAAACGCCTTTTCTCAACGAGAAAAGCACAATTTCATCAAAAACAAACAAAACAAGAAAAATGAATCTATTCAACAAGTCTATAACACGTCCTTAAGAGTTACATGATTTCACCCAATGTCAATGTGTCATTTCTCCAGTTCTGATCATTTTTTTGGTTGTTGGTAGCTTGGTCAATGCCAAAACACAGTGAAATCTTTTTATGGCTTTAAACGCGTTTTCTCCTCGAGAGAAACACGATTTCACTAAAAACGTTATAGTTTATGCATGCCTGTTGTACATGTGTGCAAACACTCAGAGCCTTAAGATAGGGGTTTCACCAATGTGTTTTTTGGTGAGAAACCTTCTATTTCAAGGTTCTGTGCGTTTTCAGACAAGTACAATATGTATTTATAGTGTTTCTGATGAAATCCCTCCTTTTAGTGCATTTTCTCACAGAAAACGAGTCTCTCGCCATGGGAAAGTGGCTTTTTTGAAAAAGCATATTCTGGTCGAGAAATCGTGTTTTAAACAATAAAAACGACTCCCGGCCTTATTTAGTTCACATTTTTACTTTTGGTAAGCTAGCGCGTATTCATAACGCAATAAACCTTTTTATCGCGTTAAACGTCTTTTCTCAACGAGAAAAGCACAATTTCATCAAAAACAGACAAAACAAGAAAAATGAATCTATTCAACAAGTCTATAACACGTCCTTAAGAGTTACATGATTTCACCCAATCTCAATGTGTCATTTCTCCAGTTCTGATAATTTTTTAGGTTGTTGGTAGCTTGGTCAATGCCAAAACACAGTGAAATCTTTTTATGGCTTTAAACGCGTTTTCTCCTCGAGAGAAACACGATTTCACTAAAAACGTTATAGTTTAAACATGCCTGTTGTACATGTGTGCAAACACTCAGAGCCTTAAGATAGGGGTTTCACCAATGTGTTTTTTTGGTGAGAAACCTTCTATTTCAAGGTTCTGTGCGTTTTCAGACAAGTACAATATGTATTTATAGTGTTTCTGATGAAATCCCTCCTTTTAATGCATTTTCTCACAGAAAACGAGTCTCTCGCCATGGGAACGTGGCTTTTTTGAAAAAGCATATTCTGGTCGAGAAATCGTGTTTTAAACAATAAAAACGACATCCGGCCTTATTTAGTTCACATTTTTACTTTTGGTAAGCTAGCCCGTATTCATAACGCACTAAACCTTTTTATCGCGTTAAACGCCTTTTCTCGACAAGAAAAGCACAATTTCATCAAAAACAAACAAAACAAGAAAAATGAATCTATTCAACAAGTCTATAACACGTCCTTAAGAGTTAGTTACATGATTTCACCCAATGTCAATGTGTCATTTCTCCAGTTCTGATCATTTTTTTGGTTGTTGGTAGCTTGGTCAATGCCAAAACACAGTGAAATCTTTTTATGGCTTTAAACGCGTTTTCTCCTCGAGAGAAACACGATTTCACTAAAAACGTTATAGTTTAAACATGTCTGTTGTACATGTGTGCAAACACTCAGAGCCTTAAGATAGGGGTTTCACCAATGTGTTTTTTTGGTGAGAAACCTTCTATTTCAAGGTTCTGTGCGTTTTCAGACAAGTACAATATGTATTTATAGTGTTTCTGATGAAATCCCTCCTTTTAATGCATTTTCTCACAGAAAACGAGTCTCTGGCCATGGGAACGTGGCTTTTTTGAAAAAGCATATTCTGGTCGAGAAATCGTGTTTTAAACAATAAAAACGACTCTCGGCCTTATTTAGTTCACATTTTTATTTTTGGTAAGCTAGCCCGTATTCATAACGCAATAAACCTTTTTATCGCGTTAAACGCCTTTTCTCGACGAGAAAAGCACAATTTCATCAAAAACAGACAAAACAAGAAAAATGAATCTATTCAACAAGTCTACAACACGTCCTTAAGAGTTACATGATTTCACCCAATGTCAATGTGTCATTTCTCCAGTTCTGATCATTTTTTGGTTGTTGGTAGCTTGGTCAATGAAAAAACACATTGAAATCTTTTTATGGCTTTAAACGCGTTTTCTCCTCGAGAGAAACACGATTTCATTAAAAACGTTATAGTTTAAACATGACTTGTACATGTGTGCAAACACTCAGAGCCTTAAGATAGGGGTTTCACCAATGTGTTTTTTGGTGAGAAACCTTCTATTTCAAGGTTCTGTGCGTTTTCAGACAAGTACAATATGTATTTATAGTGTTTCTGATGAAATCCCTCCTTTTAGTGCATTTTCTCACAGGAAACGTGTCTCTCGCCATGGGAACGTGGCTTTTTTGAAAAAGCATATTCTGGTCGAGAAATCGTGTTTTAAACAATAAAAACGACTCCCGGCCTTATTTAGTTCACATTTTTACTTTTGGTAAGCTAGCCCGTATTCATAACGCACTAAACCTTTTTATCGCGTTAAACGCCTTTTCTCGACGAGAAAAGCACAATTTAATCAAAAACAAACAAAACAAGAAAAATGAGTCTATTCAACAAGTCTACAACACGTCCTTAAGAGTTACATGATTTCACCCAATGTCAATGTGTCATTTCTCCAGTTCTGATCATTTTTTAGGTTGTTGGTAGCTTGGTCAATGCCAAAACACAGTGAAATCTTTTTTATGGCTTTAAACGCGTTTTCTCCTCGAGAGAAACACGATTTCACTAAAAACGTTATAGTTTAAACATGCCTGTTGTACATGTGTGCAAACACTCAGAGCCTTAAGATAGAGGTTTCACCAATGTGTTTTTTGGTGAGAAACCTTCTATTTCAAGGTTCTGTGCGTTTTCAGACAAGTACATTATGTATTTATAGTGTTTCTGATGAAATCCCTCCTTTTAATGCATTTTCTCACAGAAAACGAGTCTCTCGCCATGGGAACATGGCTTTTTTGAAAAAGCATATTCTGGTCGAGAAATCGTGTTTTAAACAATAAAAACGACATCCGGCCTTATTTAGTTCACATTTTTACTTTTGGTAAGCTAGCCCGTATTCATAACGCACTAAACCTTTTTATCGCGTTAAACGCCTTTTCTCAACGAGAAAAGCACAATTTCATCAAAAACAAACAAAACAAGAAAAATGAGTCTATTCAACAAGTCTACAACACGTCCTTAAGAGTTACATGATTTCACCCAATGTCAATGTGTCATTTCTCCAGTTCTGATCATTTTTTAGGTTGTTGGTAGCTTGGTCAATGCCAAAACACAGTGAAATCTTTTTATGGCTTTAAACGCGTTTTCTCCTCGAGAGAAATACGATTTCACTAAAAACGTTATAGTTTAAACATGCCTGTTGTACATGTGTGCAAACACTCAGAGCCTTAAGATAGAGGTTTCACCAATGTGTTTTTTGGTGAGAAACCTTCTATTTCAAGGTTCTGTGCGTTTTCAGACAAGTACAATATGTATTTATAGTGTTTCTGATGAAATCCCTCCTTTTAATGCATTTTCTCACAGAAAACGAGTCTCTCGCCATGGGAACATGGCTTTTTTGAAAAAGCATATTCTGGTCGAGAAATCGTGTTTTAAACAATAAAAACGACATCCGGCCTTATTTAGTTCACATTTTTACTTTTGGTAAGCTAGCCCGTATTCATAACGCACTAAACCTTTTTATCGCGTTAAACGCCTTTTCTCAACGAGAAAAGCACAATTTCATCAAAAACAAACAAAACAAGAAAAATGAGTCTATTCAACAAGTCTATAACACGTCCTTAAGAGTTACATGATTTCACCCAATGTCAATGTGTCATTTCTCCAGTTCTGATCATTTTTTTGGTTGTTGGTAGCTTGGTCAATGCCAAAACACAGTGAAATCTTTTTATGGCTTTAAACGCGTTTTCTCCTCGAGAGAAACACGATTTCACTAAAAACGTTATAGTTTAAACATGTCTGTTGTACATGTGTGCAAACACTCAGAGCCTTAAGATAGGGGTTTCACCAATGTGTTTTTTTGGTGAGAAACCTTCTATTTCAAGGTTCTGTGCGTTTTCAGACAAGTACAATATGTATTTATAGTGTTTCTGATGAAATCCCTCCTTTTAATGCATTTTCTCACAGAAAACGAGTCTCTGGCCATGGGAACGTGGCTTTTTTGAAAAAGCATATTCTGGTCGAGAAATCGTGTTTTAAACAATAAAAACGACTCTCGGCCTTATTTAGTTCACATTTTTATTTTTGGTAAGCTAGCCCGTATTCATAACGCAATAAACCTTTTTATCGCGTTAAACGCCTTTTCTCAACGAGAAAAGCACAATTTCATCAAAAACAAACAAAACAAGAAAAATGAGTCTATTCAACAAGTCTATAACACGTCCTTAAGAGTTACATGATTTCACCCAATGTCAATGTGTCATTTCTCCAGTTCTGATCATTTTTTTGGTTGTTGGTAGCTTGGTCAATGCCAAAACACAGTGAAATCTTTTTATGGCTTTAAACGCGTTTTCTCCTCGAGAGAAACACGATTTCACTAAAAACGTTATAGTTTAAACATGTCTGTTGTACATGTGTGCAAACACTCAGAGCCTTAAGATAGGGGTTTCACCAATGTGTTTTTTTGGTGAGAAACCTTCTATTTCAAGGTTCTGTGCGTTTTCAGACAAGTACAATATGTATTTATAGTGTTTCTGATGAAATCCCTCCTTTTAATGCATTTTCTCACAGAAAACGAGTCTCTGGCCATGGGAACGTGGCTTTTTTGAAAAAGCATATTCTGGTCGAGAAATCGTGTTTTAAACAATAAAAACGACTCTCGGCCTTATTTAGTTCACATTTTTATTTTTGGTAAGCTAGCCCGTATTCATAACGCAATAAACCTTTTTATCGCGTTAAACGCCTTTTCTCGACGAGAAAAGCACAATTTCATCAAAAACAGACAAAACAAGAAAAATGAATCTATTCAACAAGTCTACAACACGTCCTTAAGAGTTACATGATTTCACCCAATGTCAATGTGTCATTTCTCCAGTTCTGATCATTTTTTTGGTTGTTGGTAGCTTGGTCAATGCCAAAACACAGTGAAATCTTTTTATGGCTTTAAACGCGTTTTCTCCTCGAGAGAAACACGATTTCACTAAAAACGTTATAGTTTAAACATGCCTGTTGTACATGTGTGCAAACACTCAGAGCCTTAAGATAGGGGTTTCACCAATGTGTTTTTTGGTGAGAAACCTTCTATTTCAAGGTTCTGTGCGTTTTCAGACAAGTACAATATGTATTTATAGTGTTTCTGATGAAATCCCTCCTTTTAGTGCATTTTCTCACAGAAAACGAGTCTCTCGCCATGGGAAAGTGGCTTTTTTGAAAAAATATATTCTGGTCGAGAAATCGTGTTTTAAACAATAAAAACGACTCCCGGCCTTATTTAGTTCACATTTTTACTTTTGGTAAGCTAGCCCGTATTCATAACGCACTGAACCTTTTTATCGCGTTAAACGCCTTTTCTCGACGAGAAAAGCACAATTTCATCAAAAACAAACAAAACAAGAAAAATGAATCTATTCAACAAGTCTACAACACGTCCTTAAGAGTTACATGATTTCACCCAATGTCAATGTGTCATTTCTCCAGTTCTGATCATTTTTTAGGTTGTTGGTAGCTTGGTCAATGCCAAAACACAGTGAAATCTTTTTATGGCTTTAAACGCGTTTTCTCCTCGAGAGAAATACGATTTCACTAAAAACGTTATAGTTTAAACATGCCTGTTGTACATGTGTGCAAACACTCAGAGCCTTAAGATAGAGGTTTCACCAATGTGTTTTTTGGTGAGAAACCTTCTATTTCAAGGTTCTGTGCGTTTTCAGACAAGTACAATATGTATTTATAGTGTTTCTGATGAAATCCCTCCTTTTAATGCATTTTCTCACAGAAAACGAGTCTCTCGCCATGGGAACATGGCTTTTTTGAAAAAGCATATTCTGGTCGAGAAATCGTGTTTTAAACAATAAAAACGACATCCGGCCTTATTTAGTTCACATTTTTACTTTTGGTAAGCTAGCGCGTATTCATAACGCAATAAACCTTTTTATCGCGTTAAACGCCTTTTCTCAACGAGAAAAGCACAATTTCATCAAAAACAGACAAAACAAGAAAAATGAATCTATTCAACAAGTCTATAACACGTCCTTAAGAGTTACATGATTTCACCCAATCTCAATGTGTCATTTCTCCAGTTCTGATCATTTTTTAGGTTGTTGGTAGCTTGGTCAATGCCAAAACACAGTGAAATCTTTTTATGGCTTTAAACGCGTTTTCTCCTCGAGAGAAACACGATTTCACTAAAAACGTTATAGTTTAAACATGCCTGTTGTACATGTGTGCAAACACTCAGAGCCTTAAGATAGGGGTTTCACCAATGTGTTTTTTTGGTGAGAAACCTTCTATTTCAAGGTTCTGTGCGTTTTCAGACAAGTACAATATGTATTTATAGTGTTTCTGATGAAATCCCTCCTTTTAGTGCATTTTCTCACAGAAAACGAGTCTCTCGCCATGGGAACGTGGCTTTTTTGAAAAAGCATATTCTGGTCGAGAAATCGTGTTTTAAACAATAAAAACGACATCCGGCCTTATTTAGTTCACATTTTTACTTTTGGTAAGCTAGCCCGTATTCATAACGCACTAAACCTTTTTATCGCGTTAAACGCCTTTTCTCGACGAGAAAAGCACAATTTCATCAAAAACAAACAAAACAAGAAAAATGAATCTATTCAACAAGTCTATAACACGTCCTTAAGAGTTACATGATTTCACCCAATGTCAATGTGTCATTTCTCCAGTTCTGATCATTTTTTTGGTTGTTGGTAGCTTGGTCAATGCCAAAACACAGTGAAATCTTTTTATGGCTTTAAACGCGTTTTCTCCTCGAGAGAAACACGATTTCACTAAAAACGTTATAGTTTAAACATGCCTGTTGTACATGTGTGCAAACACTCAGAGCCTTAAGATAGGGGTTTCACCAATGTGTTTTTTGGTGAGAAACCTTCTATTTCAAGGTTCTGTGCGTTTTCAGACAAGTACAATATGTATTTATAGTGTTTCTGATGAAATCCCTCCTTTTAATGCATTTTCTCACAGAAAACGAGTCTCTCGCCATGGGAACGTGGCTTTTTTGAAAAAGCATATTCTGGTCGAGAAATCGTGTTTTAAACAATAAAAACGACTCCCGGCCTTATTTAGTTCACATTTTTACTTTTGGTAAGCTAGCCCGTATTCATAACGCACTAAACCTTTTTATCGCGTTAAACGCCTTTTCTCGACGAGAAAAGCAGAATTTCATCAAAAACAAACAAAACAAGAAAAATGAATCTATTCAACAAGTCTACAACACGTCCTTAAGAGTTACATGATTTCACCCAATGTCAATGTGTCATTTCTCCAGTTCTGATCATTTTTAGGTTGTTGGTAGCTTGGTCAATGCCAAAACACAGTGAAATCTTTTTATGGCTTTAAACGCGTTTTCTCCTCGAGAGAAACACGATTTCACTAAAAACGTTATAGTTTAAACATGTCTGTTGTACATGTGTGCAAACACTCAGAGCCTTAAGATAGAGGTTTCACCAATGTGTTTTTTGGTGAGAAACCTTCTATTTCAAGGTTCTGTGCGTTTTCAGACAAGTACAATATGTATTTATAGTGTTTCTGATGAAATCCCTCCTTTTAGTGCATTTTCTCACAGAAAACGAGTCTCTCGCCATGGGAACATGGCTTTTTTGAAAAAGCATATTCTGGTCGAGAAATCGTGTTTTAAACAATAAAAACGACATCCGGCCTTATTTAGTTCACATTTTTACTTTTGGTAAGCTAGCCCGTATTCATAACGCACTAAACCTTTTTATCGCGTTAAACGCCTTTTCTCAACGAGAAAAGCACAATTTCATCAAAAACAAACAAAACAAGAAAAATGAATCTATTCAACAAGTCTATAACACGTCCTTAAGAGTTACATGATTTCACCCAATGTCAATGTGTCATTTCTCCAGTTCTGATCATTTTTTGGTTGTTGGTAGCTTGGTCAATGCCAAAACACAGTGAAATCTTTTTATGGCTTTAAACGCGTTTTCTCCTCGAGAGAAACACGATTTCACTAAAAACGTTATAGTTTAAACATGCCTGTTGTACATGTGTGCAAACACTCAGAGCGTTAAGATAGGGGTTTCACCAATGTGTTTTTTTGGTGAGAAACCTTCTATTTCAAGGTTCTGTGCGTTTTCAGACAAGTACAATATGTATTTATACTGTTTCTGATGAAATCCCTCCTTTTAGTGCATTTTCTCACAGAAAACGTGTCTCTCGCCATGGGAACGTGGCTTTTTTGAAAAAGCATATTCTGGTCGAGAAATCGTGTTTTAAACAATAAAAACGACTCCCGGCCTTATTTAGTTCACATTTTTACTTTTGGTAAGCTAGCCCGTATTCATAACGCACTAAACCTTTTTATCACGTTAAACGCCTTTTCTCGACGAGAAAAGCACAATTTCATCAAAAACAAACAAAACAAGAAAAATGAATCTATTCAACAAGTCTACAACACGTCCTTAAGAGTTACATTATTTCACCCAATGTCAATGTGTCATTTCTCCAGTTCTGATCATTTTTTAGGTTGTTGGTAGCTTGGTCAATGCCAAAACACAGTGAAATCTTTTTATGGCTTTAAACGCGTTTTCTCCTCGAGAGAAACACGATTTCACTAAAAACGTTATAGTTTAAACATGCCTGTTGTACATGTGTGCAAACACTCAGAACCTTAAGATAGGGGTTCCACCAATGTGTTTTTTGGTGAGAAACCTTCTATTTCAAGGTTCTGTGCGATTTCGGACAAGTACAATATGTATTTATAGTGTTTCTGATGAAATCCCTCCTTTTAGTGCATTTTCTCACAGAAAACGAGTCTCTCGCCCTGGGAAAGTGGCTTTTTTGAAAAAGCATATTCTGGTCGAGAAATCGTGTTTTAAACAATAAAAACGACTCCCGGCCTTATTTAGTTCACATTTTTACTTTTGGTAAGCTAGCCATTATTCATAACGCACTAAACCTTTTTATCGCGTTAAACGCCTTTTCTCAACGAGAAAAGCACAATTTCATCAAAAACAGACAAAACAAGAAAAATGAATCTATTCAACAAGTCTATAACACGTCCTTAAGAGTTACATGATTTCACCCAATGTCAATGTGTCATTTCTCCAGTTCTGATCATTTTTTAGGTTGTTGGTAGCTTGGTCAATGCCAAAACACAGTGAAATCTTTTTATGGCTTTAAACGCGTTTTCTCCTCGAGAGAAACACGATTTCACTAAAAACGTTATAGTTTAAACATGCCTGTTGTACATGTGTGCAAACACTCAGAGCCTTAAGATAGGGGTTTCACCAATGTGTTTTTTGGTGAGAAACCTTCTATTTCAAGGTTCTGTGCGATTTCGGACAAGTACAATATGTATTTATAGTGTTTCTGATGAAATCCCTCCTTTTAGTGCATTTTCTCACAGAAAACGAGTCTCTCGCCCTGGGAAAGTGGCTTTTTTGAAAAAGCATATTCTGGTCGAGAAATCGTGTTTTAAACAATAAAAACGACTCCCGGCCTTATTTAGTTCACATTTTTACTTTTGGTAAGCTAGCCATTATTCATAACGCACTAAACCGTTTTATCGCGTTAAACGCCTTTTCTCAACGAGAAAAGCACAATTTCATCAAAAACAGACAAAACAAGAAAAATGAATCTATTCAACAAGTCTATAACACGTCCTTAAGAGTTACATGATTTCACCCAATGTCAATGTGTCATTTCTCCAGTTCTGATCATTTTTTAGGTTGTTGGTAGCTTGGTCAATGCCAAAACACAGTGAAATCTTTTTATGGCTTTAAACGCGTTTTCTCCTCGAGAGAAACACGATTTCACTAAAAACGTTATAGTTTAAACATGCCTGTTGTACATGTGTGCAAACACTCAGAGCCTTAAGATAGGGGTTTCACCAATGTGTTTTTTGGTGAGAAACCTTCTATTTCAAGGTTCTGTGCGATTTCGGACAAGTACAATATGTATTTATAGTGTTTCTGATGAAATCCCTCCTTTTAGTGCATTTTCTCACAGAAAACGAGTCTCTCGCCATGGGAACGTGGCTTTTTTGAAAAAGCATATTCTGGTCGAGAAATCGTGTTTTAAACAATAAAAACGACTCCCGGCCTTATTTAGTTCACATTTTTACTTTTGGTAAGCTAGCCATTATTCATAACGCACTAAACCTTTTTATCGCGTTAAACGCCTTTTCTCAACGAGAAAAGAACAATTTCATCAAAAACAAACAAAACAAGAAAAATGAATCTATTCAACAAGTCTATAACACGTCCTTAAGAGTTACATGATTTCACCCAATGTCAATGTGTCATTTCTCCAGTTCTGATCATTTTTTAGGTTGTTGGTAGCTTGGTCAATGCCAAAACACAGTGAAATCTTTTTATGGCTTTAAACGCGTTTTCTCCTCGAGAGAAACACGATTTCACTAAAAACGTTATAGTTTAAACATGTCTGTTGTACATGTGTGCAAACACTCAGAGCCTTAAGATAGAGGTTTCACCAATGTGTTTTTTGGTGAGAAACCTTCTATTTCAAGGTTCTGTGCGTTTTCAGACAAGTACAATATGTATTTATAGTGTTTCTGATGAAATCCCTCCTTTTAGTGCATTTTCTCACAGAAAACGAGTCTCTCGCCATGGGAACATGGCTTTTTTGAAAAAGCATATTCTGGTCGAGAAATCGTGTTTTAAACAATAAAAACGACATCCGGCCTTATTTAGTTCATTTTTTACTTTTGGTAAGCTAGCCCGTATTCATAACGCACTAAACCTTTTTATCGCGTTAAACGCCTTTTCTCAACGAGAAAAGCACAATTTCATCAAAAACAAACAAAACAAGAAAAATGAATCTATTCAACAAGTCTATAACACGTCCTTAAGAGTTACATGATTTCACCCAATGTCAATGTGTCATTTCTCCAGTTCTGATCATTTTTTTGGTTGTTGGTAGCTTGGTCAATGCCAAAACACAGTGAAATCTTTTTATGGCTTTAAACGCGTTTTCTCCTCGAGAGAAACACGATTTCACTAAAAACGTTATAGTTTATGCATGCCTGTTGTACATGTGTGCAAACACTCAGAGCCTTAAGATAGGGGTTTCACCAATGTGTTTTTTGGTGAGAAACCTTCTATTTCAAGGTTCTGTGCGTTTTCAGACAAGTACAATATGTATTTATAGTGTTTCTGATGAAATCCCTCCTTTTAGTGCATTTTCTCACAGAAAACGAGTCTCTCGCCATGGGAAAGTGGCTTTTTTGAAAAAGCATATTCTGGTCGAGAAATCGTGTTTTAAACAATAAAAACGACTCCCGGCCTTATTTAGTTCACATTTTTACTTTTGGTAAGCTAGCGCGTATTCATAACGCAATAAACCTTTTTATCGCGTTAAACGCCTTTTCTCAACGAGAAAAGCACAATTTCATCAAAAACAGACAAAACAAGAAAAATGAATCTATTCAACAAGTCTATAACACGTCCTTAAGAGTTACATGATTTCACCCAATCTCAATGTGTCATTTCTCCAGTTCTGATAATTTTTTAGGTTGTTGGTAGCTTGGTCAATGCCAAAACACAGTGAAATCTTTTTATGGCTTTAAACGCGTTTTCTCCTCGAGAGAAACACGATTTCACTAAAAACGTTATAGTTTAAACATGCCTGTTGTACATGTGTGCAAACACTCAGAGCCTTAAGATAGGGGTTTCACCAATGTGTTTTTTTGGTGAGAAACCTTCTATTTCAAGGTTCTGTGCGTTTTCAGACAAGTACAATATGTATTTATAGTGTTTCTGATGAAATCCCTCCTTTTAATGCATTTTCTCACAGAAAACGAGTCTCTCGCCATGGGAACGTGGCTTTTTTGAAAAAGCATATTCTGGTCGAGAAATCGTGTTTTAAACAATAAAAACGACATCCGGCCTTATTTAGTTCACATTTTTACTTTTGGTAAGCTAGCCCGTATTCATAACGCACTAAACCTTTTTATCGCGTTAAACGCCTTTTCTCGACAAGAAAAGCACAATTTCATCAAAAACAAACAAAACAAGAAAAATGAATCTATTCAACAAGTCTATAACACGTCCTTAAGAGTTAGTTACATGATTTCACCCAATGTCAATGTGTCATTTCTCCAGTTCTGATCATTTTTTTGGTTGTTGGTAGCTTGGTCAATGCCAAAACACAGTGAAATCTTTTTATGGCTTTAAACGCGTTTTCTCCTCGAGAGAAACACGATTTCACTAAAAACGTTATAGTTTAAACATGTCTGTTGTACATGTGTGCAAACACTCAGAGCCTTAAGATAGGGGTTTCACCAATGTGTTTTTTTGGTGAGAAACCTTCTATTTCAAGGTTCTGTGCGTTTTCAGACAAGTACAATATGTATTTATAGTGTTTCTGATGAAATCCCTCCTTTTAATGCATTTTCTCACAGAAAACGAGTCTCTGGCCATGGGAACGTGGCTTTTTTGAAAAAGCATATTCTGGTCGAGAAATCGTGTTTTAAACAATAAAAACGACTCTCGGCCTTATTTAGTTCACATTTTTATTTTTGGTAAGCTAGCCCGTATTCATAACGCAATAAACCTTTTTATCGCGTTAAACGCCTTTTCTCGACGAGAAAAGCACAATTTCATCAAAAACAGACAAAACAAGAAAAATGAATCTATTCAACAAGTCTACAACACGTCCTTAAGAGTTACATGATTTCACCCAATGTCAATGTGTCATTTCTCCAGTTCTGATCATTTTTTGGTTGTTGGTAGCTTGGTCAATGAAAAAACACATTGAAATCTTTTTATGGCTTTAAACGCGTTTTCTCCTCGAGAGAAACACGATTTCATTAAAAACGTTATAGTTTAAACATGACTTGTACATGTGTGCAAACACTCAGAGCCTTAAGATAGGGGTTTCACCAATGTGTTTTTTGGTGAGAAACCTTCTATTTCAAGGTTCTGTGCGTTTTCAGACAAGTACAATATGTATTTATAGTGTTTCTGATGAAATCCCTCCTTTTAGTGCATTTTCTCACAGGAAACGTGTCTCTCGCCATGGGAACGTGGCTTTTTTGAAAAAGCATATTCTGGTCGAGAAATCGTGTTTTAAACAATAAAAACGACTCCCGGCCTTATTTAGTTCACATTTTTACTTTTGGTAAGCTAGCCCGTATTCATAACGCACTAAACCTTTTTATCGCGTTAAACGCCTTTTCTCGACGAGAAAAGCACAATTTAATCAAAAACAAACAAAACAAGAAAAATGAGTCTATTCAACAAGTCTACAACACGTCCTTAAGAGTTACATGATTTCACCCAATGTCAATGTGTCATTTCTCCAGTTCTGATCATTTTTTAGGTTGTTGGTAGCTTGGTCAATGCCAAAACACAGTGAAATCTTTTTTATGGCTTTAAACGCGTTTTCTCCTCGAGAGAAACACGATTTCACTAAAAACGTTATAGTTTAAACATGCCTGTTGTACATGTGTGCAAACACTCAGAGCCTTAAGATAGAGGTTTCACCAATGTGTTTTTTGGTGAGAAACCTTCTATTTCAAGGTTCTGTGCGTTTTCAGACAAGTACATTATGTATTTATAGTGTTTCTGATGAAATCCCTCCTTTTAATGCATTTTCTCACAGAAAACGAGTCTCTCGCCATGGGAACATGGCTTTTTTGAAAAAGCATATTCTGGTCGAGAAATCGTGTTTTAAACAATAAAAACGACATCCGGCCTTATTTAGTTCACATTTTTACTTTTGGTAAGCTAGCCCGTATTCATAACGCACTAAACCTTTTTATCGCGTTAAACGCCTTTTCTCAACGAGAAAAGCACAATTTCATCAAAAACAAACAAAACAAGAAAAATGAGTCTATTCAACAAGTCTACAACACGTCCTTAAGAGTTACATGATTTCACCCAATGTCAATGTGTCATTTCTCCAGTTCTGATCATTTTTTAGGTTGTTGGTAGCTTGGTCAATGCCAAAACACAGTGAAATCTTTTTATGGCTTTAAACGCGTTTTCTCCTCGAGAGAAATACGATTTCACTAAAAACGTTATAGTTTAAACATGCCTGTTGTACATGTGTGCAAACACTCAGAGCCTTAAGATAGAGGTTTCACCAATGTGTTTTTTGGTGAGAAACCTTCTAGTTCAAGGTTCTGTGCGTTTTCCGACAAGTACAATATGTATTTATAGTGTTTCTGATGAAATCCCTCCTTTTAATGCATTTTCTCACAGAAAACGAGTCTCTCGCCATGGGAACATGGCTTTTTTGAAAAAGCATATTCTGGTCGAGAAATCGTGTTTTAAACAATAAAAACGACATCCGGCCTTATTTAGTTCACATTTTTACTTTTGGTAAGCTAGCCCGTATTCATAACGCACTAAACCTTTTTATCGCGTTAAACGCCTTTTCTCAACGAGAAAAGCACAATTTCATCAAAAACAAACAAAACAAGAAAAATGAGTCTATTCAACAAGTCTATAACACGTCCTTAAGAGTTACATGATTTCACCCAATGTCAATGTGTCATTTCTCCAGTTCTGATCATTTTTTTGGTTGTTGGTAGCTTGGTCAATGCCAAAACACAGTGAAATCTTTTTATGGCTTTAAACGCGTTTTCTCCTCGAGAGAAACACGATTTCACTAAAAACGTTATAGTTTAAACATGCCTGTTGTACATGTGTGCAAACACTTAGAGCCTTAAGATAGGGGTTTCACCAATGTGTTTTTTGGTGAGAAACCTTCTATTTCAAGGTTCTGTGCGTTTTCAGACAAGTACAATATGTATTTATAGTGTTTCTGATGAAATCCCTCCTTTTAATGCATTTTCTCACAGAAAACGAGTCTCTCGCCATGGGAACGTGGCTTTTTTGAAAAAATATATTCTGGTCGAGAAATCGTGTTTTAAACAATAAAAACGACTCCCGGCCTTATTTAGTTCACATTTTTACTTTTGGTAAGCTAGCCCGTATTCATAACGCACTGTACCTTTTTATCGCGTTAAACGCCTTTTCTCGACGAGAAAAGCACAATTTCATCAAAAACAAACAAAACAAGAAAAATGAATCTATTCAACAAGTCTACAACACGTCCTTAAGAGTTATTTACATGATTTCACCCAATGTCAATGTGTCATTTCTCCAGTTCTGATCATTTTTTTGGTTGTTGGTAGCTTGGTCAATGCCAAAACACAGTGAAATCTTTTTATGGCTTTAAACGCGTTTTCTCCTCGAGAGAAACACGATTTCACTAAAAACGTTATAGTTTAAACATGCCTGTTGTACATGTGTGCAAACACTCAGAGCCTTAAGATAGGGGTTTCACCAATGTGTTTTTTGGTGAGAAACCTTCTATTTCAAGGTTCTGTGCGTTTTCAGACAAGTACAATATGTATTTATAGTGTTTCTGATGAAATCCCTCCTTTTAGTGCATTTTCTCACAGAAAACGAGTCTCTCGCCATGGGAAAGTGGCTTTTTTGAAAAAATATATTCTGGTCGAGAAATCGTGTTTTAAACAATAAAAACGACTCCCGGCCTTATTTAGTTCACATTTTTACTTTTGGTAAGCTAGCCCGTATTCATAACGCACTGAACCTTTTTATCGCGTTAAACGCCTTTTCTCGACGAGAAAAGCACAATTTCATCAAAAACAAACAAAACAAGAAAAATGAATCTATTCAACAAGTCTACAACACGTCCTTAAGAGTTACATGATTTCACCCAATGTCAATGTGTCATTTCTCCAGTTCTGATCATTTTTTAGGTTGTTGGTAGCTTGGTCAATGCCAAAACACAGTGAAATCTTTTTATGGCTTTAAACGCGTTTTCTCCTCGAGAGAAATACGATTTCACTAAAAACGTTATAGTTTAAACATGCCTGTTGTACATGTGTGCAAACACTCAGAGCCTTAAGATAGAGGTTTCACCAATGTGTTTTTTGGTGAGAAACCTTCTATTTCAAGGTTCTGTGCGTTTTCAGACAAGTACAATATGTATTTATAGTGTTTCTGATGAAATCCCTCCTTTTAATGCATTTTCTCACAGAAAACGAGTCTCTCGCCATGGGAACATGGCTTTTTTGAAAAAGCATATTCTGGTCGAGAAATCGTGTTTTAAACAATAAAAACGACATCCGGCCTTATTTAGTTCACATTTTTACTTTTGGTAAGCTAGCCCGTATTCATAACGCACTAAACCTTTTTATCGCGTTAAACGCCTTTTCTCAACGAGAAAAGCACAATTTCATCAAAAACAAACAAAACAAGAAAAATGAGTCTATTCAACAAGTCTATAACACGTCCTTAAGAGTTACATGATTTCACCCAATGTCAATGTGTCATTTCTCCAGTTCTGATCATTTTTTAGGTTGTTGGTAGCTTGGTCAATGCCAAAACACAGTGAAATCTTTTTATGGCTTTAAACGCGTTTTCTCCTCGAGAGAAACACGATTTCACTAAAAACGTTATAGTTTAAACATGCCTGTTGTACATGTGTGCAAACACTCAGAGCCTTAAGATAGGGGTTTCACCAATGTGTTTTTTGGTGAGAAACCTTCTATTTCAAGGTTCTGTGCGTTTTCAGACAAGTACAATATGTATTTATAGTGTTTCTGATGAAATCCCTCCTTTTAATGCATTTTCTCACAGAAAACGAGTCTCTCGCCATGGGAACATGGCTTTTTTGAAAAAGCATATTCTGGTCGAGAAATCGTGTTTTAAACAATAAAAACGACATCCGGCCTTATTTAGTTCACATTTTTACTTTTGGTAAGCTAGCCCGTATTCATAACGCACTAAACCTTTTTATCGCGTTAAACGCCTTTTCTCAACGAGAAAAGCACAATTTCATCAAAAACAAACAAAACAAGAAAAATGAGTCTATTCAACAAGTCTATAACACGTCCTTAAGAGTTACATGATTTCACCCAATGTCAATGTGTCATTTCTCCAGTTCTGATCATTTTTTAGGTTGTTGGTAGCTTGGTCAATGCCAAAACACAGTGAAATCTTTTTATGGCTTTAAACGCGTTTTCTCCTCGAGAGAAACACGATTTCACTAAAAACGTTATAGTTTAAACATGCCTGTTGTACATGTGTGCAAACACTCAGAGCCTTAAGATAGGGGTTTCACCAATGTGTTTTTTGGTGAGAAACCTTCTATTTCAAGGTTCTGTGCGTTTTCAGACAAGTACAATATGTATTTATAGTGTTTCTGATGAAATCCCTCCTTTTAATGCATTTTCTCACAGAAAACGAGTCTCTCGCCATGGGAACGTGGCTTTTTTGAAAAAATATATTCTGGTCGAGAAATCGTGTTTTAAACAATAAAAACGACTCCCGGCCTTATTTAGTTCACATTTTTACTTTTGGTAAGCTAGCCCGTATTCATAACGCACTGTACCTTTTTATCGCGTTAAACGCCTTTTCTCGACGAGAAAAGCACAATTTCATCAAAAACAAACAAAACAAGAAAAATGAATCTATTCAACAAGTCTACAACACGTCCTTAAGAGTTAGTTACATGATTTCACCCAATGTCAATGTGTCATTTCTCCAGTTCTGATCATTTTTTTGGTTGTTGGTAGCTTGGTCAATGCCAAAACACAGTGAAATCTTTTTATGGCTTTAAACGCGTTTTCTCCTCGAGAGAAACACGATTTCACTAAAAACGTTATAGTTTAAACATGCCTGTTGTACATGTGTGCAAACACTCAGAGCCTTAAGATAGGGGTTTCACCAATGTGTTTTTTGGTGAGAAACCTTCTATTTCAAGGTTCTGTGCGTTTTCAGACAAGTACAATATGTATTTATAGTGTTTCTGATGAAATCCCTCCTTTTAGTGCATTTTCTCACAGAAAACGAGTCTCTCGCCATGGGAAAGTGGCTTTTTTGAAAAAGCATATTCTGGTCGAGAAATCGTGTTTTAAACAATAAAAACGACTCCCGGCCTTATTTAGTTCACATTTTTACTTTTGGTAAGCTAGCGCGTATTCATAACGCAATAAACCTTTTTATCGCGTTAAACGCCTTTTCTCAACGAGAAAAGCACAATTTCATCAAAAACAGACAAAACAAGAAAAATGAATCTATTCAACAAGTCTATAACACGTCCTTAAGAGTTACATGATTTCACCCAATCTCAATGTGTCATTTCTCCAGTTCTGATCATTTTTTAGGTTGTTGGTAGCTTGGTCAATGCCAAAACACAGTGAAATCTTTTTATGGCTTTAAACGCGTTTTCTCCTCGAGAGAAACACGATTTCACTAAAAACGTTATAGTTTAAACATGCCTGTTGTACATGTGTGCAAACACTCAGAGCCTTAAGATAGGGGTTTCACCAATGTGTTTTTTTGGTGAGAAACCTTCTATTTCAAGGTTCTGTGCGTTTTCAGACAAGTACAATATGTATTTATAGTGTTTCTGATGAAATCCCTCCTTTTAGTGCATTTTCTCACAGAAAACGAGTCTCTCGCCATGGGAACGTGGCTTTTTTGAAAAAGCATATTCTGGTCGAGAAATCGTGTTTTAAACAATAAAAACGACATCCGGCCTTATTTAGTTCACATTTTTACTTTTGGTAAGCTAGCCCGTATTCATAACGCACTAAACCTTTTTATCGCGTTAAACGCCTTTTCTCGACGAGAAAAGCACAATTTCATCAAAAACAAACAAAACAAGAAAAATGAATCTATTCAACAAGTCTATAACACGTCCTTAAGAGTTACATGATTTCACCCAATGTCAATGTGTCATTTCTCCAGTTCTGATAATTTTTTTGGTTGTTGGTAGCTTGGTCAATGCCAAAACACAGTGAAATCTTTTTATGGCTTTAAACGCGTTTTCTCCTCGAGAGAAACACGATTTCACTAAAAACGTTATAGTTTAAACATGCCTGTTGTACATGTGTGCAAACACTCAGAGCCTTAAGATAGGGGTTTCACCAATGTGTTTTTTGGTGAGAAACCTTCTATTTCAAGGTTCTGTGCGTTTTCAGACAAGTACAATATGTATTTATAGTGTTTCTGATGAAATCCCTCCTTTTAATGCATTTTCTCACAGAAAACGAGTCTCTCGCCATGGGAACGTGGCTTTTTTGAAAAAGCATATTCTGGTCGAGAAATCGTGTTTTAAACAATAAAAACGACTCCCGGCCTTATTTAGTTCACATTTTTACTTTTGGTAAGCTAGCCCGTATTCATAACGCACTAAACCTTTTTATCGCGTTAAACGCCTTTTCTCGACGAGAAAAGCACAATTTCATCAAAAACAAACAAAACAAGAAAAATGAATCTATTCAACAAGTCTACAACACGTCCTTAAGAGTTACATGATTTCACCCAATGTCAATGTGTCATTTCTCCAGTTCTGATCATTTTTAGGTTGTTGGTAGCTTGGTCAATGCCAAAACACAGTGAAATCTTTTTATGGCTTTAAACGCGTTTTCTCCTCGAGAGAAACACGATTTCACTAAAAACGTTATAGTTTAAACATGTCTGTTGTACATGTGTGCAAACACTCAGAGCCTTAAGATAGAGGTTTCACCAATGTGTTTTTTGGTGAGAAACCTTCTATTTCAAGGTTCTGTGCGTTTTCAGACAAGTACAATATGTATTTATAGTGTTTCTGATGAAATCCCTCCTTTTAAATGCATTTTCTCACAGAAAACGAGTCTCTCGCCATGGGAACATGGCTTTTTTGAAAAAGCATATTCTGGTCGAGAAATCGTGTTTTAAACAATAAAAACGACATCCGGCCTTATTTAGTTCACATTTTTACTTTTGGTAAGCTAGCCCGTATTCATAACGCACTAAACCTTTTTATCGCGTTAAACGCCTTTTCTCAACGAGAAAAGCACAATTTCATCAAAAACAAACAAAACAAGAAAAATGAATCTATTCAACAAGTCTATAACACGTCCTTAAGAGTTACATGATTTCACCCAATGTCAATGTGTCATTTCTCCAGTTCTGATCATTTTTTGGTTGTTGGTAGCTTGGTCAATGCCAAAACACAGTGAAATCTTTTTATGGCTTTAAACGCGTTTTCTCCTCGAGAGAAACACGATTTCACTAAAAACGTTATAGTTTAAACATGCCTGTTGTACATGTGTGCAAACACTCAGAGCGTTAAGATAGGGGTTTCACCAATGTGTTTTTTTGGTGAGAAACCTTCTATTTCAAGGTTCTGTGCGTTTTCAGACAAGTACAATATGTATTTATACTGTTTCTGATGAAATCCCTCCTTTTAGTGCATTTTCTCACAGAAAACGTGTCTCTCGCCATGGGAACGTGGCTTTTTTGAAAAAGCATATTCTGGTCGAGAAATCGTGTTTTAAACAATAAAAACGACTCCCGGCCTTATTTAGTTCACATTTTTACTTTTGGTAAGCTAGCCCGTATTCATAACGCACTAAACCTTTTTATCACGTTAAACGCCTTTTCTCGACGAGAAAAGCACAATTTCATCAAAAACAAACAAAACAAGAAAAATGAATCTATTCAACAAGTCTACAACACGTCCTTAAGAGTTACATGATTTCACCCAATGTCAATGTGTCATTTCTCCAGTTCTGATCATTTTTTAGGTTGTTGGTAGCTTGGTCAATGCCAAAACACAGTGAAATCTTTTTATGGCTTTAAACGCGTTTTCTCCTCGAGAGAAACACGATTTCACTAAAAACGTTATAGTTTAAACATGCCTGTTGTACATGTGTGCAAACACTCAGAACCTTAAGATAGGGGTTCCACCAATGTGTTTTTTGGTGAGAAACCTTCTATTTCAAGGTTCTGTGCGTTTTCAGACAAGTACAATATGTATTTATAGTGTTTCTGATGAAATCCCTCCTTTTAGTGCATTTTCTCACAGAAAACGAGTCTCTCGCCCTGGGAACGTGGCTTTTTTGAAAAAGCATATTCTGGTCGAGAAATCGTGTTTTAAACAATAAAAACGACTCCCGGCCTTATTTAGTTCACATTTTTACTTTTGGTAAGCTAGCCATTATTCATAACGCACTAAACCTTTTTATCGCGTTAAACGCCTTTTCTCAACGAGAAAAGCACAATTTCATCAAAAACAGACAAAACAAGAAAAATGAATCTATTCAACAAGTCTATAACACGTCCTTAAGAGTTACATGATTTCACCCAATGTCAATGTGTCATTTCTCCAGTTCTGATCATTTTTTAGGTTGTTGGTAGCTTGGTCAATGCCAAAACACAGTGAAATCTTTTTATGGCTTTAAACGCGTTTTCTCCTCGAGAGAAACACGATTTCACTAAAAACGTTATAGTTTAAACATGCCTGTTGTACATGTGTGCAAACACTCAGAGCCTTAAGATAGGGGTTTCACCAATGTGTTTTTTGGTGAGAAACCTTCTATTTCAAGGTTCTGTGCAATTTCGGACAAGTACAATATGTATTTATAGTGTTTCTGATGAAATCCCTCCTTTTAGTGCATTTTCTCACAGAAAACGAGTCTCTCGCCATGGGAACATGGCTTTTTTGAAAAAGCATATTCTGGTCGAGAAATCGTGTTTTAAACAATAAAAACGACTCCCGGCCTTATTTAGTTCACATTTTTACTTTTGGTAAGCTAGCCATTATTCATAACGCACTAAACCTTTTTATCGCGTTAAACGCCTTTTCTCAACGAGAAAAGAACAATTTCATCAAAAACAGACAAAACAAGAAAAATGAATCTATTCAACAAGTCTATAACACGTCCTTAAGAGTTACATGATTTCACCCAATGTCAATGTGTCATTTCTCCAGTTCTGATCATTTTTTAGGTTGTTGGTAGCTTGGTCAATGCCAAAACACAGTGAAATCTTTTTATGGCTTTAAACGCGTTTTCTCCTCGAGAGAAACACGATTTCACTAAAAACGTTATAGTTTAAACATGTCTGTTGTACATGTGTGCAAACACTCAGAGCCTTAAGATAGAGGTTTCACCAATGTGTTTTTTGGTGAGAAACCTTCTATTTCAAGGTTCTGTGCGTTTTCAGACAAGTACAATATGTATTTATAGTGTTTCTGATGAAATCCCTCCTTTTAGTGCATTTTCTCACAGAAAACGAGTCTCTCGCCATGGGAACATGGCTTTTTTGAAAAAGCATATTCTGGTCGAGAAATCGTGTTTTAAACAATAAAAACGACATCCGGCCTTATTTAGTTCATTTTTTACTTTTGGTAAGCTAGCCCGTATTCATAACGCACTAAACCTTTTTATCGCGTTAAACGCCTTTTCTCAACGAGAAAAGCACAATTTCATCAAAAACAAACAAAACAAGAAAAATGAATCTATTCAACAAGTCTATAACACGTCCTTAAGAGTTACATGATTTCACCCAATGTCAATGTGTCATTTCTCCAGTTCTGATCATTTTTTTGGTTGTTGGTAGCTTGGTCAATGCCAAAACACAGTGAAATCTTTTTATGGCTTTAAACGCGTTTTCTCCTCGAGAGAAACACGATTTCACTAAAAACGTTATAGTTTATGCATGCCTGTTGTACATGTGTGCAAACACTCAGAGCCTTAAGATAGGGGTTTCACCAATGTGTTTTTTGGTGAGAAACCTTCTATTTCAAGGTTCTGTGCGTTTTCAGACAAGTACAATATGTATTTATAGTGTTTCTGATGAAATCCCTCCTTTTAGTGCATTTTCTCACAGAAAACGAGTCTCTCGCCATGGGAAAGTGGCTTTTTTGAAAAAGCATATTCTGGTCGAGAAATCGTGTTTTAAACAATAAAAACGACTCCCGGCCTTATTTAGTTCACATTTTTACTTTTGGTAAGCTAGCGCGTATTCATAACGCAATAAACCTTTTTATCGCGTTAAACGCCTTTTCTCAACGAGAAAAGCACAATTTCATCAAAAACAGACAAAACAAGAAAAATGAATCTATTCAACAAGTCTATAACACGTCCTTAAGAGTTACATGATTTCACCCAATCTCAATGTGTCATTTCTCCAGTTCTGATAATTTTTTAGGTTGTTGGTAGCTTGGTCAATGCCAAAACACAGTGAAATCTTTTTATGGCTTTAAACGCGTTTTCTCCTCGAGAGAAACACGATTTCACTAAAAACGTTATAGTTTAAACATGCCTGTTGTACATGTGTGCAAACACTCAGAGCCTTAAGATAGGGGTTTCACCAATGTGTTTTTTTGGTGAGAAACCTTCTATTTCAAGGTTCTGTGCGTTTTCAGACAAGTACAATATGTATTTATAGTGTTTCTGATGAAATCCCTCCTTTTAATGCATTTTCTCACAGAAAACGAGTCTCTCGCCATGGGAACGTGGCTTTTTTGAAAAAGCATATTCTGGTCGAGAAATCGTGTTTTAAACAATAAAAACGACATCCGGCCTTATTTAGTTCACATTTTTACTTTTGGTAAGATAGCCCGTATTCATAACGCACTAAACCTTTTTATCGCGTTAAACGCCTTTTCTCGACAAGAAAAGCACAATTTCATCAAAAACAAACAAAACAAGAAAAATGAATCTATTCAACAAGTCTATAACACGTCCTTAAGAGTTACATGATTTCACCCAATGTCAATGTGTCATTTCTCCAGTTCTGATAATTTTTTTGGTTGTTGGTAGCTTGGTCAATGCCAAAACACAGTGAAATCTTTTTATGGCTTTAAACGCGTTTTCTCCTCGAGAGAAACACGATTTCACTAAAAACGTTATAGTTTAAACATGCCTGTTGTACATGTGTGCAAACACTCAGAGCCTTAAGATAGGGGTTTCACCAATGTGTTTTTTGGTGAGAAACCTTCTATTTCAAGGTTCTGTGCGTTTTCAGACAAGTACAATATGTATTTATAGTGTTTCTGATGAAATCCCTCCTTTTAATGCATTTTCTCACAGAAAACGAGTCTCTCGCCATGGGAACGTGGCTTTTTTGAAAAAGCATATTCTGGTCGAGAAATCGTGTTTTAAACAATAAAAACGACTCCCGGCCTTATTTAGTTCACATTTTTACTTTTGGTAAGCTAGCCCGTATTCATAACGCACTAAACCTTTTTATCGCGTTAAACGCCTTTTCTCGACGAGAAAAGCACAATTTCATCAAAAACAAACAAAACAAGAAAAATGAATCTATTCAACAAGTCTACAACACGTCCTTAAGAGTTACATGATTTCACCCAATGTCAATGTGTCATTTCTCCAGTTCTGATCATTTTTAGGTTGTTGGTAGCTTGGTCAATGCCAAAACACAGTGAAATCTTTTTATGGCTTTAAACGCGTTTTCTCCTCGAGAGAAACACGATTTCACTAAAAACGTTATAGTTTAAACATGTCTGTTGTACATGTGTGCAAACACTCAGAGCCTTAAGATAGAGGTTTCACCAATGTGTTTTTTGGTGAGAAACCTTCTATTTCAAGGTTCTGTGCGTTTTCAGACAAGTACAATATGTATTTATAGTGTTTCTGATGAAATCCCTCCTTTTAGTGCATTTTCTCACAGAAAACGAGTCTCTCGCCATGGGAACATGGCTTTTTTGAAAAAGCATATTCTGGTCGAGAAATCGTGTTTTAAACAATAAAAACGACATCCGGCCTTATTTAGTTCACATTTTTACTTTTGGTAAGCTAGCCCGTATTCATAACGCACTAAACCTTTTTATCGCGTTAAACGCCTTTTCTCAACGAGAAAAGCACAATTTCATCAAAAACAAACAAAACAAGAAAAATGAATCTATTCAACAAGTCTATAACACGTCCTTAAGAGTTACATGATTTCACCCAATGTCAATGTGTCATTTCTCCAGTTCTGATCATTTTTTAGGTTGTTGGTAGCTTGGTCAATGCCAAAACACAGTGAAATCTTTTTTATGGCTTTAAACGCGTTTTCTCCTCGAGAGAAACACGATTTCACTAAAAACGTTATAGTTTAAACATGCCTGTTGTACATGTGTGCAAACACTCAGAGCCTTAAGATAGAGGTTTCACCAATGTGTTTTTTGGTGAGAAACCTTCTATTTCAAGGTTCTGTGCGTTTTCAGACAAGTACATTATGTATTTATAGTGTTTCTGATGAAATCCCTCCTTTTAATGCATTTTCTCACAGAAAACGAGTCTCTCGCCATGGGAACATGGCTTTTTTGAAAAAGCATATTCTGGTCGAGAAATCGTGTTTTAAACAATAAAAACGACATCCGGCCTTATTTAGTTCACATTTTTACTTTTGGTAAGCTAGCCCGTATTCATAACGCACTAAACCTTTTTATCGCGTTAAACGCCTTTTCTCAACGAGAAAAGCACAATTTCATCAAAAACAAACAAAACAAGAAAAATGAGTCTATTCAACAAGTCTACAACACGTCCTTAAGAGTTACATGATTTCACCCAATGTCAATGTGTCATTTCTCCAGTTCTGATCATTTTTTAGGTTGTTGGTAGCTTGGTCAATGCCAAAACACAGTGAAATCTTTTTATGGCTTTAAACGCGTTTTCTCCTCGAGAGAAATACGATTTCACTAAAAACGTTATAGTTTAAACATGCCTGTTGTACATGTGTGCAAACACTCAGAGCCTTAAGATAGAGGTTTCACCAATGTGTTTTTTGGTGAGAAACCTTCTATTTCAAGGTTCTGTGCGTTTTCAGACAAGTACAATATGTATTTATAGTGTTTCTGATGAAATCCCTCCTTTTAATGCATTTTCTCACAGAAAACGAGTCTCTCGCCATGGGAACATGGCTTTTTTGAAAAAGCATATTCTGGTCGAGAAATCGTGTTTTAAACAATAAAAACGACATCCGGCCTTATTTAGTTCACATTTTTACTTTTGGTAAGCTAGCCCGTATTCATAACGCACTAAACCTTTTTATCGCGTTAAACGCCTTTTCTCAACGAGAAAAGCACAATTTCATCAAAAACAAACAAAACAAGAAAAATGAGTCTATTCAACAAGTCTATAACACGTCCTTAAGAGTTACATGATTTCACCCAATGTCAATGTGTCATTTCTCCAGTTCTGATCATTTTTTTGGTTGTTGGTAGCTTGGTCAATGCCAAAACACAGTGAAATCTTTTTATGGCTTTAAACGCGTTTTCTCCTCGAGAGAAACACGATTTCACTAAAAACGTTATAGTTTAAACATGCCTGTTGTACATGTGTGCAAACACTTAGAGCCTTAAGATAGGGGTTTCACCAATGTGTTTTTTGGTGAGAAACCTTCTATTTCAAGGTTCTGTGCGTTTTCAGACAAGTACAATATGTATTTATAGTGTTTCTGATGAAATCCCTCCTTTTAATGCATTTTCTCACAGAAAACGAGTCTCTCGCCATGGGAACGTGGCTTTTTTGAAAAAATATATTCTGGTCGAGAAATCGTGTTTTAAACAATAAAAACGACTCCCGGCCTTATTTAGTTCACATTTTTACTTTTGGTAAGCTAGCCCGTATTCATAACGCACTGTACCTTTTTATCGCGTTAAACGCCTTTTCTCGACGAGAAAAGCACAATTTCATCAAAAACAAACAAAACAAGAAAAATGAATCTATTCAACAAGTCTACAACACGTCCTTAAGAGTTAGTTACATGATTTCACCCAATGTCAATGTGTCATTTCTCCAGTTCTGATCATTTTTTTGGTTGTTGGTAGCTTGGTCAATGCCAAAACACAGTGAAATCTTTTTATGGCTTTAAACGCGTTTTCTCCTCGAGAGAAACACGATTTCACTAAAAACGTTATAGTTTAAACATGCCTGTTGTACATGTGTGCAAACACTCAGAGCCTTAAGATAGGGGTTTCACCAATGTGTTTTTTGGTGAGAAACCTTCTATTTCAAGGTTCTGTGCGTTTTCAGACAAGTACAATATGTATTTATAGTGTTTCTGATGAAATCCCTCCTTTTAGTGCATTTTCTCACAGAAAACGAGTCTCTCGCCATGGGAAAGTGGCTTTTTTGAAAAAATATATTCTGGTCGAGAAATCGTGTTTTAAACAATAAAAACGACTCCCGGCCTTATTTAGTTCACATTTTTACTTTTGGTAAGCTAGCCCGTATTCATAACGCACTGAACCTTTTTATCGCGTTAAACGCCTTTTCTCGACGAGAAAAGCACAATTTCATCAAAAACAAACAAAACAAGAAAAATGAATCTATTCAACAAGTCTACAACACGTCCTTAAGAGTTACATGATTTCACCCAATGTCAATGTGTCATTTCTCCAGTTCTGATCATTTTTTAGGTTGTTGGTAGCTTGGTCAATGCCAAAACACAGTGAAATCTTTTTATGGCTTTAAACGCGTTTTCTCCTCGAGAGAAATACGATTTCACTAAAAACGTTATAGTTTAAACATGCCTGTTGTACATGTGTGCAAACACTCAGAGCCTTAAGATAGAGGTTTCACCAATGTGTTTTTTGGTGAGAAACCTTCTATTTCAAGGTTCTGTGCGTTTTCAGACAAGTACAATATGTATTTATAGTGTTTCTGATGAAATCCCTCCTTTTAATGCATTTTCTCACAGAAAACGAGTCTCTCGCCATGGGAACATGGCTTTTTTGAAAAAGCATATTCTGGTCGAGAAATCGTGTTTTAAACAATAAAAACGACATCCGGCCTTATTTAGTTCACATTTTTACTTTTGGTAAGCTAGCCCGTATTCATAACGCACTAAACCTTTTTATCGCGTTAAACGCCTTTTCTCAACGAGAAAAGCACAATTTCATCAAAAACAAACAAAACAAGAAAAATGAGTCTATTCAACAAGTCTATAACACGTCCTTAAGAGTTACATGATTTCACCCAATGTCAATGTGTCATTTCTCCAGTTCTGATCATTTTTTTGGTTGTTGGTAGCTTGGTCAATGCCAAAACACAGTGAAATCTTTTTATGGCTTTAAACGCGTTTTCTCCTCGAGAGAAACACGATTTCACTAAAAACGTTATAGTTTAAACATGCCTGTTGTACATGTGTGCAAACACTCAGAGCCTTAAGATAGGGGTTTCACCAATGTGTTTTTTGGTGAGAAACCTTCTATTTCAAGGTTCTGTGCGTTTTCAGACAAGTACAATATGTATTTATAGTGTTTCTGATGAAATCCCTCCTTTTAGTGCATTTTCTCACAGAAAACGAGTCTCTCGCCATGGGAAAGTGGCTTTTTTGAAAAAGCATATTCTGGTCGAGAAATCGTGTTTTAAACAATAAAAACGACTCCCGGCCTTATTTAGTTCACATTTTTACTTTTGGTAAGCTAGCGCGTATTCATAACGCAATAAACCTTTTTATCGCGTTAAACGCCTTTTCTCAACGAGAAAAGCACAATTTCATCAAAAACAGACAAAACAAGAAAAATGAATCTATTCAACAAGTCTATAACACGTCCTTAAGAGTTACATGATTTCACCCAATCTCAATGTGTCATTTCTCCAGTTCTGATCATTTTTTAGGTTGTTGGTAGCTTGGTCAATGCCAAAACACAGTGAAATCTTTTTATGGCTTTAAACGCGTTTTCTCCTCGAGAGAAACACGATTTCACTAAAAACGTTATAGTTTAAACATGCCTGTTGTACATGTGTGCAAACACTCAGAGCCTTAAGATAGGGGTTTCACCAATGTGTTTTTTTGGTGAGAAACCTTCTATTTCAAGGTTCTGTGCGTTTTCAGACAAGTACAATATGTATTTATAGTGTTTCTGATGAAATCCCTCCTTTTAGTGCATTTTCTCACAGAAAACGAGTCTCTCGCCATGGGAACGTGGCTTTTTTGAAAAAGCATATTCTGGTCGAGAAATCGTGTTTTAAACAATAAAAACGACATCCGGCCTTATTTAGTTCACATTTTTACTTTTGGTAAGCTAGCCCGTATTCATAACGCACTAAACCTTTTTATCGCGTTAAACGCCTTTTCTCGACGAGAAAAGCACAATTTCATCAAAAACAAACAAAAACAAGAAAAATGAATCTATTCAACAAGTCTATAACACGTCCTTAAGAGTTACATGATTTCACCCAATGTCAATGTGTCATTTCTCCAGTTCTGATCATTTTTTTGGTTGTTGGTAGCTTGGTCAATGCCAAAACACAGTGAAATCTTTTTATGGCTTTAAACGCGTTTTCTCCTCGAGAGAAACACGATTTCACTAAAAACGTTATAGTTTAAACATGCCTGTTGTACATGTGTGCAAACACTCAGAGCGTTAAGATAGGGGTTTCACCAATGTGTTTTTTTGGTGAGAAACCTTCTATTTCAAGGTTCTGTGCGTTTTCAGACAAGTACAATATGTATTTATACTGTTTCTGATGAAATCCCTCCTTTTAGTGCATTTTCTCACAGAAAACGTGTCTCTCGCCATGGGAACATGGCTTTTTTGAAAAAGCATATTCTGGTCGAGAAATCGTGTTTTAAACAATAAAAACGACTCCCGGCCTTATTTAGTTCACATTTTTACTTTTGGTAAGCTAGCCCGTATTCATAACGCACTAAACCTTTTTATCACGTTAAACGCCTTTTCTCGACGAGAAAAGCACAATTTCATCAAAAACAAACAAAACAAGAAAAATGAATCTATTCAACAAGTCTACAACACGTCCTTAAGAGTTACATGATTTCACCCAATGTCAATGTGTCATTTCTCCAGTTCTGATCATTTTTTAGGTTGTTGGTAGCTTGGTCAATGCCAAAACACAGTGAAATCTTTTTATGGCTTTAAACGCGTTTTCTCCTCGAGAGAAACACGATTTCACTAAAAACGTTATAGTTTAAACATGCCTGTTGTACATGTGTGCAAACACTCAGAACCTTAAGATAGGGGTTCCACCAATGTGTTTTTTGGTGAGAAACCTTCTATTTCAAGGTTCTGTGCGTTTTCAGACAAGTACAATATGTATTTATAGTGTTTCTGATGAAATCCCTCCTTTTAGTGCATTTTCTCACAGAAAACGAGTCTCTCGCCCTGGGAAAGTGGCTTTTTTGAAAAAGCATATTCTGGTCGAGAAATCGTGTTTTAAACAATAAAAACGACTCCCGGCCTTATTTAGTTCACATTTTTACTTTTGGTAAGCTAGCCATTATTCATAACGCACTAAACCTTTTTATCGCGTTAAACGCCTTTTCTCAACGAGAAAAGCACAATTTCATCAAAAACAGACAAAACAAGAAAAATGAATCTATTCAACAAGTCTATAACACGTCCTTAAGAGTTACATGATTTCACCCAATGTCAATGTGTCATTTCTCCAGTTCTGATCATTTTTTAGGTTGTTGGTAGCTTGGTCAATGCCAAAACACAGTGAAATCTTTTTATGGCTTTAAACGCGTTTTCTCCTCGAGAGAAACACGATTTCACTAAAAACGTTATAGTTTAAACATGCCTGTTGTACATGTGTGCAAACACTCAGAGCCTTAAGATAGGGGTTTCACCAATGTGTTTTTTGGTGAGAAACCTTCTATTTCAAGGTTCTGTGCGATTTCGGACAAGTACAATATGTATTTATAGTGTTTCTGATGAAATCCCTCCTTTTAGTGCATTTTCTCACAGAAAACGAGTCTCTCGCCATGGGAACGTGGCTTTTTTGAAAAAGCATATTCTGGTCGAGAAATCGTGTTTTAAACAATAAAAACGACTCCCGGCCTTATTTAGTTCACATTTTTACTTTTGGTAAGCTAGCGCGTATTCATAACGCAATAAACCTTTTTATCGCGTTAAACGCCTTTTCTCAACGAGAAAAGCACAATTTCATCAAAAACAGACAAAACAAGAAAAATGAATCTATTCAACAAGTCTATAACACGTCCTTAAGAGTTACATGATTTCACCCAATCTCAATGTGTCATTTCTCCAGTTCTGATAATTTTTTAGGTTGTTGGTAGCTTGGTCAATGCCAAAACACAGTGAAATCTTTTTATGGCTTTAAACGCGTTTTCTCCTCGAGAGAAACACGATTTCACTAAAAACGTTATAGTTTAAACATGCCTGTTGTACATGTGTGCAAACACTCAGAGCCTTAAGATAGGGGTTTCACCAATGTGTTTTTTTGGTGAGAAACCTTCTATTTCAAGGTTCTGTGCGTTTTCAGACAAGTACAATATGTATTTATAGTGTTTCTGATGAAATCCCTCCTTTTAATGCATTTTCTCACAGAAAACGAGTCTCTCGCCATGGGAACGTGGCTTTTTTGAAAAAGCATATTCTGGTCGAGAAATCGTGTTTTAAACAATAAAAACGACATCCGGCCTTATTTAGTTCACATTTTTACTTTTGGTAAGCTAGCCCGTATTCATAACGCACTAAACCTTTTTATCGCGTTAAACGCCTTTTCTCGACAAGAAAAGCACAATTTCATCAAAAACAAACAAAACAAGAAAAATGAATCTATTCAACAAGTCTATAACACGTCCTTAAGAGTTAGTTACATGATTTCACCCAATGTCAATGTGTCATTTCTCCAGTTCTGATCATTTTTTTGGTTGTTGGTAGCTTGGTCAATGCCAAAACACAGTGAAATCTTTTTATGGCTTTAAACGCGTTTTCTCCTCGAGAGAAACACGATTTCACTAAAAACGTTATAGTTTAAACATGTCTGTTGTACATGTGTGCAAACACTCAGAGCCTAAAGATAGGGGTTTCACCAATGTGTTTTTTTGGTGAGAAACCTTCTATTTCAAGGTTCTGTGCGTTTTCAGACAAGTACAATATGTATTTATAGTGTTTCTGATGAAATCCCTCCTTTTAATGCATTTTCTCACAGAAAACGAGTCTCTGGCCATGGGAACGTGGCTTTTTTGAAAAAGCATATTCTGGTCGAGAAATCGTGTTTTAAACAATAAAAACGACTCTCGGCCTTATTTAGTTCACATTTTTATTTTTGGTAAGCTAGCCCGTATTCATAACGCAATAAACCTTTTTATCGCGTTAAACGCCTTTTCTCGACGAGAAAAGCACAATTTCATCAAAAACAGACAAAACAAGAAAAATGAATCTATTCAACAAGTCTACAACACGTCCTTAAGAGTTACATGATTTCACCCAATGTCAATGTGTCATTTCTCCAGTTCTGATCATTTTTTGGTTGTTGGTAGCTTGGTCAATGAAAAAACACATTGAAATCTTTTTATGGCTTTAAACGCGTTTTCTCCTCGAGAGAAACACGATTTCATTAAAAACGTTATAGTTTAAACATGACTTGTACATGTGTGCAAACACTCAGAGCCTTAAGATAGGGGTTTCACCAATGTGTTTTTTGGTGAGAAACCTTCTATTTCAAGGTTCTGTGCGTTTTCAGACAAGTACAATATGTATTTATAGTGTTTCTGATGAAATCCCTCCTTTTAGTGCATTTTCTCACAGGAAACGTGTCTCTCGCCATGGGAACGTGGCTTTTTTGAAAAAGCATATTCTGGTCGAGAAATCGTGTTTTAAACAATAAAAACGACTCCCGGCCTTATTTAGTTCACATTTTTACTTTTGGTAAGCTAGCCCGTATTCATAACGCACTAAACCTTTTTATCGCGTTAAACGCCTTTTCTCGACGAGAAAAGCACAATTTAATCAAAAACAAACAAAACAAGAAAAATGAGTCTATTCAACAAGTCTACAACACGTCCTTAAGAGTTACATGATTTCACCCAATGTCAATGTGTCATTTCTCCAGTTCTGATCATTTTTTAGGTTGTTGGTAGCTTGGTCAATGCCAAAACACAGTGAAATCTTTTTTATGGCTTTAAACGCGTTTTCTCCTCGAGAGAAACACGATTTCACTAAAAACGTTATAGTTTAAACATGCCTGTTGTACATGTGTGCAAACACTCAGAGCCTTAAGATAGAGGTTTCACCAATGTGTTTTTTGGTGAGAAACCTTCTATTTCAAGGTTCTGTGCGTTTTCAGACAAGTACATTATGTATTTATAGTGTTTCTGATGAAATCCCTCCTTTTAATGCATTTTCTCACAGAAAACGAGTCTCTCGCCATGGGAACATGGCTTTTTTGAAAAAGCATATTCTGGTCGAGAAATCGTGTTTTAAACAATAAAAACGACATCCGGCCTTATTTAGTTCACATTTTTACTTTTGGTAAGCTAGCCCGTATTCATAACGCACTAAACCTTTTTATCGCGTTAAACGCCTTTTCTCAACGAGAAAAGCACAATTTCATCAAAAACAAACAAAACAAGAAAAATGAGTCTATTCAACAAGTCTACAACACGTCCTTAAGAGTTACATGATTTCACCCAATGTCAATGTGTCATTTCTCCAGTTCTGATCATTTTTTAGGTTGTTGGTAGCTTGGTCAATGCCAAAACACAGTGAAATCTTTTTATGGCTTTAAACGCGTTTTCTCCTCGAGAGAAATACGATTTCACTAAAAACGTTATAGTTTAAACATGCCTGTTGTACATGTGTGCAAACACTCAGAGCCTTAAGATAGAGGTTTCACCAATGTGTTTTTTGGTGAGAAACCTTCTATTTCAAGGTTCTGTGCGTTTTCAGACAAGTACAATATGTATTTATAGTGTTTCTGATGAAATCCCTCCTTTTAGTGCATTTTCTCACAGAAAACGAGTCTCTCGCCATGGGAACATGGCTTTTTTGAAAAAGCATATTCTGGTCGAGAAATCGTGTTTTAAACAATAAAAACGACATCCGGCCTTATTTAGTTCACATTTTTACTTTTGGTAAGCTAGCCCGTATTCATAACGCACTAAACCTTTTTATCGCGTTAAACGCCTTTTCTCAACGAGAAAAGCACAATTTCATCAAAAACAAACAAAACAAGAAAAATGAGTCTATTCAACAAGTCTATAACACGTCCTTAAGAGTTACATGATTTCACCCAATGTCAATGTGTCATTTCTCCAGTTCTGATCATTTTTTTGGTTGTTGGTAGCTTGGTCAATGCCAAAACACAGTGAAATCTTTTTATGGCTTTAAACGCGTTTTCTCCTCGAGAGAAACACGATTTCACTAAAAACGTTATAGTTTAAACATGCCTGTTGTACATGTGTGCAAACACTTAGAGCCTTAAGATAGGGGTTTCACCAATGTGTTTTTTGGTGAGAAACCTTCTATTTCAAGGTTCTGTGCGTTTTCAGACAAGTACAATATGTATTTATAGTGTTTCTGATGAAATCCCTCCTTTTAATGCATTTTCTCACAGAAAACGAGTCTCTCGCCATGGGAACGTGGCTTTTTTGAAAAAATATATTCTGGTCGAGAAATCGTGTTTTAAACAATAAAAACGACTCCCGGCCTTATTTAGTTCACATTTTTACTTTTGGTAAGCTAGCCCGTATTCATAACGCACTGTACCTTTTTATCGCGTTAAACGCCTTTTCTCGACGAGAAAAGCACAATTTCATCAAAAACAGACAAAACAAGAAAAATGAATCTATTCAACAAGTCTACAACACGTCCTTAAGAGTTAGTTACATGATTTCACCCAATGTCAATGTGTCATTTCTCCAGTTCTGATCATTTTTTTGGTTGTTGGTAGCTTGGTCAATGCCAAAACACAGTGAAATCTTTTTATGGCTTTAAACGCGTTTTCTCCTCGAGAGAAACACGATTTCACTAAAAACGTTATAGTTTAAACATGCCTGTTGTACATGTGTGCAAACACTCAGAGCCTTAAGATAGGGGTTTCACCAATGTGTTTTTTGGTGAGAAACCTTCTATTTCAAGGTTCTGTGCGTTTTCAGACAAGTACAATATGTATTTATAGTGTTTCTGATGAAATCCCTCCTTTTAGTGCATTTTCTCACAGAAAACGAGTCTCTCGCCATGGGAAAGTGGCTTTTTTGAAAAAATATATTCTGGTCGAGAAATCGTGTTTTAAACAATAAAAACGACTCCCGGCCTTATTTAGTTCACATTTTTACTTTTGGTAAGCTAGCCCGTATTCATAACGCACTGAACCTTTTTATCGCGTTAAACGCCTTTTCTCGACGAGAAAAGCACAATTTCATCAAAAACAAACAAAACAAGAAAAATGAATCTATTCAACAAGTCTACAACACGTCCTTAAGAGTTACATGATTTCACCCAATGTCAATGTGTCATTTCTCCAGTTCTGATCATTTTTTAGGTTGTTGGTAGCTTGGTCAATGCCAAAACACAGTGAAATCTTTTTATGGCTTTAAACGCGTTTTCTCCTCGAGAGAAATACGATTTCACTAAAAACGTTATAGTTTAAACATGCCTGTTGTACATGTGTGCAAACACTCAGAGCCTTAAGATAGAGGTTTCACCAATGTGTTTTTTGGTGAGAAACCTTCTATTTCAAGGTTCTGTGCGTTTTCAGACAAGTACAATATGTATTTATAGTGTTTCTGATGAAATCCCTCCTTTTAATGCATTTTCTCACAGAAAACGAGTCTCTCGCCATGGGAACATGGCTTTTTTGAAAAAGCATATTCTGGTCGAGAAATCGTGTTTTAAACAATAAAAACGACATCCGGCCTTATTTAGTTCACATTTTTACTTTTGGTAAGCTAGCCCGTATTCATAACGCACTAAACCTTTTTATCGCGTTAAACGCCTTTTCTCAACGAGAAAAGCACAATTTCATCAAAAACAAACAAAACAAGAAAAATGAGTCTATTCAACAAGTCTATAACACGTCCTTAAGAGTTACATGATTTCACCCAATGTCAATGTGTCATTTCTCCAGTTCTGATCATTTTTTAGGTTGTTGGTAGCTTGGTCAATGCCAAAACACAGTGAAATCTTTTTATGGCTTTAAACGCGTTTTCTCCTCGAGAGAAACACGATTTCACTAAAAACGTTATAGTTTAAACATGCCTGTTGTACATGTGTGCAAACACTCAGAGCCTTAAGATAGGGGTTTCACCAATGTGTTTTTTGGTGAGAAACCTTCTATTTCAAGGTTCTGTGCGTTTTCAGACAAGTACAATATGTATTTATAGTGTTTCTGATGAAATCCCTCCTTTTAATGCATTTTCTCACAGAAAACGAGTCTCTCGCCATGGGAACATGGCTTTTTTGAAAAAGCATATTCTGGTCGAGAAATCGTGTTTTAAACAATAAAAACGACATCCGGCCTTATTTAGTTCACATTTTTACTTTTGGTAAGCTAGCCCGTATTCATAACGCACTAAACCTTTTTATCGCGTTAAACGCCTTTTCTCAACGAGAAAAGCACAATTTCATCAAAAACAAACAAAACAAGAAAAATGAGTCTATTCAACAAGTCTATAACACGTCCTTAAGAGTTACATGATTTCACCCAATGTCAATGTGTCATTTCTCCAGTTCTGATCATTTTTTAGGTTGTTGGTAGCTTGGTCAATGCCAAAACACAGTGAAATCTTTTTATGGCTTTAAACGCGTTTTCTCCTCGAGAGAAACACGATTTCACTAAAAACGTTATAGTTTAAACATGCCTGTTGTACATGTGTGCAAACACTCAGAGCCTTAAGATAGGGGTTTCACCAATGTGTTTTTTGGTGAGAAACCTTCTATTTCAAGGTTCTGTGCGTTTTCAGACAAGTACAATATGTATTTATAGTGTTTCTGATGAAATCCCTCCTTTTAATGCATTTTCTCACAGAAAACGAGTCTCTCGCCATGGGAACGTGGCTTTTTTGAAAAAATATATTCTGGTCGAGAAATCGTGTTTTAAACAATAAAAACGACTCCCGGCCTTATTTAGTTCACATTTTTACTTTTGGTAAGCTAGCCCGTATTCATAACGCACTGTACCTTTTTATCGCGTTAAACGCCTTTTCTCGACGAGAAAAGCACAATTTCATCAAAAACAAACAAAACAAGAAAAATGAATCTATTCAACAAGTCTACAACACGTCCTTAAGAGTTAGTTACATGATTTCACCCAATGTCAATGTGTCATTTCTCCAGTTCTGATCATTTTTTTGGTTGTTGGTAGCTTGGTCAATGCCAAAACACAGTGAAATCTTTTTATGGCTTTAAACGCGTTTTCTCCTCGAGAGAAACACGATTTCACTAAAAACGTTATAGTTTAAACATGCCTGTTGTACATGTGTGCAAACACTCAGAGCCTTAAGATAGGGGTTTCACCAATGTGTTTTTTGGTGAGAAACCTTCTATTTCAAGGTTCTGTGCGTTTTCAGACAAGTACAATATGTATTTATAGTGTTTCTGATGAAATCCCTCCTTTTAGTGCATTTTCTCACAGAAAACGAGTCTCTCGCCATGGGAAAGTGGCTTTTTTGAAAAAGCATATTCTGGTCGAGAAATCGTGTTTTAAACAATAAAAACGACTCCCGGCCTTATTTAGTTCACATTTTTACTTTTGGTAAGCTAGCGCGTATTCATAACGCAATAAACCTTTTTATCGCGTTAAACGCCTTTTCTCAACGAGAAAAGCACAATTTCATCAAAAACAGACAAAACAAGAAAAATGAATCTATTCAACAAGTCTATAACACGTCCTTAAGAGTTACATGATTTCACCCAATCTCAATGTGTCATTTCTCCAGTTCTGATCATTTTTTAGGTTGTTGGTAGCTTGGTCAATGCCAAAACACAGTGAAATCTTTTTATGGCTTTAAACGCGTTTTCTCCTCGAGAGAAACACGATTTCACTAAAAACGTTATAGTTTAAACATGCCTGTTGTACATGTGTGCAAACACTCAGAGCCTTAAGATAGGGGTTTCACCAATGTGTTTTTTTGGTGAGAAACCTTCTATTTCAAGGTTCTGTGCGTTTTCAGACAAGTACAATATGTATTTATAGTGTTTCTGATGAAATCCCTCCTTTTAGTGCATTTTCTCACAGAAAACGAGTCTCTCGCCATGGGAACGTGGCTTTTTTGAAAAAGCATATTCTGGTCGAGAAATCGTGTTTTAAACAATAAAAACGACATCCGGCCTTATTTAGTTCACATTTTTACTTTTGGTAAGCTAGCCCGTATTCATAACGCACTAAACCTTTTTATCGCGTTAAACGCCTTTTCTCGACGAGAAAAGCACAATTTCATCAAAAACAAACAAAACAAGAAAAATGAATCTATTCAACAAGTCTATAACACGTCCTTAAGAGTTACATGATTTCACCCAATGTCAATGTGTCATTTCTCCAGTTCTGATAATTTTTTTGGTTGTTGGTAGCTTGGTCAATGCCAAAACACAGTGAAATCTTTTTATGGCTTTAAACGCGTTTTCTCCTCGAGAGAAACACGATTTCACTAAAAACGTTATAGTTTAAACATGCCTGTTGTACATGTGTGCAAACACTCAGAGCCTTAAGATAGGGGTTTCACCAATGTGTTTTTTGGTGAGAAACCTTCTATTTCAAGGTTCTGTGCGTTTTCAGACAAGTACAATATGTATTTATAGTGTTTCTGATGAAATCCCTCCTTTTAATGCATTTTCTCACAGAAAACGAGTCTCTCGCCATGGGAACGTGGCTTTTTTGAAAAAGCATATTCTGGTCGAGAAATCGTGTTTTAAACAATAAAAACGACTCCCGGCCTTATTTAGTTCACATTTTTACTTTTGGTAAGCTAGCCCGTATTCATAACGCACTAAACCTTTTTATCGCGTTAAACGCCTTTTCTCGACGAGAAAAGCACAATTTCATCAAAAACAAACAAAACAAGAAAAATGAATCTATTCAACAAGTCTACAACACGTCCTTAAGAGTTACATGATTTCACCCAATGTCAATGTGTCATTTCTCCAGTTCTGATCATTTTTAGGTTGTTGGTAGCTTGGTCAATGCCAAAACACAGTGAAATCTTTTTATGGCTTTAAACGCGTTTTCTCCTCGAGAGAAACACGATTTCACTAAAAACGTTATAGTTTAAACATGTCTGTTGTACATGTGTGCAAACACTCAGAGCCTTAAGATAGAGGTTTCACCAATGTGTTTTTTGGTGAGAAACCTTCTATTTCAAGGTTCTGTGCGTTTTCAGACAAGTACAATATGTATTTATAGTGTTTCTGATGAAATCCCTCCTTTTAGTGCATTTTCTCACAGAAAACGAGTCTCTCGCCATGGGAACATGGCTTTTTTGAAAAAGCATATTCTGGTCGAGAAATCGTGTTTTAAACAATAAAAACGACATCCGGCCTTATTTAGTTCACATTTTTACTTTTGGTAAGCTAGCCCGTATTCATAACGCACTAAACCTTTTTATCGCGTTAAACGCCTTTTCTCAACGAGAAAAGCACAATTTCATCAAAAACAAACAAAACAAGAAAAATGAATCTATTCAACAAGTCTATAACACGTCCTTAAGAGTTACATGATTTCACCCAATGTCAATGTGTCATTTCTCCAGTTCTGATCATTTTTTGGTTGTTGGTAGCTTGGTCAATGCCAAAACACAGTGAAATCTTTTTATGGCTTTAAACGCGTTTTCTCCTCGAGAGAAACACGATTTCACTAAAAACGTTATAGTTTAAACATGCCTGTTGTACATGTGTGCAAACACTCAGAGCGTTAAGATAGGGGTTTCACCAATGTGTTTTTTTGGTGAGAAACCTTCTATTTCAAGGTTCTGTGCGTTTTCAGACAAGTACAATATGTATTTATACTGTTTCTGATGAAATCCCTCCTTTTAGTGCATTTTCTCACAGAAAACGTGTCTCTCGCCATGGGAACGTGGCTTTTTTGAAAAAGCATATTCTGGTCGAGAAATCGTGTTTTAAACAATAAAAACGACTCCCGGCCTTATTTAGTTCACATTTTTACTTTTGGTAAGCTAGCGCGTATTCATAACGCACTAAACCTTTTTATCACGTTAAACGCCTTTTCTCGACGAGAAAAGCACAATTTCATCAAAAACAAACAAAACAAGAAAAATGAATCTATTCAACAAGTCTACAACACGTCCTTAAGAGTTACATGATTTCACCCAATGTCAATGTGTCATTTCTCCAGTTCTGATCATTTTTTAGGTTGTTGGTAGCTTGGTCAATGCCAAAACACAGTGAAATCTTTTTATGGCTTTAAACGCGTTTTCTCCTCGAGAGAAACACGATTTCACTAAAAACGTTATAGTTTAAACATGCCTGTTGTACATGTGTGCAAACACTCAGAACCTTAAGATAGGGGTTCCACCAATGTGTTTTTTGGTGAGAAACCTTCTATTTCAAGGTTCTGTGCGTTTTCAGACAAGTACAATATGTATTTATAGTGTTTCTGATGAAATCCCTCCTTTTAGTGCATTTTCTCACAGAAAACGAGTCTCTCGCCCTGGGAACGTGGCTTTTTTGAAAAAGCATATTCTGGTCGAGAAATCGTGTTTTAAACAATAAAAACGACTCCCGGCCTTATTTAGTTCACATTTTTACTTTTGGTAAGCTAGCCATTATTCATAACGCACTAAACCTTTTTATCGCGTTAAACGCCTTTTCTCAACGAGAAAAGCACAATTTCATCAAAAACAGACAAAACAAGAAAAATGAATCTATTCAACAAGTCTATAACACGTCCTTAAGAGTTACATGATTTCACCCAATGTCAATGTGTCATTTCTCCAGTTCTGATCATTTTTTAGGTTGTTGGTAGCTTGGTCAATGCCAAAACACAGTGAAATCTTTTTATGGCTTTAAACGCGTTTTCTCCTCGAGAGAAACACGATTTCACTAAAAACGTTATAGTTTAAACATGCCTGTTGTACATGTGTGCAAACACTCAGAGCCTTAAGATAGGGGTTTCACCAATGTGTTTTTTGGTGAGAAACCTTCTATTTCAAGGTTCTGTGCAATTTCGGACAAGTACAATATGTATTTATAGTGTTTCTGATGAAATCCCTCCTTTTAGTGCATTTTCTCACAGAAAACGAGTCTCTCGCCATGGGAACATGGCTTTTTTGAAAAAGCATATTCTGGTCGAGAAATCGTGTTTTAAACAATAAAAACGACTCCCGGCCTTATTTAGTTCACATTTTTACTTTTGGTAAGCTAGCCATTATTCATAACGCACTAAACCTTTTTATCGCGTTAAACGCCTTTTCTCAACGAGAAAAGAACAATTTCATCAAAAACAGACAAAACAAGAAAAATGAATCTATTCAACAAGTCTATAACACGTCCTTAAGAGTTACATGATTTCACCCAATGTCAATGTGTCATTTCTCCAGTTCTGATCATTTTTTAGGTTGTTGGTAGCTTGGTCAATGCCAAAACACAGTGAAATCTTTTTATGGCTTTAAACGCGTTTTCTCCTCGAGAGAAACACGATTTCACTAAAAACGTTATAGTTTAAACATGTCTGTTGTACATGTGTGCAAACACTCAGAGCCTTAAGATAGAGGTTTCACCAATGTGTTTTTTGGTGAGAAACCTTCTATTTCAAGGTTCTGTGCGTTTTCAGACAAGTACAATATGTATTTATAGTGTTTCTGATGAAATCCCTCCTTTTAGTGCATTTTCTCACAGAAAACGAGTCTCTCGCCATGGGAACATGGCTTTTTTGAAAAAGCATATTCTGGTCGAGAAATCGTGTTTTAAACAATAAAAACGACATCCGGCCTTATTTAGTTCATTTTTTACTTTTGGTAAGCTAGCCCGTATTCATAACGCACTAAACCTTTTTATCGCGTTAAACGCCTTTTCTCAACGAGAAAAGCACAATTTCATCAAAAACAAACAAAACAAGAAAAATGAATCTATTCAACAAGTCTATAACACGTCCTTAAGAGTTACATGATTTCACCCAATGTCAATGTGTCATTTCTCCAGTTCTGATCATTTTTTTGGTTGTTGGTAGCTTGGTCAATGCCAAAACACAGTGAAATCTTTTTATGGCTTTAAACGCGTTTTCTCCTCGAGAGAAACACGATTTCACTAAAAACGTTATAGTTTATGCATGCCTGTTGTACATGTGTGCAAACACTCAGAGCCTTAAGATAGGGGTTTCACCAATGTGTTTTTTGGTGAGAAACCTTCTATTTCAAGGTTCTGTGCGTTTTCAGACAAGTACAATATGTATTTATAGTGTTTCTGATGAAATCCCTCCTTTTAGTGCATTTTCTCACAGAAAACGAGTCTCTCGCCATGGGAAAGTGGCTTTTTTGAAAAAGCATATTCTGGTCGAGAAATCGTGTTTTAAACAATAAAAACGACTCCCGGCCTTATTTAGTTCACATTTTTACTTTTGGTAAGCTAGCGCGTATTCATAACGCAATAAACCTTTTTATCGCGTTAAACGCCTTTTCTCAACGAGAAAAGCACAATTTCATCAAAAACAGACAAAACAAGAAAAATGAATCTATTCAACAAGTCTATAACACGTCCTTAAGAGTTACATGATTTCACCCAATCTCAATGTGTCATTTCTCCAGTTCTGATAATTTTTTAGGTTGTTGGTAGCTTGGTCAATGCCAAAACACAGTGAAATCTTTTTATGGCTTTAAACGCGTTTTCTCCTCGAGAGAAACACGATTTCACTAAAAACGTTATAGTTTAAACATGCCTGTTGTACATGTGTGCAAACACTCAGAGCCTTAAGATAGGGGTTTCACCAATGTGTTTTTTTGGTGAGAAACCTTCTATTTCAAGGTTCTGTGCGTTTTCAGACAAGTACAATATGTATTTATAGTGTTTCTGATGAAATCCCTCCTTTTAATGCATTTTCTCACAGAAAACGAGTCTCTCGCCATGGGAACGTGGCTTTTTTGAAAAAGCATATTCTGGTCGAGAAATCGTGTTTTAAACAATAAAAACGACTCCCGGCCTTATTTAGTTCACATTTTTACTTTTGGTAAGCTAGCCCGTATTCATAACGCACTAAACCTTTTTATCGCGTTAAACGCCTTTTCTCGACGAGAAAAGCACAATTTCATCAAAAACAAACAAAACAAGAAAAATGAATCTATTCAACAAGTCTACAACACGTCCTTAAGAGTTACATGATTTCACCCAATGTCAATGTGTCATTTCTCCAGTTCTGATCATTTTTAGGTTGTTGGTAGCTTGGTCAATGCCAAAACACAGTGAAATCTTTTTATGGCTTTAAACGCGTTTTCTCCTCGAGAGAAACACGATTTCACTAAAAACGTTATAGTTTAAACATGTCTGTTGTACATGTGTGCAAACACTCAGAGCCTTAAGATAGAGGTTTCACCAATGTGTTTTTTGGTGAGAAACCTTCTATTTCAAGGTTCTGTGCGTTTTCAGACAAGTACAATATGTATTTATAGTGTTTCTGATGAAATCCCTCCTTTTAGTGCATTTTCTCACAGAAAACGAGTCTCTCGCCATGGGAACATGGCTTTTTTGAAAAAGCATATTCTGGTCGAGAAATCGTGTTTTAAACAATAAAAACGACATCCGGCCTTATTTAGTTCACATTTTTACTTTTGGTAAGCTAGCCCGTATTCATAACGCACTAAACCTTTTTATCGCGTTAAACGCCTTTTCTCAACGAGAAAAGCACAATTTCATCAAAAACAAACAAAACAAGAAAAATGAATCTATTCAACAAGTCTATAACACGTCCTTAAGAGTTACATGATTTCACCCAATGTCAATGTGTCATTTCTCCAGTTCTGATCATTTTTTGGTTGTTGGTAGCTTGGTCAATGCCAAAACACAGTGAAATCTTTTTATGGCTTTAAACGCGTTTTCTCCTCGAGAGAAACACGATTTCACTAAAAACGTTATAGTTTAAACATGCCTGTTGTACATGTGTGCAAACACTCAGAGCGTTAAGATAGGGGTTTCACCAATGTGTTTTTTTGGTGAGAAACCTTCTATTTCAAGGTTCTGTGCGTTTTCAGACAAGTACAATATGTATTTATACTGTTTCTGATGAAATCCCTCCTTTTAGTGCATTTTCTCACAGAAAACGTGTCTCTCGCCATGGGAACGTGGCTTTTTTGAAAAAGCATATTCTGGTCGAGAAATCGTGTTTTAAACAATAAAAACGACTCCCGGCCTTATTTAGTTCACATTTTTACTTTTGGTAAGCTAGCGCGTATTCATAACGCACTAAACCTTTTTATCACGTTAAACGCCTTTTCTCGACGAGAAAAGCACAATTTCATCAAAAACAAACAAAACAAGAAAAATGAATCTATTCAACAAGTCTACAACACGTCCTTAAGAGTTACATGATTTCACCCAATGTCAATGTGTCATTTCTCCAGTTCTGATCATTTTTTAGGTTGTTGGTAGCTTGGTCAATGCCAAAACACAGTGAAATCTTTTTATGGCTTTAAACGCGTTTTCTCCTCGAGAGAAACACGATTTCACTAAAAACGTTATAGTTTAAACATGCCTGTTGTACATGTGTGCAAACACTCAGAACCTTAAGATAGGGGTTCCACCAATGTGTTTTTTGGTGAGAAACCTTCTATTTCAAGGTTCTGTGCGTTTTCAGACAAGTACAATATGTATTTATAGTGTTTCTGATGAAATCCCTCCTTTTAGTGCATTTTCTCACAGAAAACGAGTCTCTCGCCCTGGGAACGTGGCTTTTTTGAAAAAGCATATTCTGGTCGAGAAATCGTGTTTTAAACAATAAAAACGACTCCCGGCCTTATTTAGTTCACATTTTTACTTTTGGTAAGCTAGCCATTATTCATAACGCACTAAACCTTTTTATCGCGTTAAACGCCTTTTCTCAACGAGAAAAGCACAATTTCATCAAAAACAGACAAAACAAGAAAAATGAATCTATTCAACAAGTCTATAACACGTCCTTAAGAGTTACATGATTTCACCCAATGTCAATGTGTCATTTCTCCAGTTCTGATCATTTTTTAGGTTGTTGGTAGCTTGGTCAATGCCAAAACACAGTGAAATCTTTTTATGGCTTTAAACGCGTTTTCTCCTCGAGAGAAACACGATTTCACTAAAAACGTTATAGTTTAAACATGCCTGTTGTACATGTGTGCAAACACTCAGAGCCTTAAGATAGGGGTTTCACCAATGTGTTTTTTGGTGAGAAACCTTCTATTTCAAGGTTCTGTGCAATTTCGGACAAGTACAATATGTATTTATAGTGTTTCTGATGAAATCCCTCCTTTTAGTGCATTTTCTCACAGAAAACGAGTCTCTCGCCATGGGAACATGGCTTTTTTGAAAAAGCATATTCTGGTCGAGAAATCGTGTTTTAAACAATAAAAACGACTCCCGGCCTTATTTAGTTCACATTTTTACTTTTGGTAAGCTAGCCATTATTCATAACGCACTAAACCTTTTTATCGCGTTAAACGCCTTTTCTCAACGAGAAAAGAACAATTTCATCAAAAACAGACAAAACAAGAAAAATGAATCTATTCAACAAGTCTATAACACGTCCTTAAGAGTTACATGATTTCACCCAATGTCAATGTGTCATTTCTCCAGTTCTGATCATTTTTTAGGTTGTTGGTAGCTTGGTCAATGCCAAAACACAGTGAAATCTTTTTATGGCTTTAAACGCGTTTTCTCCTCGAGAGAAACACGATTTCACTAAAAACGTTATAGTTTAAACATGTCTGTTGTACATGTGTGCAAACACTCAGAGCCTTAAGATAGAGGTTTCACCAATGTGTTTTTTGGTGAGAAACCTTCTATTTCAAGGTTCTGTGCGTTTTCAGACAAGTACAATATGTATTTATAGTGTTTCTGATGAAATCCCTCCTTTTAGTGCATTTTCTCACAGAAAACGAGTCTCTCGCCATGGGAACATGGCTTTTTTGAAAAAGCATATTCTGGTCGAGAAATCGTGTTTTAAACAATAAAAACGACATCCGGCCTTATTTAGTTCATTTTTTACTTTTGGTAAGCTAGCCCGTATTCATAACGCACTAAACCTTTTTATCGCGTTAAACGCCTTTTCTCAACGAGAAAAGCACAATTTCATCAAAAACAAACAAAACAAGAAAAATGAATCTATTCAACAAGTCTATAACACGTCCTTAAGAGTTACATGATTTCACCCAATGTCAATGTGTCATTTCTCCAGTTCTGATCATTTTTTTGGTTGTTGGTAGCTTGGTCAATGCCAAAACACAGTGAAATCTTTTTATGGCTTTAAACGCGTTTTCTCCTCGAGAGAAACACGATTTCACTAAAAACGTTATAGTTTATGCATGCCTGTTGTACATGTGTGCAAACACTCAGAGCCTTAAGATAGGGGTTTCACCAATGTGTTTTTTGGTGAGAAACCTTCTATTTCAAGGTTCTGTGCGTTTTCAGACAAGTACAATATGTATTTATAGTGTTTCTGATGAAATCCCTCCTTTTAGTGCATTTTCTCACAGAAAACGAGTCTCTCGCCATGGGAAAGTGGCTTTTTTGAAAAAGCATATTCTGGTCGAGAAATCGTGTTTTAAACAATAAAAACGACTCCCGGCCTTATTTAGTTCACATTTTTACTTTTGGTAAGCTAGCGCGTATTCATAACGCAATAAACCTTTTTATCGCGTTAAACGCCTTTTCTCAACGAGAAAAGCACAATTTCATCAAAAACAGACAAAACAAGAAAAATGAATCTATTCAACAAGTCTATAACACGTCCTTAAGAGTTACATGATTTCACCCAATCTCAATGTGTCATTTCTCCAGTTCTGATAATTTTTTAGGTTGTTGGTAGCTTGGTCAATGCCAAAACACAGTGAAATCTTTTTATGGCTTTAAACGCGTTTTCTCCTCGAGAGAAACACGATTTCACTAAAAACGTTATAGTTTAAACATGCCTGTTGTACATGTGTGCAAACACTCAGAGCCTTAAGATAGGGGTTTCACCAATGTGTTTTTTTGGTGAGAAACCTTCTATTTCAAGGTTCTGTGCGTTTTCAGACAAGTACAATATGTATTTATAGTGTTTCTGATGAAATCCCTCCTTTTAATGCATTTTCTCACAGAAAACGAGTCTCTCGCCATGGGAACGTGGCTTTTTTGAAAAAGCATATTCTGGTCGAGAAATCGTGTTTTAAACAATAAAAACGACATCCGGCCTTATTTAGTTCACATTTTTACTTTTGGTAAGATAGCCCGTATTCATAACGCACTAAACCTTTTTATCGCGTTAAACGCCTTTTCTCGACAAGAAAAGCACAATTTCATCAAAAACAAACAAAACAAGAAAAATGAATCTATTCAACAAGTCTATAACACGTCCTTAAGAGTTACATGATTTCACCCAATGTCAATGTGTCATTTCTCCAGTTCTGATAATTTTTTTGGTTGTTGGTAGCTTGGTCAATGCCAAAACACAGTGAAATCTTTTTATGGCTTTAAACGCGTTTTCTCCTCGAGAGAAACACGATTTCACTAAAAACGTTATAGTTTAAACATGCCTGTTGTACATGTGTGCAAACACTCAGAGCCTTAAGATAGGGGTTTCACCAATGTGTTTTTTGGTGAGAAACCTTCTATTTCAAGGTTCTGTGCGTTTTCAGACAAGTACAATATGTATTTATAGTGTTTCTGATGAAATCCCTCCTTTTAATGCATTTTCTCACAGAAAACGAGTCTCTCGCCATGGGAACGTGGCTTTTTTGAAAAAGCATATTCTGGTCGAGAAATCGTGTTTTAAACAATAAAAACGACTCCCGGCCTTATTTAGTTCACATTTTTACTTTTGGTAAGCTAGCCCGTATTCATAACGCACTAAACCTTTTTATCGCGTTAAACGCCTTTTCTCGACGAGAAAAGCACAATTTCATCAAAAACAAACAAAACAAGAAAAATGAATCTATTCAACAAGTCTACAACACGTCCTTAAGAGTTACATGATTTCACCCAATGTCAATGTGTCATTTCTCCAGTTCTGATCATTTTTAGGTTGTTGGTAGCTTGGTCAATGCCAAAACACAGTGAAATCTTTTTATGGCTTTAAACGCGTTTTCTCCTCGAGAGAAACACGATTTCACTAAAAACGTTATAGTTTAAACATGTCTGTTGTACATGTGTGCAAACACTCAGAGCCTTAAGATAGAGGTTTCACCAATGTGTTTTTTGGTGAGAAACCTTCTATTTCAAGGTTCTGTGCGTTTTCAGACAAGTACAATATGTATTTATAGTGTTTCTGATGAAATCCCTCCTTTTAGTGCATTTTCTCACAGAAAACGAGTCTCTCGCCATGGGAACATGGCTTTTTTGAAAAAGCATATTCTGGTCGAGAAATCGTGTTTTAAACAATAAAAACGACATCCGGCCTTATTTAGTTCACATTTTTACTTTTGGTAAGCTAGCCCGTATTCATAACGCACTAAACCTTTTTATCGCGTTAAACGCCTTTTCTCAACGAGAAAAGCACAATTTCATCAAAAACAAACAAAACAAGAAAAATGAATCTATTCAACAAGTCTATAACACGTCCTTAAGAGTTACATGATTTCACCCAATGTCAATGTGTCATTTCTCCAGTTCTGATCATTTTTTGGTTGTTGGTAGCTTGGTCAATGCCAAAACACAGTGAAATCTTTTTATGGCTTTAAACGCGTTTTCTCCTCGAGAGAAACACGATTTCACTAAAAACGTTATAGTTTAAACATGCCTGTTGTACATGTGTGCAAACACTCAGAGCGTTAAGATAGGGGTTTCACCAATGTGTTTTTTTGGTGAGAAACCTTCTATTTCAAGGTTCTGTGCGTTTTCAGACAAGTACAATATGTATTTATACTGTTTCTGATGAAATCCCTCCTTTTAGTGCATTTTCTCACAGAAAACGTGTCTCTCGCCATGGGAACGTGGCTTTTTTGAAAAAGCATATTCTGGTCGAGAAATCGTGTTTTAAACAATAAAAACGACTCCCGGCCTTATTTAGTTCACATTTTTACTTTTGGTAAGCTAGCCATTATTCATAACGCACTAAACCTTTTTATCGCGTTAAACGCCTTTTCTCAACGAGAAAAGCACAATTTCATCAAAAACAGACAAAACAAGAAAAATGAATCTATTCAACAAGTCTATAACACGTCCTTAAGAGTTACATGATTTCACCCAATGTCAATGTGTCATTTCTCCAGTTCTGATCATTTTTTAGGTTGTTGGTAGCTTGGTCAATGCCAAAACACAGTGAAATCTTTTTATGGCTTTAAACGCGTTTTCTCCTCGAGAGAAACACGATTTCACTAAAAACGTTATAGTTTAAACATGTCTGTTGTACATGTGTGCAAACACTCAGAGCCTTAAGATAGAGGTTTCACCAATGTGTTTTTTGGTGAGAAACCTTCTATTTCAAGGTTCTGTGCGTTTTCAGACAAGTACAATATGTATTTATAGTGTTTCTGATGAAATCCCTCCTTTTAGTGCATTTTCTCACAGAAAACGAGTCTCTCGCCATGGGAACATGGCTTTTTTGAAAAAGCATATTCTGGTCGAGAAATCGTGTTTTAAACAATAAAAACGACATCCGGCCTTATTTAGTTCATTTTTTACTTTTGGTAAGCTAGCCCGTATTCATAACGCACTAAACCTTTTTATCGCGTTAAACGCCTTTTCTCAACGAGAAAAGCACAATTTCATCAAAAACAAACAAAACAAGAAAAATGAATCTATTCAACAAGTCTATAACACGTCCTTAAGAGTTACATGATTTCACCCAATATCAATGTGTCATTTCTCCAGTTCTGATCATTTTTTTGGTTGTTGGTAGCTTGGTCAATGCCAAAACACAGTGAAATCTTTTTATGGCTTTAAACGCGTTTTCTCCTCGAGAGAAACACGATTTCACTAAAAACGTTATAGTTTATGCATGCCTGTTGTACATGTGTGCAAACACTCAGAGCCTTAAGATAGGGGTTTCACCAATGTGTTTTTTGGTGAGAAACCTTCTATTTCAAGGTTCTGTGCGTTTTCAGACAAGTACAATATGTATTTATAGTGTTTCTGATGAAATCCCTCCTTTTAGTGCATTTTCTCACAGAAAACGAGTCTCTCGCCATGGGAAAGTGGCTTTTTTGAAAAAGCATATTCTGGTCGAGAAATCGTGTTTTAAACAATAAAAACGACTCCCGGCCTTATTTAGTTCACATTTTTACTTTTGGTAAGCTAGCGCGTATTCATAACGCAATAAACCTTTTTATCGCGTTAAACGCCTTTTCTCAACGAGAAAAGCACAATTTCATCAAAAACAGACAAAACAAGAAAAATGAATCTATTCAACAAGTCTATAACACGTCCTTAAGAGTTACATGATTTCACCCAATCTCAATGTGTCATTTCTCCAGTTCTGATAATTTTTTAGGTTGTTGGTAGCTTGGTCAATGCCAAAACACAGTGAAATCTTTTTATGGCTTTAAACGCGTTTTCTCCTCGAGAGAAACACGATTTCACTAAAAACGTTATAGTTTAAACATGCCTGTTGTACATGTGTGCAAACACTCAGAGCCTTAAGATAGAGGTTTCACCAATGTGTTTTTTTGGTGAGAAACCTTCTATTTCAAGGTTCTGTGCGTTTTCAGACAAGTACAATATGTATTTATAGTGTTTCTGATGAAATCCCTCCTTTTAATGCATTTTCTCACAGAAAACGAGTCTCTCGCCATGGGAACGTGGCTTTTTTGAAAAAGCATATTCTGGTCGAGAAATCGTGTTTTAAACAATAAAAACGACATCCGGCCTTATTTAGTTCACATTTTTACTTTTGGTAAGCTAGCCCGTATTCATAACGCACTAAACCTTTTTATCGCGTTAAACGCCTTTTCTCGACGAGAAAAGCACAATTTCATCAAAAACAAACAAAACAAGAAAAATGAATCTATTCAACAAGTCTATAACACGTCCTTAAGAGTTACATGATTTCACCCAATGTCAATGTGTCATTTCTCCAGTTCTGATAATTTTTTTGGTTGTTGGTAGCTTGGTCAATGCCAAAACACAGTGAAATCTTTTTATGGCTTTAAACGCGTTTTCTCCTCGAGAGAAACACGATTTCACTAAAAACGTTATAGTTTAAACATGCCTGTTGTACATGTGTGCAAACACTCAGAGCCTTAAGATAGGGGTTTCACCAATGTGTTTTTTGGTGAGAAACCTTCTATTTCAAGGTTCTGTGCGTTTTCAGACAAGTACAATATGTATTTATAGTGTTTCTGATGAAATCCCTCCTTTTAATGCATTTTCTCACAGAAAACGAGTCTCTCGCCATGGGAACGTGGCTTTTTTGAAAAAGCATATTCTGGTCGAGAAATCGTGTTTTAAACAATAAAAACGACTCCCGGCCTTATTTAGTTCACATTTTTACTTTTGGTAAGCTAGCCCGTATTCATAACGCACTAAACCTTTTTATCGCGTTAAACGCCTTTTCTCGACGAGAAAAGCACAATTTCATCAAAAACAAACAAAACAAGAAAAATGAATCTATTCAACAAGTCTACAACACGTCCTTAAGAGTTACATGATTTCACCCAATGTCAATGTGTCATTTCTCCAGTTCTGATCATTTTTAGGTTGTTGGTAGCTTGGTCAATGCCAAAACACAGTGAAATCTTTTTATGGCTTTAAACGCGTTTTCTCCTCGAGAGAAACACGATTTCACTAAAAACGTTATAGTTTAAACATGTCTGTTGTACATGTGTGCAAACACTCAGAGCCTTAAGATAGAGGTTTCACCAATGTGTTTTTTGGTGAGAAACCTTCTATTTCAAGGTTCTGTGCGTTTTCAGACAAGTACAATATGTATTTATAGTGTTTCTGATGAAATCCCTCCTTTTAGTGCATTTTCTCACAGAAAACGAGTCTCTCGCCATGGGAACATGGCTTTTTTGAAAAAGCATATTCTGGTCGAGAAATCGTGTTTTAAACAATAAAAACGACATCCGGCCTTATTTAGTTCACATTTTTACTTTTGGTAAGCTAGCCCGTATTCATAACGCACTAAACCTTTTTATCGCGTTAAACGCCTTTTCTCAACGAGAAAAGCACAATTTCATCAAAAACAAACAAAACAAGAAAAATGAATCTATTCAACAAGTCTATAACACGTCCTTAAGAGTTACATGATTTCACCCAATGTCAATGTGTCATTTCTCCAGTTCTGATCATTTTTTGGTTGTTGGTAGCTTGGTCAATGCCAAAACACAGTGAAATCTTTTTATGGCTTTAAACGCGTTTTCTCCTCGAGAGAAACACGATTTCACTAAAAACGTTATAGTTTAAACATGCCTGTTGTACATGTGTGCAAACACTCAGAGCGTTAAGATAGGGGTTTCACCAATGTGTTTTTTTGGTGAGAAACCTTCTATTTCAAGGTTCTGTGCGTTTTCAGACAAGTACAATATGTATTTATACTGTTTCTGATGAAATCCCTCCTTTTAGTGCATTTTCTCACAGAAAACGTGTCTCTCGCCATGGGAACGTGGCTTTTTTGAAAAAGCATATTCTGGTCGAGAAATCGTGTTTTAAACAATAAAAACGACTCCCGGCCTTATTTAGTTCACATTTTTACTTTTGGTAAGCTAGCCCGTATTCATAACGCACTAAACCTTTTTATCACGTTAAACGCCTTTTCTCGACGAGAAAAGCACAATTTCATCAAAAACAAACAAAACAAGAAAAATGAATCTATTCAACAAGTCTACAACACGTCCTTAAGAGTTACATGATTTCACCCAATGTCAATGTGTCATTTCTCCAGTTCTGATCATTTTTTAGGTTGTTGGTAGCTTGGTCAATGCCAAAACACAGTGAAATCTTTTTATGGCTTTAAACGCGTTTTCTCCTCGAGAGAAACACGATTTCACTAAAAACGTTATAGTTTAAACATGCCTGTTGTACATGTGTGCAAACACTCAGAACCTTAAGATAGGGGTTCCACCAATGTGTTTTTTGGTGAGAAACCTTCTATTTCAAGGTTCTGTGCGTTTTCAGACAAGTACAATATGTATTTATAGTGTTTCTGATGAAATCCCTCCTTTTAGTGCATTTTCTCACAGAAAACGAGTCTCTCGCCCTGGGAAAGTGGCTTTTTTGAAAAAGCATATTCTGGTCGAGAAATCGTGTTTTAAACAATAAAAACGACTCCCGGCCTTATTTAGTTCACATTTTTACTTTTGGTAAGCTAGCCATTATTCATAACGCACTAAACCTTTTTATCGCGTTAAACGCCTTTTCTCAACGAGAAAAGCACAATTTCATCAAAAACAGACAAAACAAGAAAAATGAATCTATTCAACAAGTCTATAACACGTCCTTAAGAGTTACATGATTTCACCCAATGTCAATGTGTCATTTCTCCAGTTCTGATCATTTTTTAGGTTGTTGGTAGCTTGGTCAATGCCAAAACACAGTGAAATCTTTTTATGGCTTTAAACGCGTTTTCTCCTCGAGAGAAACACGATTTCACTAAAAACGTTATAGTTTAAACATGCCTGTTGTACATGTGTGCAAACACTCAGAGCCTTAAGATAGGGGTTTCACCAATGTGTTTTTTTGGTGAGAAACCTTCTATTTCAAGGTTCTGTGCGTTTTCAGACAAGTACAATATGTATTTATAGTGTTTCTGATGAAATCCCTCCTTTTAATGCATTTTCTCACAGAAAACGAGTCTCTCGCCATGGGAACGTGGCTTTTTTGAAAAAGCATATTCTGGTCGAGAAATCGTGTTTTAAACAATAAAAACGACATCCGGCCTTATTTAGTTCACATTTTTACTTTTGGTAAGCTAGCCCGTATTCATAACGCACTAAACCTTTTTATCGCGTTAAACGCCTTTTCTCGACAAGAAAAGCACAATTTCATCAAAAACAAACAAAACAAGAAAAATGAATCTATTCAACAAGTCTATAACACGTCCTTAAGAGTTAGTTACATGATTTCACCCAATGTCAATGTGTCATTTCTCCAGTTCTGATCATTTTTTTGGTTGTTGGTAGCTTGGTCAATGCCAAAACACAGTGAAATCTTTTTATGGCTTTAAACGCGTTTTCTCCTCGAGAGAAACACGATTTCACTAAAAACGTTATAGTTTAAACATGTCTGTTGTACATGTGTGCAAACACTCAGAGCCTTAAGATAGGGGTTTCACCAATGTGTTTTTTTGGTGAGAAACCTTCTATTTCAAGGTTCTGTGCGTTTTCAGACAAGTACAATATGTATTTATAGTGTTTCTGATGAAATCCCTCCTTTTAATGCATTTTCTCACAGAAAACGAGTCTCTGGCCATGGGAACGTGGCTTTTTTGAAAAAGCATATTCTCTTCGAGAAATCGTGTTTTAAACAATAAAAACGACTCTCGGCCTTATTTAGTTCACATTTTTATTTTTGGTAAGCTAGCCCGTATTCATAACGCAATAAACCTTTTTATCGCGTTAAACGCCTTTTCTCGACGAGAAAAGCACAATTTCATCAAAAACAGACAAAACAAGAAAAATGAATCTATTCAACAAGTCTACAACACGTCCTTAAGAGTTACATGATTTCACCCAATGTCAATGTGTCATTTCTCCAGTTCTGATCATTTTTTGGTTGTTGGTAGCTTGGTCAATGAAAAAACACATTGAAATCTTTTTATGGCTTTAAACGCGTTTTCTCCTCGAGAGAAACACGATTTCATTAAAAACGTTATAGTTTAAACATGACTTGTACATGTGTGCAAACACTCAGAGCCTTAAGATAGGGGTTTCACCAATGTGTTTTTTGGTGAGAAACCTTCTATTTCAAGGTTCTGTGCGTTTTCAGACAAGTACATTATGTATTTATAGTGTTTCTGATGAAATCCCTCCTTTTAATGCATTTTCTCACACAAAAAACGAGTCTCTCGCCATGGGAACATGGCTTTTTTGAAAAAGCATATTCTGGTCGAGAAATCGTGTTTTAAACAATAAAAGCGACATCCGGCCTTATTTAGTTCACATTTTTACTTTTGGTAAGCTAGCCCGTATTCATAACGCACTAAACCTTTTTATCGCGTTAAACGCCTTTTCTCAACGAGAAAAGCACAATTTCATCAAAAACAGACAAAACAAGAAAAATGAATCTATTCAACAAGTCTATAACACGTCCTTAAGAGTTACATGATTTCACCCAATGTCAATGTGTCATTTCTCCAGTTCTGATCATTTTTTAGGTTGTTGGTAGCTTGGTCAATGCCAAAACACAGTGAAATCTTTTTATGGCTTTAAACGCGTTTTCTCCTCGAGAGAAACACGATTTCACTAAAAACGTTATAGTTTAAACATGTCTGTTGTACATGTGTGCAAACACTCAGAGCCTTAAGATAGAGGTTTCATCAATGTGTTTTTTGGTGAGAAACCTTCTATTTCAAGGTTCTGTGCGTTTTCAGACAAGTACAATATGTATTTATAGTGTTTCTGATGAAATCCCTCCTTTTAGTGCATTTTCTCACAGAAAACGAGTCTCTCGCCATGGGAACATGGCTTTTTTGAAAAAGCATATTCTGGTCGAGAAATCGTGTTTTAAACAATAAAAACGACATCCGGCCTTATTTAGTTCATTTTTTACTTTTGGTAAGCTAGCCCGTATTCATAACGCACTAAACCTTTTTATCGCGTTAAACGCCTTTTCTCAACGAGAAAAGCACAATTTCATCAAAAACAAACAAAACAAGAAAAATGAATCTATTCAACAAGTCTATAACACGTCCTTAAGAGTTACATGATTTCACCCAATATCAATGTGTCATTTCTCCAGTTCTGATCATTTTTTTGGTTGTTGGTAGCTTGGTCAATGCCAAAACACAGTGAAATCTTTTTATGGCTTTAAACGCGTTTTCTCCTCGAGAGAAACACGATTTCACTAAAAACGTTATAGTTTATGCATGCCTGTTGTACATGTGTGCAAACACTCAGAGCCTTAAGATAGGGGTTTCACCAATGTGTTTTTTGGTGAGAAACCTTCTATTTCAAGGTTCTGTGCGTTTTCAGACAAGTACAATATGTATTTATAGTGTTTCTGATGAAATCCCTCCTTTTAGTGCATTTTCTCACAGAAAACGAGTCTCTCGCCATGGGAAAGTGGCTTTTTTGAAAAAGCATATTCTGGTCGAGAAATCGTGTTTTAAACAATAAAAACGACTCCCGGCCTTATTTAGTTCACATTTTTACTTTTGGTAAGCTAGCGCGTATTCATAACGCAATAAACCTTTTTATCGCGTTAAACGCCTTTTCTCAACGAGAAAAGCACAATTTCATCAAAAACAGACAAAACAAGAAAAATGAATCTATTCAACAAGTCGATAACACGTCCTTAAGAGTTACATGATTTCACCCAATCTCAATGTGTCATTTCTCCAGTTCTGATAATTTTTTAGGTTGTTGGTAGCTTGGTCAATGCCAAAACACAGTGAAATCTTTTTATGGCTTTAAACGCGTTTTCTCCTCGAGAGAAACACGATTTCACTAAAAACGTTATAGTTTAAACATGCCTGTTGTACATGTGTGCAAACACTCAGAGCCTTAAGATAGGGGTTTCACCAATGTGTTTTTTTGGTGAGAAACCTTCTATTTCAAGGTTCTGTGCGTTTTCAGACAAGTACAATATGTATTTATAGTGTTTCTGATGAAATCCCTCCTTTTAATGCATTTTCTCACAGAAAACGAGTCTCTCGCCATGGGAACGTGGCTTTTTTGAAAAAGCATATTCTGGTCGAGAAATCGTGTTTTAAACAATAAAAACGACATCCGGCCTTATTTAGTTCACATTTTTACTTTTGGTAAGCTAGCCCGTATTCATAACGCACTAAACCTTTTTATCGCGTTAAACGCCTTTTCTCGACAAGAAAAGCACAATTTCATCAAAAACAAACAAAACAAGAAAAATGAATCTATTCAACAAGTCTATAACACGTCCTTAAGAGTTACATGATTTCACCCAATGTCAATGTGTCATTTCTCCAGTTCTGATAATTTTTTTGGTTGTTGGTAGCTTGGTCAATGCCAAAACACAGTGAAATCTTTTTATGGCTTTAAACGCGTTTTCTCCTCGAGAGAAACACGATTTCACTAAAAACGTTATAGTTTAAACATGCCTGTTGTACATGTGTGCAAACACTCAGAGCCTTAAGATAGGGGTTTCACCAATGTGTTTTTTGGTGAGAAACCTTCTATTTCAAGGTTCTGTGCGTTTTCAGACAAGTACAATATGTATTTATAGTGTTTCTGATGAAATCCCTCCTTTTAATGCATTTTCTCACAGAAAACGAGTCTCTCGCCATGGGAACGTGGCTTTTTTGAAAAAGCATATTCTGGTCGAGAAATCGTGTTTTAAACAATAAAAACGACTCCCGGCCTTATTTAGTTCACATTTTTACTTTTGGTAAGCTAGCCCGTATTCATAACGCACTAAACCTTTTTATCGCGTTAAACGCCTTTTCTCGACGAGAAAAGCACAATTTCATCAAAAACAAACAAAACAAGAAAAATGAATCTATTCAACAAGTCTACAACACGTCCTTAAGAGTTACATGATTTCACCCAATGTCAATGTGTCATTTCTCCAGTTCTGATCATTTTTAGGTTGTTGGTAGCTTGGTCAATGCCAAAACACAGTGAAATCTTTTTATGGCTTTAAACGCGTTTTCTCCTCGAGAGAAACACGATTTCACTAAAAACGTTATAGTTTAAACATGTCTGTTGTACATGTGTGCAAACACTCAGAGCCTTAAGATAGAGGTTTCACCAATGTGTTTTTTGGTGAGAAACCTTCTATTTCAAGGTTCTGTGCGTTTTCAGACAAGTACAATATGTATTTATAGTGTTTCTGATGAAATCCCTCCTTTTAGTGCATTTTCTCACAGAAAACGAGTCTCTCGCCATGGGAACATGGCTTTTTTGAAAAAGCATATTCTGGTCTAGAAATCGTGTTTTAAACAATAAAAACGACATCCGGCCTTATTTAGTTCACATTTTTACTTTTGGTAAGCTAGCCCGTATTCATAACGCACTAAACCTTTTTATCGCGTTAAACGCCTTTTCTCAACGAGAAAAGCACAATTTCATCAAAAACAAACAAAACAAGAAAAATGAATCTATTCAACAAGTCTATAACACGTCCTTAAGAGTTACATGATTTCACCCAATGTCAATGTGTCATTTCTCCAGTTCTGATCATTTTTTGGTTGTTGGTAGCTTGGTCAATGCCAAAACACAGTGAAATCTTTTTATGGCTTTAAACGCGTTTTCTCCTCGAGAGAAACACGATTTCACTAAAAACGTTATAGTTTAAACATGCCTGTTGTACATGTGTGCAAACACTCAGAGCGTTAAGATAGGGGTTTCACCAATGTGTTTTTTTGGTGAGAAACCTTCTATTTCAAGGTTCTGTGCGTTTTCAGACAAGTACAATATGTATTTATACTGTTTCTGATGAAATCCCTCCTTTTAGTGCATTTTCTCACAGAAAACGTGTCTCTCGCCATGGGAACGTGGCTTTTTTGAAAAAGCATATTCTGGTCGAGAAATCGTGTTTTAAACAATAAAAACGACTCCCGGCCTTATTTAGTTCACATTTTTACTTTTGGTAAGCTAGCCCGTATTCATAACGCACTAAACCTTTTTATCGCGTTAAACGCCTTTTCTCGACAAGAAAAGCACAATTTCATCAAAAACAAACAAAACAAGAAAAATGAATCTATTCAACAAGTCTATAACACGTCCTTAAGAGTTAGTTACATGATTTCACCCAATGTCAATGTGTCATTTCTCCAGTTCTGATCATTTTTTTGGTTGTTGGTAGCTTGGTCAATGCCAAAACACAGTGAAATCTTTTTATGGCTTTAAACGCGTTTTCTCCTCGAGAGAAACACGATTTCACTAAAAACGTTATAGTTTAAACATGTCTGTTGTACATGTGTGCAAACACTCAGAGCCTTAAGATAGGGGTTTCACCAATGTGTTTTTTTGGTGAGAAACCTTCTATTTCAAGGTTCTGTGCGTTTTCAGACAAGTACAATATGTATTTATAGTGTTTCTGATGAAATCCCTCCTTTTAATGCATTTTCTCACAGAAAACGAGTCTCTGGCCATGGGAACGTGGCTTTTTTGAAAAAGCATATTCTGGTCGAGAAATCGTGTTTTAAACAATAAAAACGACTCTCGGCCTTATTTAGTTCACATTTTTATTTTTGGTAAGCTAGCCCGTATTCATAACGCAATAAACCTTTTTATCGCGTTAAACGCCTTTTCTCGACGAGAAAAGCACAATTTCATCAAAAACAGACAAAACAAGAAAAATGAATCTATTCAACAAGTCTACAACACGTCCTTAAGAGTTACATGATTTCACCCAATGTCAATGTGTCATTTCTCCAGTTCTGATCATTTTTTGGTTGTTGGTAGCTTGGTCAATGAAAAAACACATTGAAATCTTTTTATGGCTTTAAACGCGTTTTCTCCTCGAGAGAAACACGATTTCATTAAAAACGTTATAGTTTAAACATGACTTGTACATGTGTGCAAACACTCAGAGCCTTAAGATAGGGGTTTCACCAATGTGTTTTTTGGTGAGAAACCTTCTATTTCAAGGTTCTGTGCGTTTTCAGACAAGTACATTATGTATTTATAGTGTTTCTGATGAAATCCCTCCTTTTAATGCATTTTCTCACACAAAAAACGAGTCTCTCGCCATGGGAACATGGCTTTTTTGAAAAAGCATATTCTGGTCGAGAAATCGTGTTTTAAACAATAAAAGCGACATCCGGCCTTATTTAGTTCACATTTTTACTTTTGGTAAGCTAGCCCGTATTCATAACGCACTAAACCTTTTTATCGCGTTAAACGCCTTTTCTCAACGAGAAAAGCACAATTTCATCAAAAACAGACAAAACAAGAAAAATGAATCTATTCAACAAGTCTATAACACGTCCTTAAGAGTTACATGATTTCACCCAATGTCAATGTGTCATTTCTCCAGTTCTGATCATTTTTTAGGTTGTTGGTAGCTTGGTCAATGCCAAAACACAGTGAAATCTTTTTATGGCTTTAAACGCGTTTTCTCCTCGAGAGAAACACGATTTCACTAAAAACGTTATAGTTTAAACATGTCTGTTGTACATGTGTGCAAACACTCAGAGCCTTAAGATAGAGGTTTCATCAATGTGTTTTTTGGTGAGAAACCTTCTATTTCAAGGTTCTGTGCGTTTTCAGACAAGTACAATATGTATTTATAGTGTTTCTGATGAAATCCCTCCTTTTAGTGCATTTTCTCACAGAAAACGAGTCTCTCGCCATGGGAACATGGCTTTTTTGAAAAAGCATATTCTGGTCGAGAAATCGTGTTTTAAACAATAAAAACGACATCCGGCCTTATTTAGTTCATTTTTTACTTTTGGTAAGCTAGCCCGTATTCATAACGCACTAAACCTTTTTATCGCGTTAAACGCCTTTTCTCAACGAGAAAAGCACAATTTCATCAAAAACAAACAAAACAAGAAAAATGAATCTATTCAACAAGTCTATAACACGTCCTTAAGAGTTACATGATTTCACCCAATATCAATGTGTCATTTCTCCAGTTCTGATCATTTTTTTGGTTGTTGGTAGCTTGGTCAATGCCAAAACACAGTGAAATCTTTTTATGGCTTTAAACGCGTTTTCTCCTCGAGAGAAACACGATTTCACTAAAAACGTTATAGTTTATGCATGCCTGTTGTACATGTGTGCAAACACTCAGAGCCTTAAGATAGGGGTTTCACCAATGTGTTTTTTGGTGAGAAACCTTCTATTTCAAGGTTCTGTGCGTTTTCAGACAAGTACAATATGTATTTATAGTGTTTCTGATGAAATCCCTCCTTTTAGTGCATTTTCTCACAGAAAACGAGTCTCTCGCCATGGGAAAGTGGCTTTTTTGAAAAAGCATATTCTGGTCGAGAAATCGTGTTTTAAACAATAAAAACGACTCCCGGCCTTATTTAGTTCACATTTTTACTTTTGGTAAGCTAGCGCGTATTCATAACGCAATAAACCTTTTTATCGCGTTAAACGCCTTTTCTCAACGAGAAAAGCACAATTTCATCAAAAACAGACAAAACAAGAAAAATGAATCTATTCAACAAGTCGATAACACGTCCTTAAGAGTTACATGATTTCACCCAATCTCAATGTGTCATTTCTCCAGTTCTGATAATTTTTTAGGTTGTTGGTAGCTTGGTCAATGCCAAAACACAGTGAAATCTTTTTATGGCTTTAAACGCGTTTTCTCCTCGAGAGAAACACGATTTCACTAAAAACGTTATAGTTTAAACATGCCTGTTGTACATGTGTGCAAACACTCAGAGCCTTAAGATAGGGGTTTCACCAATGTGTTTTTTTGGTGAGAAACCTTCTATTTCAAGGTTCTGTGCGTTTTCAGACAAGTACAATATGTATTTATAGTGTTTCTGATGAAATCCCTCCTTTTAATGCATTTTCTCACAGAAAACGAGTCTCTCGCCATGGGAACGTGGCTTTTTTGAAAAAGCATATTCTGGTCGAGAAATCGTGTTTTAAACAATAAAAACGACATCCGGCCTTATTTAGTTCACATTTTTACTTTTGGTAAGCTAGCCCGTATTCATAACGCACTAAACCTTTTTATCGCGTTAAACGCCTTTTCTCGACAAGAAAAGCACAATTTCATCAAAAACAAACAAAACAAGAAAAATGAATCTATTCAACAAGTCTATAACACGTCCTTAAGAGTTACATGATTTCACCCAATGTCAATGTGTCATTTCTCCAGTTCTGATAATTTTTTTGGTTGTTGGTAGCTTGGTCAATGCCAAAACACAGTGAAATCTTTTTATGGCTTTAAACGCGTTTTCTCCTCGAGAGAAACACGATTTCACTAAAAACGTTATAGTTTAAACATGCCTGTTGTACATGTGTGCAAACACTCAGAGCCTTAAGATAGGGGTTTCACCAATGTGTTTTTTGGTGAGAAACCTTCTATTTCAAGGTTCTGTGCGTTTTCAGACAAGTACAATATGTATTTATAGTGTTTCTGATGAAATCCCTCCTTTTAATGCATTTTCTCACAGAAAACGAGTCTCTCGCCATGGGAACGTGGCTTTTTTGAAAAAGCATATTCTGGTCGAGAAATCGTGTTTTAAACAATAAAAACGACTCCCGGCCTTATTTAGTTCACATTTTTACTTTTGGTAAGCTAGCCCGTATTCATAACGCACTAAACCTTTTTATCGCGTTAAACGCCTTTTCTCGACGAGAAAAGCACAATTTCATCAAAAACAAACAAAACAAGAAAAATGAATCTATTCAACAAGTCTACAACACGTCCTTAAGAGTTACATGATTTCACCCAATGTCAATGTGTCATTTCTCCAGTTCTGATCATTTTTAGGTTGTTGGTAGCTTGGTCAATGCCAAAACACAGTGAAATCTTTTTATGGCTTTAAACGCGTTTTCTCCTCGAGAGAAACACGATTTCACTAAAAACGTTATAGTTTAAACATGTCTGTTGTACATGTGTGCAAACACTCAGAGCCTTAAGATAGAGGTTTCACCAATGTGTTTTTTGGTGAGAAACCTTCTATTTCAAGGTTCTGTGCGTTTTCAGACAAGTACAATATGTATTTATAGTGTTTCTGATGAAATCCCTCCTTTTAGTGCATTTTCTCACAGAAAACGAGTCTCTCGCCATGGGAACATGGCTTTTTTGAAAAAGCATATTCTGGTCTAGAAATCGTGTTTTAAACAATAAAAACGACATCCGGCCTTATTTAGTTCACATTTTTACTTTTGGTAAGCTAGCCCGTATTCATAACGCACTAAACCTTTTTATCGCGTTAAACGCCTTTTCTCAACGAGAAAAGCACAATTTCATCAAAAACAAACAAAACAAGAAAAATGAATCTATTCAACAAGTCTATAACACGTCCTTAAGAGTTACATGATTTCACCCAATGTCAATGTGTCATTTCTCCAGTTCTGATCATTTTTTGGTTGTTGGTAGCTTGGTCAATGCCAAAACACAGTGAAATCTTTTTATGGCTTTAAACGCGTTTTCTCCTCGAGAGAAACACGATTTCACTAAAAACGTTATAGTTTAAACATGCCTGTTGTACATGTGTGCAAACACTCAGAGCGTTAAGATAGGGGTTTCACCAATGTGTTTTTTTGGTGAGAAACCTTCTATTTCAAGGTTCTGTGCGTTTTCAGACAAGTACAATATGTATTTATACTGTTTCTGATGAAATCCCTCCTTTTAGTGCATTTTCTCACAGAAAACGTGTCTCTCGCCATGGGAACGTGGCTTTTTTGAAAAAGCATATTCTGGTCGAGAAATCGTGTTTTAAACAATAAAAACGACTCCCGGCCTTATTTAGTTCACATTTTTACTTTTGGTAAGCTAGCCCGTATTCATAACGCACTAAACCTTTTTATCGCGTTAAACGCCTTTTCTCGACAAGAAAAGCACAATTTCATCAAAAACAAACAAAACAAGAAAAATGAATCTATTCAACAAGTCTATAACACGTCCTTAAGAGTTAGTTACATGATTTCACCCAATGTCAATGTGTCATTTCTCCAGTTCTGATCATTTTTTTGGTTGTTGGTAGCTTGGTCAATGCCAAAACACAGTGAAATCTTTTTATGGCTTTAAACGCGTTTTCTCCTCGAGAGAAACACGATTTCACTAAAAACGTTATAGTTTAAACATGTCTGTTGTACATGTGTGCAAACACTCAGAGCCTTAAGATAGGGGTTTCACCAATGTGTTTTTTTGGTGAGAAACCTTCTATTTCAAGGTTCTGTGCGTTTTCAGACAAGTACAATATGTATTTATAGTGTTTCTGATGAAATCCCTCCTTTTAATGCATTTTCTCACAGAAAACGAGTCTCTGGCCATGGGAACGTGGCTTTTTTGAAAAAGCATATTCTGGTCGAGAAATCGTGTTTTAAACAATAAAAACGACTCTCGGCCTTATTTAGTTCACATTTTTATTTTTGGTAAGCTAGCCCGTATTCATAACGCAATAAACCTTTTTATCGCGTTAAACGCCTTTTCTCGACGAGAAAAGCACAATTTCATCAAAAACAGACAAAACAAGAAAAATGAATCTATTCAACAAGTCTACAACACGTCCTTAAGAGTTACATGATTTCACCCAATGTCAATGTGTCATTTCTCCAGTTCTGATCATTTTTTGGTTGTTGGTAGCTTGGTCAATGAAAAAACACATTGAAATCTTTTTATGGCTTTAAACGCGTTTTCTCCTCGAGAGAAACACGATTTCATTAAAAACGTTATAGTTTAAACATGACTTGTACATGTGTGCAAACACTCAGAGCCTTAAGATAGGGGTTTCACCAATGTGTTTTTTGGTGAGAAACCTTCTATTTCAAGGTTCTGTGCGTTTTCAGACAAGTACATTATGTATTTATAGTGTTTCTGATGAAATCCCTCCTTTTAATGCATTTTCTCACACAAAAAACGAGTCTCTCGCCATGGGAACATGGCTTTTTTGAAAAAGCATATTCTGGTCGAGAAATCGTGTTTTAAACAATAAAAGCGACATCCGGCCTTATTTAGTTCACATTTTTACTTTTGGTAAGCTAGCCCGTATTCATAACGCACTAAACCTTTTTATCGCGTTAAACGCCTTTTCTCAACGAGAAAAGCACAATTTCATCAAAAACAGACAAAACAAGAAAAATGAATCTATTCAACAAGTCTATAACACGTCCTTAAGAGTTACATGATTTCACCCAATGTCAATGTGTCATTTCTCCAGTTCTGATCATTTTTTAGGTTGTTGGTAGCTTGGTCAATGCCAAAACACAGTGAAATCTTTTTATGGCTTTAAACGCGTTTTCTCCTCGAGAGAAACACGATTTCACTAAAAACGTTATAGTTTAAACATGTCTGTTGTACATGTGTGCAAACACTCAGAGCCTTAAGATAGAGGTTTCATCAATGTGTTTTTTGGTGAGAAACCTTCTATTTCAAGGTTCTGTGCGTTTTCAGACAAGTACAATATGTATTTATAGTGTTTCTGATGAAATCCCTCCTTTTAGTGCATTTTCTCACAGAAAACGAGTCTCTCGCCATGGGAACATGGCTTTTTTGAAAAAGCATATTCTGGTCGAGAAATCGTGTTTTAAACAATAAAAACGACATCCGGCCTTATTTAGTTCATTTTTTACTTTTGGTAAGCTAGCCCGTATTCATAACGCACTAAACCTTTTTATCGCGTTAAACGCCTTTTCTCAACGAGAAAAGCACAATTTCATCAAAAACAAACAAAACAAGAAAAATGAATCTATTCAACAAGTCTATAACACGTCCTTAAGAGTTACATGATTTCACCCAATATCAATGTGTCATTTCTCCAGTTCTGATCATTTTTTTGGTTGTTGGTAGCTTGGTCAATGCCAAAACACAGTGAAATCTTTTTATGGCTTTAAACGCGTTTTCTCCTCGAGAGAAACACGATTTCACTAAAAACGTTATAGTTTATGCATGCCTGTTGTACATGTGTGCAAACACTCAGAGCCTTAAGATAGGGGTTTCACCAATGTGTTTTTTGGTGAGAAACCTTCTATTTCAAGGTTCTGTGCGTTTTCAGACAAGTACAATATGTATTTATAGTGTTTCTGATGAAATCCCTCCTTTTAGTGCATTTTCTCACAGAAAACGAGTCTCTCGCCATGGGAAAGTGGCTTTTTTGAAAAAGCATATTCTGGTCGAGAAATCGTGTTTTAAACAATAAAAACGACTCCCGGCCTTATTTAGTTCACATTTTTACTTTTGGTAAGCTAGCGCGTATTCATAACGCAATAAACCTTTTTATCGCGTTAAACGCCTTTTCTCAACGAGAAAAGCACAATTTCATCAAAAACAGACAAAACAAGAAAAATGAATCTATTCAACAAGTCGATAACACGTCCTTAAGAGTTACATGATTTCACCCAATCTCAATGTGTCATTTCTCCAGTTCTGATAATTTTTTAGGTTGTTGGTAGCTTGGTCAATGCCAAAACACAGTGAAATCTTTTTATGGCTTTAAACGCGTTTTCTCCTCGAGAGAAACACGATTTCACTAAAAACGTTATAGTTTAAACATGCCTGTTGTACATGTGTGCAAACACTCAGAGCCTTAAGATAGGGGTTTCACCAATGTGTTTTTTTGGTGAGAAACCTTCTATTTCAAGGTTCTGTGCGTTTTCAGACAAGTACAATATGTATTTATAGTGTTTCTGATGAAATCCCTCCTTTTAATGCATTTTCTCACAGAAAACGAGTCTCTCGCCATGGGAACGTGGCTTTTTTGAAAAAGCATATTCTGGTCGAGAAATCGTGTTTTAAACAATAAAAACGACATCCGGCCTTATTTAGTTCACATTTTTACTTTTGGTAAGCTAGCCCGTATTCATAACGCACTAAACCTTTTTATCGCGTTAAACGCCTTTTCTCGACAAGAAAAGCACAATTTCATCAAAAACAAACAAAACAAGAAAAATGAATCTATTCAACAAGTCTATAACACGTCCTTAAGAGTTACATGATTTCACCCAATGTCAATGTGTCATTTCTCCAGTTCTGATAATTTTTTTGGTTGTTGGTAGCTTGGTCAATGCCAAAACACAGTGAAATCTTTTTATGGCTTTAAACGCGTTTTCTCCTCGAGAGAAACACGATTTCACTAAAAACGTTATAGTTTAAACATGCCTGTTGTACATGTGTGCAAACACTCAGAGCCTTAAGATAGGGGTTTCACCAATGTGTTTTTTGGTGAGAAACCTTCTATTTCAAGGTTCTGTGCGTTTTCAGACAAGTACAATATGTATTTATAGTGTTTCTGATGAAATCCCTCCTTTTAATGCATTTTCTCACAGAAAACGAGTCTCTCGCCATGGGAACGTGGCTTTTTTGAAAAAGCATATTCTGGTCGAGAAATCGTGTTTTAAACAATAAAAACGACTCCCGGCCTTATTTAGTTCACATTTTTACTTTTGGTAAGCTAGCCCGTATTCATAACGCACTAAACCTTTTTATCGCGTTAAACGCCTTTTCTCGACGAGAAAAGCACAATTTCATCAAAAACAAACAAAACAAGAAAAATGAATCTATTCAACAAGTCTACAACACGTCCTTAAGAGTTACATGATTTCACCCAATGTCAATGTGTCATTTCTCCAGTTCTGATCATTTTTAGGTTGTTGGTAGCTTGGTCAATGCCAAAACACAGTGAAATCTTTTTATGGCTTTAAACGCGTTTTCTCCTCGAGAGAAACACGATTTCACTAAAAACGTTATAGTTTAAACATGTCTGTTGTACATGTGTGCAAACACTCAGAGCCTTAAGATAGAGGTTTCACCAATGTGTTTTTTGGTGAGAAACCTTCTATTTCAAGGTTCTGTGCGTTTTCAGACAAGTACAATATGTATTTATAGTGTTTCTGATGAAATCCCTCCTTTTAGTGCATTTTCTCACAGAAAACGAGTCTCTCGCCATGGGAACATGGCTTTTTTGAAAAAGCATATTCTGGTCTAGAAATCGTGTTTTAAACAATAAAAACGACATCCGGCCTTATTTAGTTCACATTTTTACTTTTGGTAAGCTAGCCCGTATTCATAACGCACTAAACCTTTTTATCGCGTTAAACGCCTTTTCTCAACGAGAAAAGCACAATTTCATCAAAAACAAACAAAACAAGAAAAATGAATCTATTCAACAAGTCTATAACACGTCCTTAAGAGTTACATGATTTCACCCAATGTCAATGTGTCATTTCTCCAGTTCTGATCATTTTTTGGTTGTTGGTAGCTTGGTCAATGCCAAAACACAGTGAAATCTTTTTATGGCTTTAAACGCGTTTTCTCCTCGAGAGAAACACGATTTCACTAAAAACGTTATAGTTTAAACATGCCTGTTGTACATGTGTGCAAACACTCAGAGCGTTAAGATAGGGGTTTCACCAATGTGTTTTTTTGGTGAGAAACCTTCTATTTCAAGGTTCTGTGCGTTTTCAGACAAGTACAATATGTATTTATACTGTTTCTGATGAAATCCCTCCTTTTAGTGCATTTTCTCACAGAAAACGTGTCTCTCGCCATGGGAACGTGGCTTTTTTGAAAAAGCATATTCTGGTCGAGAAATCGTGTTTTAAACAATAAAAACGACTCCCGGCCTTATTTAGTTCACATTTTTACTTTTGGTAAGCTAGCCCGTATTCATAACGCACTAAACCTTTTTATCACGTTAAACGCCTTTTCTCGACGAGAAAAGCACAATTTCATCAAAAACAAACAAAACAAGAAAAATGAATCTATTCAACAAGTCTACAACACGTCCTTAAGAGTTACATGATTTCACCCAATGTCAATGTGTCATTTCTCCAGTTCTGATCATTTTTTAGGTTGTTGGTAGCTTGGTCAATGCCAAAACACAGTGAAATCTTTTTATGGCTTTAAACGCGTTTTCTCCTCGAGAGAAACACGATTTCACTAAAAACGTTATAGTTTAAACATGCCTGTTGTACATGTGTGCAAACACTCAGAACCTTAAGATAGGGGTTCCACCAATGTGTTTTTTGGTGAGAAACCTTCTATTTCAAGGTTCTGTGCGTTTTCAGACAAGTACAATATGTATTTATAGTGTTTCTGATGAAATCCCTCCTTTTAGTGCATTTTCTCACAGAAAACGAGTCTCTCGCCCTGGGAAAGTGGCTTTTTTGAAAAAGCATATTCTGGTCGAGAAATCGTGTTTTAAACAATAAAAACGACTCCCGGCCTTATTTAGTTCACATTTTTACTTTTGGTAAGCTAGCCATTATTCATAACGCACTAAACCTTTTTATCGCGTTAAACGCCTTTTCTCAACGAGAAAAGCACAATTTCATCAAAAACAGACAAAACAAGAAAAATGAATCTATTCAACAAGTCTATAACACGTCCTTAAGAGTTACATGATTTCACCCAATGTCAATGTGTCATTTCTCCAGTTCTGATCATTTTTTAGGTTGTTGGTAGCTTGGTCAATGCCAAAACACAGTGAAATCTTTTTATGGCTTTAAACGCGTTTTCTCCTCGAGAGAAACACGATTTCACTAAAAACGTTATAGTTTAAACATGCCTGTTGTACATGTGTGCAAACACTCAGAGCCTTAAGATAGGGGTTTCACCAATGTGTTTTTTGGTGAGAAACCTTCTATTTCAAGGTTCTGTGCGATTTCGGACAAGTACAATATGTATTTATAGTGTTTCTGATGAAATCCCTCCTTTTAGTGCATTTTCTCACAGAAAACGAGTCTCTCGCCATGGGAACATGGCTTTTTTGAAAAAGCATATTCTGGTCTAGAAATCGTGTTTTAAACAATAAAAACGACATCCGGCCTTATTTAGTTCACATTTTTACTTTTGGTAAGCTAGCCCGTATTCATAACGCACTAAACCTTTTTATCGCGTTAAACGCCTTTTCTCAACGAGAAAAGCACAATTTCATCAAAAACAAACAAAACAAGAAAAATGAATCTATTCAACAAGTCTATAACACGTCCTTAAGAGTTACATGATTTCACCCAATGTCAATGTGTCATTTCTCCAGTTCTGATCATTTTTTGGTTGTTGGTAGCTTGGTCAATGCCAAAACACAGTGAAATCTTTTTATGGCTTTAAACGCGTTTTCTCCTCGAGAGAAACACGATTTCACTAAAAACGTTATAGTTTAAACATGCCTGTTGTACATGTGTGCAAACACTCAGAGCGTTAAGATAGGGGTTTCACCAATGTGTTTTTTTGGTGAGAAACCTTCTATTTCAAGGTTCTGTGCGTTTTCAGACAAGTACAATATGTATTTATACTGTTTCTGATGAAATCCCTCCTTTTAGTGCATTTTCTCACAGAAAACGTGTCTCTCGCCATGGGAACGTGGCTTTTTTGAAAAAGCATATTCTGGTCGAGAAATCGTGTTTTAAACAATAAAAACGACTCCCGGCCTTATTTAGTTCACATTTTTACTTTTGGTAAGCTAGCCCGTATTCATAACGCACTAAACCTTTTTATCACGTTAAACGCCTTTTCTCGACGAGAAAAGCACAATTTCATCAAAAACAAACAAAACAAGAAAAATGAATCTATTCAACAAGTCTACAACACGTCCTTAAGAGTTACATGATTTCACCCAATGTCAATGTGTCATTTCTCCAGTTCTGATCATTTTTTAGGTTGTTGGTAGCTTGGTCAATGCCAAAACACAGTGAAATCTTTTTATGGCTTTAAACGCGTTTTCTCCTCGAGAGAAACACGATTTCACTAAAAACGTTATAGTTTAAACATGCCTGTTGTACATGTGTGCAAACACTCAGAACCTTAAGATAGGGGTTCCACCAATGTGTTTTTTGGTGAGAAACCTTCTATTTCAAGGTTCTGTGCGTTTTCAGACAAGTACAATATGTATTTATAGTGTTTCTGATGAAATCCCTCCTTTTAGTGCATTTTCTCACAGAAAACGAGTCTCTCGCCCTGGGAAAGTGGCTTTTTTGAAAAAGCATATTCTGGTCGAGAAATCGTGTTTTAAACAATAAAAACGACTCCCGGCCTTATTTAGTTCACATTTTTACTTTTGGTAAGCTAGCCATTATTCATAACGCACTAAACCTTTTTATCGCGTTAAACGCCTTTTCTCAACGAGAAAAGCACAATTTCATCAAAAACAGACAAAACAAGAAAAATGAATCTATTCAACAAGTCTATAACACGTCCTTAAGAGTTACATGATTTCACCCAATGTCAATGTGTCATTTCTCCAGTTCTGATCATTTTTTAGGTTGTTGGTAGCTTGGTCAATGCCAAAACACAGTGAAATCTTTTTATGGCTTTAAACGCGTTTTCTCCTCGAGAGAAACACGATTTCACTAAAAACGTTATAGTTTAAACATGCCTGTTGTACATGTGTGCAAACACTCAGAGCCTTAAGATAGGGGTTTCACCAATGTGTTTTTTGGTGAGAAACCTTCTATTTCAAGGTTCTGTGCGATTTCGGACAAGTACAATATGTATTTATAGTGTTTCTGATGAAATCCCTCCTTTTAGTGCATTTTCTCACAGAAAACGAGTCTCTCGCCATGGGAACATGGCTTTTTTGAAAAAGCATATTCTGGTCGAGAAATCGTGTTTTAAACAATAAAAACGACTCCCGGCCTTATTTAGTTCACATTTTTACTTTTGGTAAGCTAGCCATTATTCATAACGCACTAAACCTTTTTATCGCGTTAAACGCCTTTTCTCAACGAGAAAAGAACAATTTCATCAAAAACAGACAAAACAAGAAAAATGAATCTATTCAACAAGTCTATAACACGTCCTTAAGAGTTACATGATTTCACCCAATGTCAATGTGTCATTTCTCCAGTTCTGATCATTTTTTAGGTTGTTGGTAGCTTGGTCAATGCCAAAACACAGTGAAATCTTTTTATGGCTTTAAACGCGTTTTCTCCTCGAGAGAAACACGATTTCACTAAAAACGTTATAGTTTAAACATGTCTGTTGTACATGTGTGCAAACACTCAGAGCCTTAAGATAGAGGTTTCACCAATGTGTTTTTTGGTGAGAAACCTTCTATTTCAAGGTTCTGTGCGTTTTCAGACAAGTACAATATGTATTTATAGTGTTTCTGATGAAATCCCTCCTTTTAGTGCATTTTCTCACAGAAAACGAGTCTCTCGCCATGGGAACATGGCTTTTTTGAAAAAGCATATTCTGGTCGAGAAATCGTGTTTTAAACAATAAAAACGACATCCGGCCTTATTTAGTTCATTTTTTACTTTTGGTAAGCTAGCCCGTATTCATAACGCACTAAACCTTTTTATCGCGTTAAACGCCTTTTCTCAACGAGAAAAGCACAATTTCATCAAAAACAAACAAAACAAGAAAAATGAATCTATTCAACAAGTCTATAACACGTCCTTAAGAGTTACATGATTTCACCCAATGTCAATGTGTCATTTCTCCAGTTCTGATCATTTTTTTGGTTGTTGGTAGCTTGGTCAATGCCAAAACACAGTGAAATCTTTTTATGGCTTTAAACGCGTTTTCTCCTCGAGAGAAACACGATTTCACTAAAAACGTTATAGTTTATGCATGCCTGTTGTACATGTGTGCAAACACTCAGAGCCTTAAGATAGGGGTTTCACCAATGTGTTTTTTGGTGAGAAACCTTCTATTTCAAGGTTCTGTGCGTTTTCAGACAAGTACAATATGTATTTATAGTGTTTCTGATGAAATCCCTCCTTTTAGTGCATTTTCTCACAGAAAACGAGTCTCTCGCCATGGGAAAGTGGCTTTTTTGAAAAAGCATATTCTGGTCGAGAAATCGTGTTTTAAACAATAAAAACGACTCCCGGCCTTATTTAGTTCACATTTTTACTTTTGGTAAGCTAGCGCGTATTCATAACGCAATAAACCTTTTTATCGCGTTAAACGCCTTTTCTCAACGAGAAAAGCACAATTTCATCAAAAACAGACAAAACAAGAAAAATGAATCTATTCAACAAGTCTATAACACGTCCTTAAGAGTTACATGATTTCACCCAATCTCAATGTGTCATTTCTCCAGTTCTGATAATTTTTTAGGTTGTTGGTAGCTTGGTCAATGCCAAAACACAGTGAAATCTTTTTATGGCTTTAAACGCGTTTTCTCCTCGAGAGAAACACGATTTCACTAAAAACGTTATAGTTTAAACATGCCTGTTGTACATGTGTGCAAACACTCAGAGCCTTAAGATAGGGGTTTCACCAATGTGTTTTTTTGGTGAGAAACCTTCTATTTCAAGGTTCTGTGCGTTTTCAGACAAGTACAATATGTATTTATAGTGTTTCTGATGAAATCCCTCCTTTTAATGCATTTTCTCACAGAAAACGAGTCTCTCGCCATGGGAACGTGGCTTTTTTGAAAAAGCATATTCTGGTCGAGAAATCGTGTTTTAAACAATAAAAACGACATCCGGCCTTATTTAGTTCACATTTTTACTTTTGGTAAGCTAGCCCGTATTCATAACGCACTAAACCTTTTTATCGCGTTAAACGCCTTTTCTCGACAAGAAAAGCACAATTTCATCAAAAACAAACAAAACAAGAAAAATGAATCTATTCAACAAGTCTATAACACGTCCTTAAGAGTTAGTTACATGATTTCACCCAATGTCAATGTGTCATTTCTCCAGTTCTGATCATTTTTTTGGTTGTTGGTAGCTTGGTCAATGCCAAAACACAGTGAAATCTTTTTATGGCTTTAAACGCGTTTTCTCCTCGAGAGAAACACGATTTCACTAAAAACGTTATAGTTTAAACATGTCTGTTGTACATGTGTGCAAACACTCAGAGCCTTAAGATAGGGGTTTCACCAATGTGTTTTTTTGGTGAGAAACCTTCTATTTCAAGGTTCTGTGCGTTTTCAGACAAGTACAATATGTATTTATAGTGTTTCTGATGAAATCCCTCCTTTTAATGCATTTTCTCACAGAAAACGAGTCTCTGGCCATGGGAACGTGGCTTTTTTGAAAAAGCATATTCTGGTCGAGAAATCGTGTTTTAAACAATAAAAACGACTCTCGGCCTTATTTAGTTCACATTTTTATTTTTGGTAAGCTAGCCCGTATTCATAACGCAATAAACCTTTTTATCGCGTTAAACGCCTTTTCTCGACGAGAAAAGCACAATTTCATCAAAAACAGACAAAACAAGAAAAATGAATCTATTCAACAAGTCTACAACACGTCCTTAAGAGTTACATGATTTCACCCAATGTCAATGTGTCATTTCTCCAGTTCTGATCATTTTTTGGTTGTTGGTAGCTTGGTCAATGAAAAAACACATTGAAATCTTTTTATGGCTTTAAACGTGTTTTCTCCTCGAGAGAAACACGATTTCATTAAAAACGTTATAGTTTAAACATGACTTGTACATGTGTGCAAACACTCAGAGCCTTAAGATAGGGGTTTCACCAATGTGTTTTTTGGTGAGAAACCTTCTATTTCAAGGTTCTGTGCGTTTTCAGACAAGTACATTATGTATTTATAGTGTTTCTGATGAAATCCCTCCTTTTAATGCATTTTCTCACACAAAAAACGAGTCTCTCGCCATGGGAACATGGCTTTTTTGAAAAAGCATATTCTGGTCGAGTAATCGTGTTTTAAACAATAAAAGCGACATCCGGCCTTATTTAGTTCACATTTTTACTTTTGGTAAGCTAGCCCGTATTCATAACGCACTAAACCTTTTTATCGCGTTAAACGCCTTTTCTCAACGAGAAAAGCACAATTTCATCAAAAACAGACAAAACAAGAAAAATGAATCTATTCAACAAGTCTATAACACGTCCTTAAGAGTTACATGATTTCACCCAATGTCAATGTGTCATTTCTCCAGTTCTGATCATTTTTTAGGTTGTTGGTAGCTTGGTCAATGCCAAAACACAGTGAAATCTTTTTATGGCTTTAAACGCGTTTTCTCCTCGAGAGAAACACGATTTCACTAAAAACGTTATAGTTTAAACATGTCTGTTGTACATGTGTGCAAACACTCAGAGCCTTAAGATAGAGGTTTCACCAATGTGTTTTTTGGTGAGAAACCTTCTATTTCAAGGTTCTGTGCGTTTTCAGACAAGTACAATATGTATTTATAGTGTTTCTGATGAAATCCCTCCTTTTAGTGCATTTTCTCACAGAAAACGAGTCTCTCGCCATGGGAAAGTGGCTTTTTTGAAAAAGCATATTCTGGTCGAGAAATCGTGTTTTAAACAATAAAAACGACTCCCGGCCTTATTTAGTTCACATTTTTACTTTTGGTAAGCTAGCCATTATTCATAACGCACTAAACCTTTTTATCGCGTTAAACGCCTTTTCTCAACGAGAAAAGAACAATTTCATCAAAAACAGACAAAACAAGAAAAATGAATCAATTCAACAAGTCTATAACACGTCCTTAAGAGTTACATGATTTTACCCAATGTCAATGTGTCATTTCTCCAGTTCTGATCATTTTTTAGGTTGTTGGTAGCTTGGTCAATGCCAAAACACAGTGAAATCTTTTTATGGCTTTAAACGCGTTTTCTCCTCGAGAGAAACACGATTTCACTAAAAACGTTATAGTTTAAACATGTCTGTTGTACATGTGTGCAAACACTCAGAGCCTTAAGATAGAGGTTTTACCAATGTGTTTTTTGGTGAGAAACCTTCTATTTCAAGGTTCTGTGCGTTTTCAGACAAGTACAATATGTATTTATAGTGTTTCTGATGAAATCCCTCCTTTTAGTGCATTTTCTCACAGAAAACGAGTCTCTCGCCATGGGAACATGGCTTTTTTGAAAAAGCATATTCTGGTCGAGAAATCGTGTTTTAAACAATAAAAACGACATCCGGCCTTATTTAGTTCATTTTTTACTTTTGGTAAGCTAGCCCGTATTCATAACGCACTAAACCTTTTTATCGCGTTAAACGCCTTTTCTCAACGAGAAAAGCACAATTTCATCAAAAACAAACAAAACAAGAAAAATGAATCTATTCAACAAGTCTATAACACGTCCTTAAGAGTTACATGATTTCACCCAATGTCAATGTGTCATTTCTCCAGTTCTGATCATTTTTTTGGTTGTTGGTAGCTTGGTCAATGCCAAAACACAGTGAAATCTTTTTATGGCTTTAAACGCGTTTTCTCCTGGAGAGAAACACGATTTCACTAAAAACGTTATAGTTTATGCATGCCTGTTGTACATGTGTGCAAACACTCAGAGCCTTAAGATAGGGGTTTCACCAATGTGTTTTTTGGTGAGAAACCTTCTATTTCAAGGTTCTGTGCGTTTTCAGACAAGTACAATATGTATTTATAGTGTTTCTGATGAAATCCCTCCTTTTAGTGCATTTTCTCACAGAAAACGAGTCTCTCGCCATGGGAAAGTGGCTTTTTTGAAAAAGCATATTCTGGTCGAGAAATCGTGTTTTAAACAATAAAAACGACTCCCGGCCTTATTTAGTTCACATTTTTACTTTTGGTAAGCTAGCGCGTATTCATAACGCAATAAACCTTTTTATCGCGTTAAACGCCTTTTCTCAACGAGAAAAGCACAATTTCATCAAAAACAGACAAAACAAGAAAAATGAATCTATTCAACAAGTCTATAACACGTCCTTAAGAGTTACATGATTTCACCCAATCTCAATGTGTCATTTCTCCAGTTCTGATAATTTTTTAGGTTGTTGGTAGCTTGGTCAATGCCAAAACACAGTGAAATCTTTTTATGGCTTTAAACGCGTTTTCTCCTCGAGAGAAACACGATTTCACTAAAAACGTTATAGTTTAAACATGCCTGTTGTACATGTGTGCAAACACTCAGAGCCTTAAGATAGGGGTTTCACCAATGTGTTTTTTTGGTGAGAAACCTTCTATTTCAAGGTTCTGTGCGTTTTCAGACAAGTACAATATGTATTTATAGTGTTTCTGATGAAATCCCTCCTTTTAATGCATTTTCTCACAGAAAACGAGTCTCTCGCCATGGGAACGTGGCTTTTTTGAAAAAGCATATTCTGGTCGAGAAATCGTGTTTTAAACAATAAAAACGACATCCGGCCTTATTTAGTTCACATTTTTACTTTTGGTAAGCTAGCCCGTATTCATAACGCACTAAACCTTTTTATCGCGTTAAACGCCTTTTCTCGACAAGAAAAGCACAATTTCATCAAAAACAAACAAAACAAGAAAAATGAATCTATTCAACAAGTCTATAACACGTCCTTAAGAGTTAGTTACATGATTTCACCCAATGTCAATGTGTCATTTCTCCAGTTCTGATCATTTTTTTGGTTGTTGGTAGCTTGGTCAATGCCAAAACACAGTGAAATCTTTTTATGGCTTTAAACGCGTTTTCTCCTCGAGAGAAACACGATTTCACTAAAAACGTTATAGTTTAAACATGTCTGTTGTACATGTGTGCAAACACTCAGAGCCTTAAGATAGGGGTTTCACCAATGTGTTTTTTTGGTGAGAAACCTTCTATTTCAAGGTTCTGTGCGTTTTCAGACAAGTACAATATGTATTTATAGTGTTTCTGATGAAATCCCTCCTTTTAATGCATTTTCTCACAGAAAACGAGTCTCTGGCCATGGGAACGTGGCTTTTTTGAAAAAGCATATTCTGGTCGAGAAATCGTGTTTTAAACAATAAAAACGACTCTCGGCCTTATTTAGTTCACATTTTTATTTTTGGTAAGCTAGCCCGTATTCATAACGCAATAAACCTTTTTATCGCGTTAAACGCCTTTTCTCGACGAGAAAAGCACAATTTCATCAAAAACAGACAAAACAAGAAAAATGAATCTATTCAACAAGTCTACAACACGTCCTTAAGAGTTACATGATTTCACCCAATGTCAATGTGTCATTTCTCCAGTTCTGATCATTTTTTGGTTGTTGGTAGCTTGGTCAATGAAAAAACACATTGAAATCTTTTTATGGCTTTAAACGCGTTTTCTCCTCGAGAGAAACACGATTTCATTAAAAACGTTATAGTTTAAACATGACTTGTACATGTGTGCAAACACTCAGAGCCTTAAGATAGGGGTTTCACCAATGTGTTTTTTGGTGAGAAACCTTCTATTTCAAGGTTCTGTGCGTTTTCAGACAAGTACATTATGTATTTATAGTGTTTCTGATGAAATCCCTCCTTTTAATGCATTTTCTCACAGAAAACGAGTCTCTCGCCATGGGAACATGGCTTTTTTGAAAAAGCATATTCTGGTCGAGAAATCGTGTTTTAAACAATAAAAGCGACATCCGGCCTTATTTAGTTCACATTTTTACTTTTGGTAAGCTAGCCCGTATTCATAACGCACTAAACCTTTTTATCGCGTTAAACGCCTTTTCTCAACGAGAAAAGCACAATTTCATCAAAAACAGACAAAACAAGAAAAATGAATCTATTCAACAAGTCTATAACACGTCCTTAAGAGTTACATGATTTCACCCAATGTCAATGTGTCATTTCTCCAGTTCTGATCATTTTTTAGGTTGTTGGTAGCTTGGTCAATGCCAAAACACAGTGAAATCTTTTTATGGCTTTAAACGCGTTTTCTCCTCGAGAGAAACACGATTTCACTAAAAACGTTATAGTTTAAACATGTCTGTTGTACATGTGTGCAAACACTCAGAGCCTTAAGATAGAGGTTTCACCAATGTGTTTTTTGGTGAGAAACCTTCTATTTCAAGGTTCTGTGCGTTTTCAGACAAGTACAATATGTATTTATAGTGTTTCTGATGAAATCCCTCCTTTTAGTGCATTTTCTCACAGAAAACGAGTCTCTCGCCATGGGAACATGGCTTTTTTGAAAAAGCATATTCTGGTCGAGAAATCGTGTTTTAAACAATAAAAACGACATCCGGCCTTATTTAGTTCATTTTTTACTTTTGGTAAGCTAGCCCGTATTCATAACGCACTAAACCTTTTTATCGCGTTAAACGCCTTTTCTCAACGAGAAAAGCACAATTTCATCAAAAACAAACAAAACAAGAAAAATGAATCTATTCAACAAGTCTATAACACGTCCTTAAGAGTTACATGATTTCACCCAATGTCAATGTGTCATTTCTCCAGTTCTGATCATTTTTTTGGTTGTTGGTAGCTTGGTCAATACCAAAACACAGTGAAATCTTTTTATGGCTTTAAACGCGTTTTCTCCTCGAGAGAAACACGATTTCACTAAAAACGTTATAGTTTATGCATGCCTGTTGTACATGTGTGCAAACACTCAGAGCCTTAAGATAGGGGTTTCACCAATGTGTTTTTTGGTGAGAAACCTTCTATTTCAAGGTTCTGTGCGTTTTCAGACAAGTACATTATGTATTTATAGTGTTTCTGATGAAATCCCTCCTTTTAATGCATTTTCTCACACAAAAAACGAGTCTCTCGCCATGGGAACATGGCTTTTTTGAAAAAGCATATTCTGGTCGAGAAATCGTGTTTTAAACAATAAAAGCGACATCCGGCCTTATTTAGTTCACATTTTTACTTTTGGTAAGCTAGCCCGTATTCATAACGCACTAAACCTTTTTATCGCGTTAAACGCCTTTTCTCAACGAGAAAAGCACAATTTCATCAAAAACAGACAAAACAAGAAAAATGAATCTATTCAACAAGTCTATAACACGTCCTTAAGAGTTACATGATTTCACCCAATGTCAATGTGTCATTTCTCCAGTTCTGATCATTTTTTAGGTTGTTGGTAGCTTGGTCAATGCCAAAACACAGTGAAATCTTTTTATGGCTTTAAACGCGTTTTCTCCTCGAGAGAAACACGATTTCACTAAAAACGTTATAGTTTAAACATGTCTGTTGTACATGTGTGCAAACACTCAGAGCCTTAAGATAGAGGTTTCACCAATGTGTTTTTTGGTGAGAAACCTTCTATTTCAAGGTTCTGTGCGTTTTCAGACAAGTACAATATGTATTTATAGTGTTTCTGATGAAATCCCTCCTTTTAGTGCATTTTCTCACAGAAAACGAGTCTCTCGCCATGGGAAAGTGGCTTTTTTGAAAAAGCATATTCTGGTCGAGAAATCGTGTTTTAAACAATAAAAACGACTCCCGGCCTTATTTAGTTCACATTTTTACTTTTGGTAAGCTAGCCATTATTCATAACGCACTAAACCTTTTTATCGCGTTAAACGCCTTTTCTCAACGAGAAAAGAACAATTTCATCAAAAACAGACAAAACAAGAAAAATGAATCAATTCAACAAGTCTATAACACGTCCTTAAGAGTTACATGATTTTACCCAATGTCAATGTGTCATTTCTCCAGTTCTGATCATTTTTTAGGTTGTTGGTAGCTTGGTCAATGCCAAAACACAGTGAAATCTTTTTATGGCTTTAAACGCGTTTTCTCCTCGAGAGAAACACGATTTCACTAAAAACGTTATAGTTTAAACATGTCTGTTGTACATGTGTGCAAACACTCAGAGCCTTAAGATAGAGGTTTTACCAATGTGTTTTTTGGTGAGAAACCTTCTATTTCAAGGTTCTGTGCGTTTTCAGACAAGTACAATATGTATTTATAGTGTTTCTGATGAAATCCCTCCTTTTAGTGCATTTTCTCACAGAAAACGAGTCTCTCGCCATGGGAACATGGCTTTTTTGAAAAAGCATATTCTGGTCGAGAAATCGTGTTTTAAACAATAAAAACGACATCCGGCCTTATTTAGTTCATTTTTTACTTTTGGTAAGCTAGCCCGTATTCATAACGCACTAAACCTTTTTATCGCGTTAAACGCCTTTTCTCAACGAGAAAAGCACAATTTCATCAAAAACAAACAAAACAAGAAAAATGAATCTATTCAACAAGTCTATAACACGTCCTTAAGAGTTACATGATTTCACCCAATGTCAATGTGTCATTTCTCCAGTTCTGATCATTTTTTTGGTTGTTGGTAGCTTGGTCAATGCCAAAACACAGTGAAATCTTTTTATGGCTTTAAACGCGTTTTCTCCTGGAGAGAAACACGATTTCACTAAAAACGTTATAGTTTATGCATGCCTGTTGTACATGTGTGCAAACACTCAGAGCCTTAAGATAGGGGTTTCACCAATGTGTTTTTTGGTGAGAAACCTTCTATTTCAAGGTTCTGTGCGTTTTCAGACAAGTACAATATGTATTTATAGTGTTTCTGATGAAATCCCTCCTTTTAGTGCATTTTCTCACAGAAAACGAGTCTCTCGCCATGGGAAAGTGGCTTTTTTGAAAAAGCATATTCTGGTCGAGAAATCGTGTTTTAAACAATAAAAACGACTCCCGGCCTTATTTAGTTCACATTTTTACTTTTGGTAAGCTAGCGCGTATTCATAACGCAATAAACCTTTTTATCGCGTTAAACGCCTTTTCTCAACGAGAAAAGCACAATTTCATCAAAAACAGACAAAACAAGAAAAATGAATCTATTCAACAAGTCTATAACACGTCCTTAAGAGTTACATGATTTCACCCAATCTCAATGTGTCATTTCTCCAGTTCTGATAATTTTTTAGGTTGTTGGTAGCTTGGTCAATGCCAAAACACAGTGAAATCTTTTTATGGCTTTAAACGCGTTTTCTCCTCGAGAGAAACACGATTTCACTAAAAACGTTATAGTTTAAACATGCCTGTTGTACATGTGTGCAAACACTCAGAGCCTTAAGATAGGGGTTTCACCAATGTGTTTTTTTGGTGAGAAACCTTCTATTTCAAGGTTCTGTGCGTTTTCAGACAAGTACAATATGTATTTATAGTGTTTCTGATGAAATCCCTCCTTTTAATGCATTTTCTCACAGAAAACGAGTCTCTCGCCATGGGAACGTGGCTTTTTTGAAAAAGCATATTCTGGTCGAGAAATCGTGTTTTAAACAATAAAAACGACATCCGGCCTTATTTAGTTCACATTTTTACTTTTGGTAAGCTAGCCCGTATTCATAACGCACTAAACCTTTTTATCGCGTTAAACGCCTTTTCTCGACAAGAAAAGCACAATTTCATCAAAAACAAACAAAACAAGAAAAATGAATCTATTCAACAAGTCTATAACACGTCCTTAAGAGTTAGTTACATGATTTCACCCAATGTCAATGTGTCATTTCTCCAGTTCTGATCATTTTTTTGGTTGTTGGTAGCTTGGTCAATGCCAAAACACAGTGAAATCTTTTTATGGCTTTAAACGCGTTTTCTCCTCGAGAGAAACACGATTTCACTAAAAACGTTATAGTTTAAACATGTCTGTTGTACATGTGTGCAAACACTCAGAGCCTTAAGATAGGGGTTTCACCAATGTGTTTTTTTGGTGAGAAACCTTCTATTTCAAGGTTCTGTGCGTTTTCAGACAAGTACAATATGTATTTATAGTGTTTCTGATGAAATCCCTCCTTTTAATGCATTTTCTCACAGAAAACGAGTCTCTGGCCATGGGAACGTGGCTTTTTTGCAAAAGCATATTCTGGTCGAGAAATCGTGTTTTAAACAATAAAAACGACTCTCGGCCTTATTTAGTTCACATTTTTATTTTTGGTAAGCTAGCCCGTATTCATAACGCAATAAACCTTTTTATCGCGTTAAACGCCTTTTCTCGACGAGAAAAGCACAATTTCATCAAAAACAGACAAAACAAGAAAAATGAATCTATTCAACAAGTCTACAACACGTCCTTAAGAGTTACATGATTTCACCCAATGTCAATGTGTCATTTCTCCAGTTCTGATCATTTTTTGGTTGTTGGTAGCTTGGTCAATGAAAAAACACATTGAAATCTTTTTATGGCTTTAAACGCGTTTTCTCCTCGAGAGAAACACGATTTCATTAAAAACGTTATAGTTTAAACATGACTTGTACATGTGTGCAAGCACTCAGAGCCTTAAGATAGGGGTTTCACCAATGTGTTTTTTGGTGAGAAACCTTCTATTTCAAGGTTCTGTGCGTTTTCAGACAAGTACATTATGTATTTATAGTGTTTCTGATGAAATCCCTCCTTTTAATGCATTTTCTCACACAAAAAACGAGTCTCTCGCCATGGGAACATGGCTTTTTTGAAAAAGCATATTCTGGTCGAGAAATCGTGTTTTAAACAATAAAAGCGACATCCGGCCTTATTTAGTTCACATTTTTACTTTTGGTAAGCTAGCCCGTATTCATAACGCACTAAACCTTTTTATCGCGTTAAACGCCTTTTCTCAACGAGAAAAGCACAATTTCATCAAAAACAGACAAAACAAGAAAAATGAATCTATTCAACAAGTCTATAACACGTCCTTAAGAGTTACATGATTTCACCCAATGTCAATGTGTCATTTCTCCAGTTCTGATCATTTTTTAGGTTGTTGGTAGCTTGGTCAATGCCAAAACACAGTGAAATCTTTTTATGGCTTTAAACGCGTTTTCTCCTCGAGAGAAACACGATTTCACTAAAAACGTTATAGTTTAAACATGTCTGTTGTACATGTGTGCAAACACTCAGAGCCTTAAGATAGAGGTTTCACCAATGTGTTTTTTGGTGAGAAACCTTCTATTTCAAGGTTCTGTGCGTTTTCAGACAAGTACAATATGTATTTATAGTGTTTCTGATGAAATCCCTCCTTTTAGTGCATTTTCTCACAGAAAACGAGTCTCTCGCCATGGGAACATGGCTTTTTTGAAAAAGCATATTCTGGTCGAGAAATCGTGTTTTAAACAATAAAAACGACATCCGGCCTTATTTAGTTCATTTTTTACTTTTGGTAAGCTAGCCCGTATTCATAACGCACTAAACCTTTTTATCGCGTTAAACGCCTTTTCTCAACGAGAAAAGCACAATTTCATCAAAAACAAACAAAACAAGAAAAATGAATCTATTCAACAAGTCTATAACACGTCCTTAAGAGTTACATGATTTCACCCAATGTCAATGTGTCATTTCTCCAGTTCTGATCATTTTTTTGGTTGTTGGTAGCTTGGTCAATACCAAAACACAGTGAAATCTTTTTATGGCTTTAAACGCGTTTTCTCCTCGAGAGAAACACGATTTCACTAAAAACGTTATAGTTTATGCATGCCTGTTGTACATGTGTGCAAACACTCAGAGCCTTAAGATAGGGGTTTCACCAATGTGTTTTTTGGTGACAAACCTTCTATTTCAAGGTTCTGTGCGTTTTCAGACAAGTACAATATGTATTTATAGTGTTTCTGATGAAATCCCTCCTTTTAGTGCATTTTCTCACAGAAAACGAGTCTCTGGCCATGGGAACGTGGCTTTTTTGAAAAAGCATATTCTGGTCGAGAAATCGTGTTTTAAACAATAAAAACGACTCTCGGCCTTATTTAGTTCACATTTTTATTTTTGGTAAGCTAGCCCGTATTCATAACGCAATAAACCTTTTTATCGCGTTAAACGCCTTTTCTCGACGAGAAAAGCACAATTTCATCAAAAACAGACAAAACAAGAAAAATGAATCTATTCAACAAGTCTACAACACGTCCTTAAGAGTTACATGATTTCACCCAATGTCAATGTGTCATTTCTCCAGTTCTGATCATTTTTTGGTTGTTGGTAGCTTGGTCAATGAAAAAACACATTGAAATCTTTTTATGGCTTTAAACGCGTTTTCTCCTCGAGAGAAACACGATTTCATTAAAAACGTTATAGTTTAAACATGACTTGTACATGTGTGCAAACACTCAGAGCCTTAAGATAGGGGTTTCACCAATGTGTTTTTTGGTGAGAAACCTTCTATTTCAAGGTTCTGTGCGTTTTCAGACAAGTACATTATGTATTTATAGTGTTTCTGATGAAATCCCTCCTTTTAATGCATTTTCTCACACAAAAAACGAGTCTCTCGCCATGGGAACATGGCTTTTTTGAAAAAGCATATTCTGGTCGAGAAATCGTGTTTTAAACAATAAAAGCGACATCCGGCCTTATTTAGTTCACATTTTTACTTTTGGTAAGCTAGCCCGTATTCATAACGCACTAAACCTTTTTATCGCGTTAAACGCCTTTTCTCAACGAGAAAAGCACAATTTCATCAAAAACAGACAAAACAAGAAAAATGAATCTATTCAACAAGTCTATAACACGTCCTTAAGAGTTACATGATTTCACCCAATCTCAATGTGTCATTTCTCCAGTTCTGACCATTTTTTAGGTTGTTGGTAGCTTGGTCAATGCCAAAACACAGTGAAATCTTTTTATGGCTTTAAACGCGTTTTCTCCTCGAGAGAAACACGATTTCACTAAAAACGTTATAGTTTAAACATGTCTGTTGTACATGTGTGCAAACACTCAGAGCCTTAAGATAGAGGTTTCACCAATGTGTTTTTTGGTGAGAAACCTTCTATTTCAAGGTTCTGTGCGTTTTCAGACAAGTACAATATGTATTTATAGTGTTTCTGATGAAATCCCTCCTTTTAGTGCATTTTCTCACAGAAAACGAGTCTCTCGCCATGGGAACATGGCTTTTTTGAAAAAGCATATTCTGGTCGAGAAATCGTGTTTTAAACAATAAAAACGACATCCGGCCTTATTTAGTTCATTTTTTACTTTTGGTAAGCTAGCCCGTATTCATAACGCACTAAACCTTTTTATCGCGTTAAACGCCTTTTCTCAACGAGAAAAGCACAATTTCATCAAAAACAAACAAAACAAGAAAAATGAATCTATTCAACAAGTCTATAACACGTCCTTAAGAGTTAGTTACATGATTTCACCCATTGTCAATGTGTCATTTCTCCAGTTCTGATCATTTTTTAGGTTGTTGGTAGCTTGGTCAATGCCAAAACACAGTGAAATCTTTTTATGGCTTTAAACGCGTTTTCTCCTCGAGAGAAACACGATTTCACTAAAAACGTTATAGTTTATGCATGCCTGTTGTACATGTGTGCAAACACTCAGAGCATTAAGATAGGGGTTTCACCAATGTGTTTTTTGGTGAGAAACCTTCTATTTCAAGGTTCTGTGCGTTTTCAGACAAGTACAATATGTATTTATAGTGTTTCTGATGAAATCCCTCCTTTTAGTGCATTTTCTCACAGAAAACGAGTCTCTCGCCATGGGAAAGTGGCTTTTTTGAAAAAGCATATTCTGGTCGAGAAATCGTGTTTTAAACAATAAAAACGACTCCCGGCCTTATTTAGTTCACATTTTTACTTTTGGTAAGCTAGCGCGTATTCATAACGCAATAAACCTTTTTATCGCGTTAAACGCCTTTTCTCAACGAGAAAAGCACAATTTCATCAAAAACAGACAAAACAAGAAAAATGAATCTATTCAACAAGTCTATAACACGTCCTTAAGAGTTACATGATTTCACCCAATGTCAATGTGTCATTTCTCCAGTTCTGATCATTTTTAGGTTGTTGGTAGCTTGGTCAATGCCAAAACACAGTGAAATCTTTTTATGGCTTTAAACGCGTTTTCTCCTCGAGAGAAACACGATTTCACTAAAAACGTTATAGTTTAAACATGCCTGTTGTACATGTGTGCAAACACTCAGAGCCTTAAGATAGGGGTTTCACCAATGTGTTTTTTTGGTGAGAAACCTTCTATTTCAAGGTTCTGTGCGTTTTCAGACAAGTACAATATGTATTTATAGTGTTTCTGATGAAATCCCTCCTTTTAATGCATTTTCTCACAGAAAACGAGTCTCTCGCCATGGGAACGTGGCTTTTTTGAAAAAGCATATTCTGGTCGAGAAATCGTGTTTTAAACAATAAAAACGACATCCGGCCTTATTTAGTTCACATTTTTACTTTTGGTAAGCTAGCCCGTATTCATAACGCACTAAACCTTTTTATCGCGTTAAACGCCTTTTCTCGACAAGAAAAGCACAATTTCATCAAAAACAAACAAAACAAGAAAAATGAATCTATTCAACAAGTCTATAACACGTCCTTAAGAGTTAGTTACATGATTTCACCCAATGTCAATGTGTCATTTCTCCAGTTCTGATCATTTTTTTGGTTGTTGGTAGCTTGGTCAATGAAAAAACACATTGAAATCTTTTTATGGCTTTAAACGCGTTTTCTCCTCGAGAGAAACACGATTTCATTAAAAACGTTATAGTTTAAACATGACTTGTACATGTGTGCAAACACTCAGAGCCTTAAGATAGGGGTTTCACCAATGTGTTTTTTGGTGAGAAACCTTCTATTTCAAGGTTCTGTGCGTTTTCAGACAAGTACATTATGTATTTATAGTGTTTCTGATGAAATCCCTCCTTTTAATGCATTTTCTCACACAAAAAACGAGTCTCTCGCCATGGGAACATGGCTTTTTTGAAAAAGCATATTCTGGTCGAGAAATCGTGTTTTAAACAATAAAAGCGACATCCGGCCTTATTTAGTTCACATTTTTACTTTTGGTAAGCTAGCCCGTATTCATAACGCACCAAACCTTTTTATCGCGTTAAACGCCTTTTCTCAACGAGAAAAGCACAATTTCATCAAAAACAGACAAAACAAGAAAAATGAATCTATTCAACAAGTCTATAACACGTCCTTAAGAGTTACATGATTTCACCCAATGTCAATGTGTCATTTCTCCAGTTCTGATCATTTTTTAGGTTGTTGGTAGCTTGGTCAATGCCAAAACACATTGAAATCTTTTTATGGCTTTAAACGCGTTTTCTCCTCGAGAGAAACACGATTTCACTAAAAACGTTATAGTTTAAACATGTCTGTTGTACATGTGTGCAAACACTCAGAGCCTTAAGATAGAGGTTTCACCAATGTGTTTTTTGGTGAGAAACCTTCTATTTCAAGGTTCTGTGCGTTTTCAGACAAGTACAATATGTATTTATAGTGTTTCTGATGAAATCCCTCCTTTTAGTGCATTTTCTCACAGAAAACGAGTCTCTCGCCATGGGAACGTGGCTTTTTTGAGAAAGCATATTCTGGTCGAGAAATCGTGTTTTAAACAATAAAAACGACATCCGGCCTTATTTAGTTCATTTTTTACTTTTGGTAAGCTAGCCCGTATTCATAACGCACTAAACCTTTTTATCGCGTTAAACGCCTTTTCTCAACGAGAAAAGCACAATTTCATCAAAAACAAACAAAACAAGAAAAATGAATCTATTCAACAAGTCTATAACACGTCCTTAAGAGTTACATGATTTCACCCAATGTCAATGTGTCATTTCTCCAGTTCTGATCATTTTTTTGGTTGTTGGTAGCTTGGTCAATACCAAAACACAGTGAAATCTTTTTATGGCTTTAAACGCGTTTTCTCCTCGAGAGAAACACGATTTCACTAAAAACGTTATAGTTTATGCATGCCTGTTGTACATGTGTGCAAACACTCAGAGCCTTAAGATAGGGGTTTCACCAATGTGTTTTTTGGTGAGAAACCTTCTATTTCAAGGTTCTGTGCGTTTTCAGACAAGTACAATATGTATTTATAGTGTTTCTGATGAAATCCCTCCTTTTAGTGCATTTTCTCACAGAAAACGAGTCTCTGGCCATGGGAACGTGGCTTTTTTGAAAAAGCATATTCTGGTCGAGAAATCGTGTTTTAAACAATAAAAACGACTCTCGGCCTTATTTAGTTCACATTTTTATTTTTGGTAAGCTAGCCCGTATTCATAACGCAATAAACCTTTTTATCGCGTTAAACGCCTTTTCTCGACGAGAAAAGCACAATTTCATCAAAAACAGACAAAACAAGAAAAATGAATCTATTCAACAAGTCTACAACACGTCCTTAAGAGTTACATGATTTCACCCAATGTCAATGTGTCATTTCTCCAGTTCTGATCATTTTTTGGTTGTTGGTAGCTTGGTCAATGAAAAAACACATTGAAATCTTTTTATGGCTTTAAACGCGTTTTCTCCTCGAGAGAAACACGATTTCACTAAAAACGTTATAGTTTAAACATGACTTGTACATGTGTGCAAACACTCAGAGCCTTAAGATAGGGGTTTCACCAATGTGTTTTTTGGTGAGAAACCTTCTATTTCAAGGTTCTGTGCGTTTTCAGACAAGTACATTATGTATTTATAGTGTTTCTGATGAAATCCCTCCTTTTAATGCATTTTCTCACACAAAAAACGAGTCTCTCGCCATGGGAACATGGCTTTTTTGAAAAAGCATATTCTGGTCGAGAAATCGTGTTTTAAACAATAAAAGCGACATCCGGCCTTATTTAGTTCACATTTTTACTTTTGGTAAGCTAGCCCGTATTCATAACGCACTAAACCTTTTTATCGCGTTAAACGCCTTTTCTCAACGAGAAAAGCACAATTTCATCAAAAACAGACAAAACAAGAAAAATGAATCTATTCAACAAGTCTATAACACGTCCTTAAGAGTTACATGATTTCACCCAATGTCAATGTGTCATTTCTCCAGTTCTGATAATTTTTTAGGTTGTTGGTAGCTTGGTCAATGCCAAAACACAGTGAAATCTTTTTATGGCTTTAAACGCGTTTTCTCCTCGAGAGAAACACGATTTCACTAAAAACGTTATAGTTTAAACATGCCTGTTGTACATGTGTGCAAACACTCAGAGCCTTAAGATAGGGGTTTCACCAATGTGTTTTTTTGGTGAGAAACCTTCTATTTCAAGGTTCTGTGCGTTTTCAGACAAGTACAATATGTATTTATAGTGTTTCTGATGAAATCCCTCCTTTTAATGCATTTTCTCACAGAAAACGAGTCTCTCGCCATGGGAACGTGGCTTTTTTGAAAAAGCATATTCTGGTCGAGAAATCGTGTTTTAAACAATAAAAACGACATCCGGCCTTATTTAGTTCACATTTTTACTTTTGGTAAGCTAGCCCGTATTCATAACGCACTAAACCTTTTTATCGCGTTAAACGCCTTTTCTCGACAAGAAAAGCACAATTTCATCAAAAACAAACAAAACAAGAAAAATGAATCTATTCAACAAGTCTATAACACGTCCTTAAGAGTTAGTTACATGATTTCACCCAATGTCAATGTGTCATTTCTCCAGTTCTGATCATTTTTTTGGTTGTTGGTAGCTTGGTCAATGCCAAAACACAGTGAAATCTTTTTATGGCTTTAAACGCGTTTTCTCCTCGAGAGAAACACGATTTCACTAAAAACGTTATAGTTTAAACATGTCTGTTGTACATGTGTGCAAACACTCAGAGCCTTAAGATAGGGGTTTCACCAATGTGTTTTTTTGGTGAGAAACCTTCTATTTCAAGGTTCTGTGCGTTTTCAGACAAGTACAATATGTATTTATAGTGTTTCTGATGAAATCCCTCCTTTTAATGCATTTTCTCACAGAAAACGAGTCTCTGGCCATGGGAACGTGGCTTTTTTGAAAAAGCATATTCTGGTCGAGAAATCGTGTTTTAAACAATAAAAACGACTCTCGGCCTTATTTAGTTCACATTTTTATTTTTGGTAAGCTAGCCCGTATTCATAACGCAATAAACCTTTTTATCGCGTTAAACGCCTTTTCTCGAAAAGAAAAGCACAATTTCATCAAAAACAGACAAAACAAGAAAAATGAATCTATTCAACAAGTCTACAACACGTCCTTAAGAGTTACATGATTTCACCCAATGTCAATGTGTCATTTCTCCAGTTCTGATCATTTTTTGGTTGTTGGTAGCTTGGTCAATGAAAAAACACATTGAAATCTTTTTATGGCTTTAAACGCGTTTTCTCCTCGAGAGAAACACGATTTCATTAAAAACGTTATAGTTTAAACATGACTTGTACATGTGTGCAAACACTCAGAGCCTTAAGATAGGGGTTTCACCAATGTGTTTTTTGGTGAGAAACCTTCTATTTCAAGGTTCTGTGCGTTTTCAGACAAGTACATTATGTATTTATAGTGTTTCTGATGAAATCCCTCCTTTTAATGCATTTTCTCACACAAAAAACGAGTCTCTCGCCATGGGAACATGGCTTTTTTGAAAAAGCATATTCTGGTCGAGAAATCGTGTTTTAAACAATAAAAGCGACATCCGGCCTTATTTAGTTCACATTTTTACTTTTGGTAAGCTAGCCCGTATTCATAACGCACTAAACCTTTTTATCGCGTTAAACGCCTTTTCTCAACGAGAAAAGCACAATTTCATCAAAAACAGACAAAACAAGAAAAATGAATCTATTCAACAAGTCTATAACACGTCCTTAAGAGTTACATGATTTCACCCAATGTCAATGTGTCATTTCTCCAGTTCTGATCATTTTTTAGGTTGTTGGTAGCTTGGTCAATGCCAAAACACAGTGAAATCTTTTTATGGCTTTAAACGCGTTTTCTCCTCGAGAGAAACACGATTTCACTAAAAACGTTATAGTTTAAACATGTCTGTTGTACATGTGTGCAAACACTCAGAGCCTTAAGATAGAGGTTTCACCAATGTGTTTTTTGGTGAGAAACCTTCTATTTCAAGGTTCTGTGCGTTTTCAGACAAGTACAATATGTATTTATAGTGTTTCTGATGAAATCCCTCCTTTTAGTGCATTTTCTCACAGAAAACGAGTCTCTCGCCATGGGAACGTGGCTTTTTTGAAAAAGCATATTCTGGTCGAGAAATCGTGTTTTAAACAATAAAAACGACATCCGGCCTTATTTAGTTCATTTTTTACTTTTGGTAAGCTAGCCCGTATTCATAACGCACTAAACCTTTTTATCGCGTTAAACGCCTTTTCTCAACGAGAAAAGCACAATTTCATCAAAAACAAACAAAACAAGAAAAATGAATCTATTCAACAAGTCTATAACACGTCCTTAAGAGTTACATGATTTCACCCAATGTCAATGTGTCATTTCTCCAGTTCTGATCATTTTTTTGGTTGTTGGTAGCTTGGTCAATACCAAAACACAGTGAAATCTTTTTATGGCTTTAAACGCGTTTTCTCCTCGAGAGAAACACGATTTCACTAAAAACGTTATAGTTTATGCATGCCTGTTGTACATGTGTGCAAACACTCAGAGCCTTAAGATAGGGGTTTCACCAATGTGTTTTTTGGTGAGAAACCTTCTATTTCAAGGTTCTGTGCGTTTTCAGACAAGTACAATATGTATTTATAGTGTTTCTGATGAAATCCCTCCTTTTAGTGCATTTTCTCACAGAAAACGAGTCTCTGGCCATGGGAACGTGGCTTTTTTGAAAAAGCATATTCTGGTCGAGAAATCGTGTTTTAAACAATAAAAACGACTCTCGGCCTTATTTAGTTCACATTTTTATTTTTGGTAAGCTAGCCCGTATTCATAACGCAATAAACCTTTTTATCGAGTTAAACGCCTTTTCTCGACGAGAAAAGCACAATTTCATCAAAAACAGACAAAACAAGAAAAATGAATCTATTCAACAAGTCTACAACACGTCCTTAAGAGTTACATGATTTCACCCAATGTCAATGTGTCATTTCTCCAGTTCTGATCATTTTTTGGTTGTTGGTAGCTTGGTCAATGAAAAAACACATTGAAATCTTTTTATGGCTTTAAACGCGTTTTCTCCTCGAGAGAAACACGATTTCATTAAAAACGTTATAGTTTAAACATGACTTGTACATGTGTGCAAACACTCAGAGCCTTAAGATAGGGGTTTCACCAATGTGTTTTTTGGTGAGAAACCTTCTATTTCAAGGTTCTGTGCGTTTTCAGACAAGTACATTATGTATTTATAGTGTTTCTGATGAAATCCCTCCTTTTAGTGCATTTTCTCACACAAAAAACGAGTCTCTCGCCATGGGAACATGGCTTTTTTGAAAAAGCATATTCTGGTCGAGAAATCGTGTTTTAAACAATAAAAGCGACATCCGGCCTTATTTAGTTCACATTTTTACTTTTGGTAAGCTAGCCCGTATTCATAACGCACTAAACCTTTTTATCGCGTTAAACGCCTTTTCTCAACGAGAAAAGCACAATTTCATCAAAAACAGACAAAACAAGAAAAATGAATCTATTCAACAAGTCTATAACACGTCCTTAAGAGTTACATGATTTCACCCAATGTCAATGTGTCATTTCTCCAGTTCTGATCATTTTTTAGGTTTGTTGGTAGCTTGGTCAATGCCAAAACACAGTGAAATCTTTTTATGGCTTTAAACGCGTTTTCTCCTCGAGAGAAACACGATTTCACTAAAAACGTTATAGTTTAAACATGTCTGTTGTACATGTGTGCAAACACTCAGAGCCTTAAGATAGAGGTTTCACCAATGTGTTTTTTGGTGAGAAACCTTCTATTTCAAGGTTCTGTGCGTTTTCAGACAAGTACAATATGTATTTATAGTGTTTCTGATGAAATCCCTCCTTTTAGTGCATTTTCTCACAGAAAACGAGTCTCTCGCCATGGGAACATGGCTTTTTTGAAAAAGCATATTCTGGTCGAGAAATCGTGTTTTAAACAATAAAAACGACATCCGGCCTTATTTAGTTCATTTTTTACTTTTGGTAAGCTAGCCCGTATTCATAACGCACTAAACCTTTTTATCGCGTTAAACGCCTTTTCTCAACGAGAAAAGCACAATTTCATCAAAAACAAACAAAACAAGAAAAATGAATCTATTCAACAAGTCTACAACACGTCCTTAAGAGTTACATGATTTCACCCAATGTCAATGTGTCATTTCTCCAGTTCTGATCATTTTTTGGTTGTTGGTAGCTTGGTCAATGAAAAAACACATTGAAATCTTTTTATGGCTTTAAACGCGTTTTCTCCTCGAGAGAAACACGATTTCACTAAAAACGTTATAGTTTAAACATGACTTGTACATGTGTGCAAACACTCAGAGCCTTAAGATAGGGGTTTCACCAATGTGTTTTTTGGTGAGAAACCTTCTATTTCAAGGTTCTGTGCGTTTTCAGACAAGTACATTATGTATTTATAGTGTTTCTGATGAAATCCCTCCTTTTAATGCATTTTCTCACACAAAAAACGAGTCTCTCGCCATGGGAACATGGCTTTTTTGAAAAAGCATATTCTGGTCGAGAAATCGTGTTTTAAACAATAAAAGCGACATCCGGCCTTATTTAGTTCACATTTTTACTTTTGGTAAGCTAGCCCGTATTCATAACGCACTAAACCTTTTTATCGCGTTAAACGCCTTTTCTCAACGAGAAAAGCACAATTTCATCAAAAACAGACAAAACAAGAAAAATGAATCTATTCAACAAGTCTATAACACGTCCTTAAGAGTTACATGATTTCACCCAATGTCAATGTGTCATTTCTCCAGTTCTGATAATTTTTTAGGTTGTTGGTAGCTTGGTCAATGCCAAAACACAGTGAAATCTTTTTATGGCTTTAAACGCGTTTTCTCCTCGAGAGAAACACGATTTCACTAAAAACGTTATAGTTTAAACATGCCTGTTGTACATGTGTGCAAACACTCAGAGCCTTAAGATAGGGGTTTCACCAATGTGTTTTTTTGGTGAGAAACCTTCTATTTCAAGGTTCTGTGCGTTTTCAGACAAGTACAATATGTATTTATAGTGTTTCTGATGAAATCCCTCCTTTTAATGCATTTTCTCACAGAAAACGAGTCTCTCGCCATGGGAACGTGGCTTTTTTGAAAAAGCATATTCTGGTCGAGAAATCGTGTTTTAAACAATAAAAACGACATCCGGCCTTATTTAGTTCACATTTTTACTTTTGGTAAGCTAGCCCGTATTCATAACGCACTAAACCTTTTTATCGCGTTAAACGCCTTTTCTCGACAAGAAAAGCACAATTTCATCAAAAACAAACAAAACAAGAAAAATGAATCTATTCAACAAGTCTATAACACGTCCTTAAGAGTTAGTTACATGATTTCACCCAATGTCAATGTGTCATTTCTCCAGTTCTGATCATTTTTTTGGTTGTTGGTAGCTTGGTCAATGCCAAAACACAGTGAAATCTTTTTATGGCTTTAAACGCGTTTTCTCCTCGAGAGAAACACGATTTCACTAAAAACGTTATAGTTTAAACATGTCTGTTGTACATGTGTGCAAACACTCAGAGCCTTAAGATAGGGGTTTCACCAATGTGTTTTTTTGGTGAGAAACCTTCTATTTCAAGGTTCTGTGCGTTTTCAGACAAGTACAATATGTATTTATAGTGTTTCTGATGAAATCCCTCCTTTTAATGCATTTTCTCACAGAAAACGAGTCTCTGGCCATGGGAACGTGGCTTTTTTGAAAAAGCATATTCTGGTCGAGAAATCGTGTTTTAAACAATAAAAACGACTCTCGGCCTTATTTAGTTCACATTTTTATTTTTGGTAAGCTAGCCCGTATTCATAACGCAATAAACCTTTTTATCGCGTTAAACGCCTTTTCTCGAAAAGAAAAGCACAATTTCATCAAAAACAGACAAAACAAGAAAAATGAATCTATTCAACAAGTCTACAACACGTCCTTAAGAGTTACATGATTTCACCCAATGTCAATGTGTCATTTCTCCAGTTCTGATCATTTTTTGGTTGTTGGTAGCTTGGTCAATGAAAAAACACATTGAAATCTTTTTATGGCTTTAAACGCGTTTTCTCCTCGAGAGAAACACGATTTCATTAAAAACGTTATAGTTTAAACATGACTTGTACATGTGTGCAAACACTCAGAGCCTTAAGATAGGGGTTTCACCAATGTGTTTTTTGGTGAGAAACCTTCTATTTCAAGGTTCTGTGCGTTTTCAGACAAGTACATTATGTATTTATAAGTGTTTCTGATGAAATCCCTCCTTTTAATGCATTTTCTCACACAAAAAACGAGTCTCTCGCCATGGGAACATGGCTTTTTTGAAAAAGCATATTCTGGTCGAGAAATCGTGTTTTAAACAATAAAAGCGACATCCGGCCTTATTTAGTTCACATTTTTACTTTTGGTAAGCTAGCCCGTATTCATAACGCACTAAACCTTTTTATCGCGTTAAACGCCTTTTCTCAACGAGAAAAGCACAATTTCATCAAAAACAGACAAAACAAGAAAAATGAATCTATTCAACAAGTCTATAACACGTCCTTAAGAGTTACATGATTTCACCCAATGTCAATGTGTCATTTCTCCAGTTCTGATCATTTTTTAGGTTGTTGGTAGCTTGGTCAATGCCAAAACACAGTGAAATCTTTTTATGGCTTTAAACGCGTTTTCTCCTCGAGAGAAACACGATTTCACTAAAAACGTTATAGTTTAAACATGCCTGTTGTACATGTGTGCAAACACTCAGAGCCTTAAGATAGAGGTTTCACCAATGTGTTTTTTGGTGAGAAACCTTCTATTTCAAGGTTCTGTGCGTTTTCAGACAAGTACAATATGTATTTATAGTGTTTCTGATGAAATCCCTCCTTTTAGTGCATTTTCTCACAGAAAACGAGTCTCTCGCCATGGGAACATGGCTTTTTTGAAAAAGCATATTCTGGTCGAGAAATCGTGTTTTAAACAATAAAAACGACATCCGGCCTTATTTAGTTCATTTTTTACTTTTGGTAAGCTAGCCCGTATTCATAACGCACTAAACCTTTTTATCGCGTTAAACGCCTTTTCTCAACGAGAAAAGCACAATTTCATCAAAAACAGACAAAACAAGAAAAATGAATCTATTCAACAAGTCTATAACACGTCCTTAAGAGTTACATGATTTCACCCAATGTCAATGTGTCATTTCTCCAGTTCTGATCATTTTTTAGGTTGTTGGTAGCTTGGTCAATGCCAAAACACAGTGAAATCTTTTTATGGCTTTAAACGCGTTTTCTCCTCGAGAGAAACACGATTTCACTAAAAACGTTATAGTTTAAACATGTCTGTTGTACATGTGTGCAAACACTCAGAGCCTTAAGATAGAGGTTTCACCAATGTGTTTTTTGGTGAGAAACCTTCTATTTCAAGGTTCTGTGCGTTTTCAGACAAGTACAATATGTATTTATAGTGTTTCTGATGAAATCCCTCCTTTTAGTGCATTTTCTCACAGAAAACGAGTCTCTCGCCATGGGAACATGGCTTTTTTGAAAAAGCATATTCTGGTCGAGAAATCGTGTTTTAAACAATAAAAACGACATCCGGCCTTATTTAGTTCATTTTTTACTTTTGGTAAGCTAGCCCGTATTCATAACGCACTAAACCTTTTTATCGCGTTAAACGCCTTTTCTCAACGAGAAAAGCACAATTTCATCAAAAACAAACAAAACAAGAAAAATGAATCTATTCAACAAGTCTATAACACGTCCTTAAGAGTTACATGATTTCACCCAATGTCAATGTGTCATTTCTCCAGTTCTGATCATTTTTTTGGTTGTTGGTAGCTTGGTCAATACCAAAACACAGTGAAATCTTTTTATGGCTTTAAACGCGTTTTCTCCTCGAGAGAAACACGATTTCACTAAAAACGTTATAGTTTATGCATGCCTGTTGTACATGTGTGCAAACACTCAGAGCCTTAAGATAGGGGTTTCACCAATGTGTTTTTTGGTGAGAAACCTTCTATTTCAAGGTTCTGTGCGTTTTCAGACAAGTACAATATGTATTTATAGTGTTTCTGATGAAATCCCTCCTTTTAGTGCATTTTCTCACAGAAAACGAGTCTCTGGCCATGGGAACGTGGCTTTTTTGAAAAAGCATATTCTGGTCGAGAAATCGTGTTTTAAACAATAAAAACGACTCTCGGCCTTATTTAGTTCACATTTTTATTTTTGGTAAGCTAGCCCGTATTCATAACGCAATAAACCTTTTTATCGCGTTAAACGCCTTTTCTCGACGAGAAAAGCACAATTTCATCAAAAACAGACAAAACAAGAAAAATGAATCTATTCAACAAGTCTACAACACGTCCTTAAGAGTTACATGATTTCACCCAATGTCAATGTGTCATTTCTCCAGTTCTGATCATTTTTTGGTTGTTGGTAGCTTGGTCAATGAAAAAACACATTGAAATCTTTTTATGGCTTTAAACGCGTTTTCTCCTCGAGAGAAACACGATTTCATTAAAAACGTTATAGTTTAAACATGACTTGTACATGTGTGCAAACACTCAGAGCCTTAAGATAGGGGTTTCACCAATGTGTTTTTTGGTGAGAAACCTTCTATTTCAAGGTTCTGTGCGTTTTCAGACAAGTACATTATGTATTTATAGTGTTTCTGATGAAATCCCTCCTTTTAGGGCATTTTCTCACACAAAAAACGAGTCTCTCGCCATGGGAACATGGCTTTTTTGAAAAAGCATATTCTGGTCGAGAAATCGTGTTTTAAACAATAAAAGCGACATCCGGCCTTATTTAGTTCACATTTTTACTTTTGGTAAGCTAGCCCGTATTCATAACGCACTAAACCTTTTTATCGCGTTAAACGCCTTTTCTCAACGAGAAAAGCACAATTTCATCAAAAACAGACAAAACAAGAAAAATGAATCTATTCAACAAGTCTATAACACGTCCTTAAGAGTTACATGATTTCACCCAATGTCAATGTGTCATTTCTCCAGTTCTGATCATTTTTTAGGTTTGTTGGTAGCTTGGTCAATGCCAAAACACAGTGAAATCTTTTTATGGCTTTAAACGCGTTTTCTCCTCGAGAGAAACACGATTTCACTAAAAACGTTATAGTTTAAACATGCCTGTTGTACATGTGTGCAAACACTCAGAGCCTTAAGATAGGGGTTTCACCAATGTGTTTTTTTGGTGAGAAACCTTCTATTTCAAGGTTCTGTGCGTTTTCAGACAAGTACAATATGTATTTATAGTGTTTCTGATGAAATCCCTCCTTTTAATGCATTTTCTCACAGAAAACGAGTCTCTCGCCATGGGAACGTGGCTTTTTTGAAAAAGCATATTCTGGTCGAGAAATCGTGTTTTAAACAATAAAAACGACATCCGGCCTTATTTAGTTCACATTTTTACTTTTGGTAAGCTAGCCCGTATTCATAACGCACTAAACCTTTTTATCGCGTTAAACGCCTTTTCTCGACAAGAAAAGCACAATTTCATCAAAAACAAACAAAACAAGAAAAATGAATCTATTCAACAAGTCTATAACACGTCCTTAAGAGTTAGTTACATGATTTCACCCAATGTCAATGTGTCATTTCTCCAGTTCTGATCATTTTTTTGGTTGTTGGTAGCTTGGTCAATGCCAAAACACAGTGAAATCTTTTTATGGCTTTAAACGCGTTTTCTCCTCGAGAGAAACACGATTTCACTAAAAACGTTATAGTTTAAACATGTCTGTTGTACATGTGTGCAAACACTCAGAGCCTTAAGATAGGGGTTTCACCAATGTGTTTTTTTGGTGAGAAACCTTCTATTTCAAGGTTCTGTGCGTTTTCAGACAAGTACAATATGTATTTATAGTGTTTCTGATGAAATCCCTCCTTTTAATGCATTTTCTCACAGAAAACGAGTCTCTGGCCATGGGAACGTGGCTTTTTTGAAAAAGCATATTCTGGTCGAGAAATCGTGTTTTAAACAATAAAAACGACTCTCGGCCTTATTTAGTTCACATTTTTATTTTTGGTAAGCTAGCCCGTATTCATAACGCAATAAACCTTTTTATCGCGTTAAACGCCTTTTCTCGAAAAGAAAAGCACAATTTCATCAAAAACAGACAAAACAAGAAAAATGAATCTATTCAACAAGTCTACAACACGTCCTTAAGAGTTACATGATTTCACCCAATGTCAATGTGTCATTTCTCCAGTTCTGATCATTTTTTGGTTGTTGGTAGCTTGGTCAATGAAAAAACACATTGAAATCTTTTTATGGCTTTAAACGCGTTTTCTCCTCGAGAGAAACACGATTTCATTAAAAACGTTATAGTTTAAACATGACTTGTACATGTGTGCAAACACTCAGAGCCTTAAGATAGGGGTTTCACCAATGTGTTTTTTGGTGAGAAACCTTCTATTTCAAGGTTCTGTGCGTTTTCAGACAAGTACATTATGTATTTATAGTGTTTCTGATGAAATCCCTCCTTTTAATGCATTTTCTCACACAAAAAACGAGTCTCTCGCCATGGGAACATGGCTTTTTTGAAAAAGCATATTCTGGTCGAGAAATCGTGTTTTAAACAATAAAAGCGACATCCGGCCTTATTTAGTTCACATTTTTACTTTTGGTAAGCTAGCCCGTATTCATAACGCACTAAACCTTTTTATCGCGTTAAACGCCTTTTCTCAACGAGAAAAGCACAATTTCATCAAAAACAGACAAAACAAGAAAAATGAATCTATTCAACAAGTCTATAACACGTCCTTAAGAGTTACATGATTTCACCCAATGTCAATGTGTCATTTCTCCAGTTCTGATCATTTTTTAGGTTGTTGGTAGCTTGGTCAATGCCAAAACACAGTGAAATCTTTTTATGGCTTTAAACGCGTTTTCTCCTCGAGAGAAACACGATTTCACTAAAAACGTTATAGTTTAAACATGTCTGTTGTACATGTGTGCAAACACTCAGAGCCTTAAGATAGAGGTTTCACCAATGTGTTTTTTGGTGAGAAACCTTCTATTTCAAGGTTCTGTGCGTTTTCAGACAAGTACAATATGTATTTATAGTGTTTCTGATGAAATCCCTCCTTTTAGTGCATTTTCTCACAGAAAACGAGTCTCTCGCCATGGGAACGTGGCTTTTTTGAAAAAGCATATTCTGGTCGAGAAATCGTGTTTTAAACAATAAAAACGACATCCGGCCTTATTTAGTTCATTTTTTACTTTTGGTAAGCTAGCCCGTATTCATAACGCACTAAACCTTTTTATCGCGTTAAACGCCTTTTCTCAACGAGAAAAGCACAATTTCATCAAAAACAAACAAAACAAGAAAAATGAATCTATTCAACAAGTCTATAACACGTCCTTAAGAGTTACATGATTTCACCCAATGTCAATGTGTCATTTCTCCAGTTCTGATCATTTTTTTGGTTGTTGGTAGCTTGGTCAATACCAAAACACAGTGAAATCTTTTTATGGCTTTAAACGCGTTTTCTCCTCGAGAGAAACACGATTTCACTAAAAACGTTATAGTTTATGCATGCCTGTTGTACATGTGTGCAAACACTCAGAGCCTTAAGATAGGGGTTTCACCAATGTGTTTTTTGGTGACAAACCTTCTATTTCAAGGTTCTGTGCGTTTTCAGACAAGTACAATATGTATTTATAGTGTTTCTGATGAAATCCCTCCTTTTAGTGCATTTTCTCACAGAAAACGAGTCTCTGGCCATGGGAACGTGGCTTTTTTGAAAAAGCATATTCTGGTCGAGAAATCGTGTTTTAAACAATAAAAACGACTCTCGGCCTTATTTAGTTCACATTTTTATTTTTGGTAAGCTAGCCCGTATTCATAACGCAATAAACCTTTTTATCGCGTTAAACGCCTTTTCTCGACGAGAAAAGCACAATTTCATCAAAAACAGACAAAACAAGAAAAATGAATCTATTCAACAAGTCTACAACACGTCCTTAAGAGTTACATGATTTCACCCAATGTCAATGTGTCATTTCTCCAGTTCTGATCATTTTTTGGTTGTTGGTAGCTTGGTCAATGAAAAAACACATTGAAATCTTTTTATGGCTTTAAACGCGTTTTCTCCTCGAGAGAAACACGATTTCATTAAAAACGTTATAGTTTAAACATGACTTGTACATGTGTGCAAACACTCAGAGCCTTAAGATAGGGGTTTCACCAATGTGTTTTTTGGTGAGAAACCTTCTATTTCAAGGTTCTGTGCGTTTTCAGACAAGTACATTATGTATTTATAGTGTTTCTGATGAAATCCCTCCTTTTAGTGCATTTTCTCACACAAAAAACGAGTCTCTCGCCATGGGAACATGGCTTTTTTGAAAAAGCATATTCTGGTCGAGAAATCGTGTTTTAAACAATAAAAGCGACATCCGGCCTTATTTAGTTCACATTTTTACTTTTGGTAAGCTAGCCCGTATTCATAACGCACTAAACCTTTTTATCGCGTTAAACGCCTTTTCTCAACGAGAAAAGCACAATTTCATCAAAAACAGACAAAACAAGAAAAATGAATCTATTCAACAAGTCTATAACACGTCCTTAAGAGTTACATGATTTCACCCAATGTCAATGTGTCATTTCTCCAGTTCTGATCATTTTTTAGGTTTGTTGGTAGCTTGGTCAATGCCAAAACACAGTGAAATCTTTTTATGGCTTTAAACGCGTTTTCTCCTCGAGAGAAACACGATTTCACTAAAAACGTTATAGTTTAAACATGTCTGTTGTACATGTGTGCAAACACTCAGAGCCTTAAGATAGAGGTTTCACCAATGTGTTTTTTGGTGAGAAACCTTCTATTTCAAGGTTCTGTGCGTTTTCAGACAAGTACAATATGTATTTATAGTGTTTCTGATGAAATCCCTCCTTTTAGTGCATTTTCTCACAGAAAACGAGTCTCTCGCCATGGGAACATGGCTTTTTTGAAAAAGCATATTCTGGTCGAGAAATCGTGTTTTAAACAATAAAAACGACATCCGGCCTTATTTAGTTCATTTTTTACTTTTGGTAAGCTAGCCCGTATTCATAACGCACTAAACCTTTTTATCGCGTTAAACGCCTTTTCTCAACGAGAAAAGCACAATTTCATCAAAAACAAACAAAACAAGAAAAATGAATCTATTCAACAAGTCTACAACACGTCCTTAAGAGTTACATGATTTCACCCAATGTCAATGTGTCATTTCTCCAGTTCTGATCATTTTTTGGTTGTTGGTAGCTTGGTCAATGAAAAAACACATTGAAATCTTTTTATGGCTTTAAACGCGTTTTCTCCTCGAGAGAAACACGATTTCACTAAAAACGTTATAGTTTAAACATGACTTGTACATGTGTGCAAACACTCAGAGCCTTAAGATAGGGGTTTCACCAATGTGTTTTTTGGTGAGAAACCTTCTATTTCAAGGTTCTGTGCGTTTTCAGACAAGTACATTATGTATTTATAGTGTTTCTGATGAAATCCCTCCTTTTAGGGCATTTTCTCACACAAAAAACGAGTCTCTCGCCATGGGAACATGGCTTTTTTGAAAAAGCATATTCTGGTCGAGAAATCGTGTTTTAAACAATAAAAGCGACATCCGGCCTTATTTAGTTCACATTTTTACTTTTGGTAAGCTAGCCCGTATTCATAACGCACTAAACCTTTTTATCGCGTTAAACGCCTTTTCTCAACGAGAAAAGCACAATTTCATCAAAAACAGACAAAACAAGAAAAATGAATCTATTCAACAAGTCTATAACACGTCCTTAAGAGTTACATGATTTCACCCAATGTCAATGTGTCATTTCTCCAGTTCTGATAATTTTTTAGGTTGTTGGTAGCTTGGTCAATGCCAAAACACAGTGAAATCTTTTTATGGCTTTAAACGCGTTTTCTCCTCGAGAGAAACACGATTTCACTAAAAACGTTATAGTTTAAACATGCCTGTTGTACATGTGTGCAAACACTCAGAGCCTTAAGATAGGGGTTTCACCAATGTGTTTTTTTGGTGAGAAACCTTCTATTTCAAGGTTCTGTGCGTTTTCAGACAAGTACAATATGTATTTATAGTGTTTCTGATGAAATCCCTCCTTTTAATGCATTTTCTCACAGAAAACGAGTCTCTCGCCATGGGAACGTGGCTTTTTTGAAAAAGCATATTCTGGTCGAGAAATCGTGTTTTAAACAATAAAAACGACATCCGGCCTTATTTAGTTCACATTTTTACTTTTGGTAAGCTAGCCCGTATTCATAACGCACTAAACCTTTTTATCGCGTTAAACGCCTTTTCTCGACAAGAAAAGCACAATTTCATCAAAAACAAACAAAACAAGAAAAATGAATCTATTCAACAAGTCTATAACACGTCCTTAAGAGTTAGTTACATGATTTCACCCAATGTCAATGTGTCATTTCTCCAGTTCTGATCATTTTTTTGGTTGTTGGTAGCTTGGTCAATGCCAAAACACAGTGAAATCTTTTTATGGCTTTAAACGCGTTTTCTCCTCGAGAGAAACACGATTTCACTAAAAACGTTATAGTTTAAACATGTCTGTTGTACATGTGTGCAAACACTCAGAGCCTTAAGATAGGGGTTTCACCAATGTGTTTTTTTGGTGAGAAACCTTCTATTTCAAGGTTCTGTGCGTTTTCAGACAAGTACAATATGTATTTATAGTGTTTCTGATGAAATCCCTCCTTTTAATGCATTTTCTCACAGAAAACGAGTCTCTGGCCATGGGAACGTGGCTTTTTTGAAAAAGCATATTCTGGTCGAGAAATCGTGTTTTAAACAATAAAAACGACTCTCGGCCTTATTTAGTTCACATTTTTATTTTTGGTAAGCTAGCCCGTATTCATAACGCAATAAACCTTTTTATCGCGTTAAACGCCTTTTCTCGAAAAGAAAAGCACAATTTCATCAAAAACAGACAAAACAAGAAAAATGAATCTATTCAACAAGTCTACAACACGTCCTTAAGAGTTACATGATTTCACCCAATGTCAATGTGTCATTTCTCCAGTTCTGATCATTTTTTGGTTGTTGGTAGCTTGGTCAATGAAAAAACACATTGAAATCTTTTTATGGCTTTAAACGCGTTTTCTCCTCGAGAGAAACACGATTTCATTAAAAACGTTATAGTTTAAACATGACTTGTACATGTGTGCAAACACTCAGAGCCTTAAGATAGGGGTTTCACCAATGTGTTTTTTGGTGAGAAACCTTCTATTTCAAGGTTCTGTGCGTTTTCAGACAAGTACATTATGTATTTATAAGTGTTTCTGATGAAATCCCTCCTTTTAATGCATTTTCTCACACAAAAAACGAGTCTCTCGCCATGGGAACATGGCTTTTTTGAAAAAGCATATTCTGGTCGAGAAATCGTGTTTTAAACAATAAAAGCGACATCCGGCCTTATTTAGTTCACATTTTTACTTTTGGTAAGCTAGCCCGTATTCATAACGCACTAAACCTTTTTATCGCGTTAAACGCCTTTTCTCAACGAGAAAAGCACAATTTCATCAAAAACAGACAAAACAAGAAAAATGAATCTATTCAACAAGTCTATAACACGTCCTTAAGAGTTACATGATTTCACCCAATGTCAATGTGTCATTTCTCCAGTTCTGATCATTTTTTAGGTTGTTGGTAGCTTGGTCAATGCCAAAACACAGTGAAATCTTTTTATGGCTTTAAACGCGTTTTCTCCTCGAGAGAAACACGATTTCACTAAAAACGTTATAGTTTAAACATGTCTGTTGTACATGTGTGCAAACACTCAGAGCCTTAAGATAGAGGTTTCACCAATGTGTTTTTTGGTGAGAAACCTTCTATTTCAAGGTTCTGTGCGTTTTCAGACAAGTACAATATGTATTTATAGTGTTTCTGATGAAATCCCTCCTTTTAGTGCATTTTCTCACAGAAAACGAGTCTCTCGCCATGGGAACATGGCTTTTTTGAAAAAGCATATTCTGGTCGAGAAATCGTGTTTTAAACAATAAAAACGACATCCGGCCTTATTTAGTTCATTTTTTACTTTTGGTAAGCTAGCCCGTATTCATAACGCACTAAACCTTTTTATCGCGTTAAACGCCTTTTCTCAACGAGAAAAGCACAATTTCATCAAAAACAAACAAAACAAGAAAAATGAATCTATTCAACAAGTCTATAACACGTCCTTAAGAGTTACATGATTTCACCCAATGTCAATGTGTCATTTCTCCAGTTCTGATCATTTTTTTGGTTGTTGGTAGCTTGGTCAATACCAAAACACAGTGAAATCTTTTTATGGCTTTAAACGCGTTTTCTCCTCGAGAGAAACACGATTTCACTAAAAACGTTATAGTTTATGCATGCCTGTTGTACATGTGTGCAAACACTCAGAGCCTTAAGATAGGGGTTTCACCAATGTGTTTTTTGGTGAGAAACCTTCTATTTCAAGGTTCTGTGCGTTTTCAGACAAGTACAATATGTATTTATAGTGTTTCTGATGAAATCCCTCCTTTTAGTGCATTTTCTCACAGAAAACGAGTCTCTGGCCATGGGAACGTGGCTTTTTTGAAAAAGCATATTCTGGTCGAGAAATCGTGTTTTAAACAATAAAAACGACTCTCGGCCTTATTTAGTTCACATTTTTATTTTTGGTAAGCTAGCCCGTATTCATAACGCAATAAACCTTTTTATCGCGTTAAACGCCTTTTCTCGACGAGAAAAGCACAATTTCATCAAAAACAGACAAAACAAGAAAAATGAATCTATTCAACAAGTCTACAACACGTCCTTAAGAGTTACATGATTTCACCCAATGTCAATGTGTCATTTCTCCAGTTCTGATCATTTTTTGGTTGTTGGTAGCTTGGTCAATGAAAAAACATATTGAAATCTTTTTATGGCTTTAAACGCGTTTTCTCCTCGAGAGAAACACGATTTCATTAAAAACGTTATAGTTTAAACATGACTTGTACATGTGTGCAAACACTCAGAGCCTTAAGATAGGGGTTTCACCAATGTGTTTTTTGGTGAGAAACCTTCTATTTCAAGGTTCTGTGCGTTTTCAGACAAGTACATTATGTATTTATAGTGTTTCTGATGAAATCCCTCCTTTTAGTGCATTTTCTCACACAAAAAACGAGTCTCTCGCCATGGGAACATGGCTTTTTTGAAAAAGCATATTCTGGTCGAGAAATCGTGTTTTAAACAATAAAAGCGACATCCGGCCTTATTTAGTTCACATTTTTACTTTTGGTAAGCTAGCCCGTATTCATAACGCACTAAACCTTTTTATCGCGTTAAACGCCTTTTCTCAACGAGAAAAGCACAATTTCATCAAAAACAGACAAAACAAGAAAAATGAATCTATTCAACAAGTCTATAACACGTCCTTAAGAGTTACATGATTTCACCCAATGTCAATGTGTCATTTCTCCAGTTCTGATCATTTTTTAGGTTTGTTGGTAGCTTGGTCAATGCCAAAACACAGTGAAATCTTTTTATGGCTTTAAACGCGTTTTCTCCTCGAGAGAAACACGATTTCACTAAAAACGTTATAGTTTAAACATGTCTGTTGTACATGTGTGCAAACACTCAGAGCCTTAAGATAGAGGTTTCACCAATGTGTTTTTTGGTGAGAAACCTTCTATTTCAAGGTTCTGTGCGTTTTCAGACAAGTACAATATGTATTTATAGTGTTTCTGATGAAATCCCTCCTTTTAGTGCATTTTCTCACAGAAAACGAGTCTCTCGCCATGGGAACATGGCTTTTTTGAAAAAGCATATTCTGGTCGAGAAATCGTGTTTTAAACAATAAAAACGACATCCGGCCTTATTTAGTTCATTTTTTACTTTTGGTAAGCTAGCCCGTATTCATAACGCACTAAACCTTTTTATCGCGTTAAACGCCTTTTCTCAACGAGAAAAGCACAATTTCATCAAAAACAAACAAAACAAGAAAAATGAATCTATTCAACAAGTCTATAACACGTCCTTAAGAGTTACATGATTTCACCCAATGTCAATGTGTCATTTCTCCAGTTCTGATCATTTTTTAGGTTGTTGGTAGCTTGGTCAATGCCAAAACACAGTGAAATCTTTTTATGGCTTTAAACGCGTTTTCTCCTCGAGAGAAACACGATTTCACTAAAAACGTTATAGTTTATGCATGCCTGTTGTACATGTGTGCAAACACTCAGAGCCTTAAGATAGGGGTTTCACCAATGTGTTTTTTGGTGAGAAACCTTCTATTTCAAGGTTCTGTGCGTTTTCAGACAAGTACAATATGTATTTATAGTGTTTCTGATGAAATCCCTCCTTTTAGTGCATTTTCTCACAGAAAACGAGTCTCTCGCCATGGGAAAGTGGCTTTTTTGAAAAAGCATATTCTGGTCGAGAAATCGTGTTTTAAACAATAAAAACGACTCCCGGCCTTATTTAGTTCACATTTTTACTTTTGGTAAGCTAGCGCGTATTCATAACGCAATAAACCTTTTTATCGCGTTAAACGCCTTTTCTCAACGAGAAAAGCACAATTTCATCAAAAACAGACAAAACAAGAAAAATGAATCTATTCAACAAGTCTATAACACGTCCTTAAGAGTTACATGATTTCACCCAATCTCAATGTGTCATTTCTCCAGTTCTGATCATTTTTTAGGTTGTTGGTAGCTTGGTCAATGCCAAAACACAGTGAAATCTTTTTATGGCTTTAAACGCGTTTTCTCCTCGAGAGAAACACGATTTCACTAAAAACGTTATAGTTTAAACATGCCTGTTGTACATGTGTGCAAACACTCAGAGCCTTAAGATAGGGGTTTCACCAATGTGTTTTTTTGGTGAGAAACCTTCTATTTCAAGGTTCTGTGCGTTTTCAGACAAGTACAATATGTATTTATAGTGTTTCTGATGAAATCCCTCCTTTTAATGCATTTTCTCACAGAAAACGAGTCTCTCGCCATGGGAACGTGGCTTTTTTGAAAAAGCATATTCTGGTCGAGAAATCGTGTTTTAAACAATAAAAACGACATCCGGCCTTATTTAGTTCACATTTTTACTTTTGGTAAGCTAGCCCGTATTCATAACGCACTAAACCTTTTTATCGCGTTAAACGCCTTTTCTCGACAAGAAAAGCACAATTTCATCAAAAACAAACAAAACAAGAAAAATGAATCTATTCAACAAGTCTATAACACGTCCTTAAGAGTTAGTTACATGATTTCACCCAATGTCAATGTGTCATTTCTCCAGTTCTGATCATTTTTTTGGTTGTTGGTAGCTTGGTCAATGCCAAAACACAGTGAAATCTTTTTATGGCTTTAAACGCGTTTTCTCCTCGAGAGAAACACGATTTCACTAAAAACGTTATAGTTTAAACATGCCTGTTGTACATGTGTGCAAACACTCAGAGCCTTAAGATAGGGGTTTCACCAATGTGTTTTTTTGGTGAGAAACCTTCTATTTCAAGGTTCTGTGCGTTTTCAGACAAGTACAATATGTATTTATAGTGTTTCTGATGAAATCCCTCCTTTTAATGCATTTTCTCACAGAAAACGAGTCTCTCGCCATGGGAACATGGCTTTTTTGAAAAAGCATATTCTGGTCGAGAATTCGTGTTTTAAACAATAAAAACGACATCCGGCCTTATTTAGTTCACATTTTTACTTTTGGTAAGCTAATCCGTATTCATAACGCACTAAACCTTTTTATCGCGTTAAACGCCTTTTCTCGACAAGAAAAGCACAATTTCATCAAAAACAAACAAAACAAGAAAAATGAATCTATTCAACAAGTCTACAACACGTCCTTAAGAGTTACATGATTTCACCCAATGTCAATGTGTCATTTCTCCAGTTTTGATCATTTTTTAGGTTGTTGGTAGCTTGGTCAATGCCAAAACACAGTGAAATCTTTTTATGGCTTTAAACGCGTTTTCTCCTCGAGAGAAACACGATTTCACTAAAAACGTTATAGTTTAAACATGCCTGTTGTACATGTGTGCAAACACTCAGAGCCTTAAGATAGGGGTTTCACCAATGTGTTTTTTGGTGAGAAACCTTCTATTTCAAGGTTCTGTGCGTTTTCAGACAAGTACAATATGTATTTATAGTGTTTCTGATGAAATCCCTCCTTTTAATGCATTTTCTCACAGAAAACGAGTCTCTCGCCATGGGAACGTGGCTTTTTTGAAAAAGCATATTCTGGTCGAGAAATCGTGTTTTAAACAATAAAAACGACTCCCGGCCTTATTTAGTTCACATTTTTACTTTTGGTAAGCTAGCCCGTATTCATAACGCACTAAACCTTTTTATCGCGTTAAACGCCTTTTCTCGACGAGAAAAGCACAATTTCATCAAAAACAAACAAAACAAGAAAAATGAATCTATTCAACAAGTCTACAACACGTCCTTAAGAGTTACATGATTTCACCCAATGTCAATGTGTCATTTCTCCAGTTTTGATCATTTTTTAGGTTGTTGGTAGCTTGGTCAATGCCAAAACACAGTGAAATCTTTTTATGGCTTTAAACGCGTTTTCTCCTCGAGAGAAACACGATTTCACTAAAAACGTTATAGTTTAAACATGCCTGTTGTACATGTGTGCAAACACTCAGAGCCTTAAGATAGGGGTTTCACCAATGTGTTTTTTGGTGAGAAACCTTCTATTTCAAGGTTCTGTGCGTTTTCAGACAAGTACAATATGTATTTATAGTGTTTCTGATGAAATCCCTCCTTTTAATGCATTTTCTCACAGAAAACGAGTCTCTCGCCATGGGAACGTGGCTTTTTTGAAAAAGCATATTCTGGTCGATAATTCGTGTTTTAAACAATAAAAACGACATCCGGCCTTATTTAGTTCACAGTTTTACTTTTGGTAAGCTAGCCCGTATTCATAACGCACTAAACCTTTTTATCGCGTTAAACGCCTTTTCTCGACGAGAAAAGCACAATTTCATCAAAAACAAACAAAACAAGAAAAATGAATCTATTCAACAAGTCTATAACACGTCCTTAAGAGTTAGTTACATGATTTCACCCAATGTCAATGTGTCATTTCTCCAGTTCTGATCATTTTTTTGGTTGTTGGTAGCTTGGTCAATGCCAAAACACAGTGAAATCTTTTTATGGCTTTAAACGCGTTTTCTCCTCGAGAGAAACACGATTTCACTAAAAACGTTATAGTTTAAACATGCCTGTTGTACATGTGTGCAAACACTCAGAGCCTTAAGATAGGGGTTTCACCAATGTGTTTTTTTGGTGAGAAACCTTCTATTTCAAGGTTCTGTGCGTTTTCAGACAAGTACAATATGTATTTATAGTGTTTCTGATGAAATCCCTCCTTTTAATGCATTTTCTCACAGAAAACGAGTCTCTCGCCATGGGAACATGGCTTTTTTGAAAAAGCATATTCTGGTCGAGAATTCGTGTTTTAAACAATAAAAACGACATCCGGCCTTATTTAGTTCACATTTTTACTTTTGGTAAGCTAATCCGTATTCATAACGCACTAAACCTTTTTATCGCGTTAAACGCCTTTTCTCGACAAGAAAAGCACAATTTCATCAAAAACAAACAAAACAAGAAAAATGAATCTATTCAACAAGTCTACAACACGTCCTTAAGAGTTACATGATTTCACCCAATGTCAATGTGTCATTTCTCCAGTTTTGATCATTTTTTAGGTTGTTGGTAGCTTGGTCAATGCCAAAACACAGTGAAATCTTTTTATGGCTTTAAACGCGTTTTCTCCTCGAGAGAAACACGATTTCACTAAAAACGTTATAGTTTAAACATGCCTGTTGTACATGTGTGCAAACACTCAGAGCCTTAAGATAGGGGTTTCACCAATGTCTTTTTTGGTGAGAAACCTTCTATTTCAAGGTTCTGTGCGTTTTCAGACAAGTACAATATGTATTTATAGTGTTTCTGATGAAATCCCTCCTTTTAATGCATTTTCTCACAGAAAACGAGTCTCTCGCCATGGGAACGTGGCTTTTTTGAAAAAGCATATTCTGGTCGAGAAATCGTGTTTTAAACAATAAAAACGACTCCCGGCCTTATTTAGTTCACATTTTTACTTTTGGTAAGCTAGCCCGTATTCATAACGCACTAAACCTTTTTATCGCGTTAAACGCCTTTTCTCGACGAGAAAAGCACAATTTCATCAAAAACAAACAAAACAAGAAAAATGAATCTATTCAACAAGTCTACAACACGTCCTTAAGAGTTACATGATTTCACCCAATGTCAATGTGTCATTTCTCCAGTTTTGATCATTTTTTAGGTTGTTGGTAGCTTGGTCAATGCCAAAACACAGTGAAATCTTTTTATGGCTTTAAACGCGTTTTCTCCTCGAGAGAAACACGATTTCACTAAAAACGTTATAGTTTAAACATGCCTGTTGTACATGTGTGCAAACACTCAGAGCCTTAAGATAGGGGTTTCACCAATGTGTTTTTTGGTGAGAAACCTTCTATTTCAAGGTTCTGTGCGTTTTCAGACAAGTACAATATGTATTTATAGTGTTTCTGATGAAATCCCTCCTTTTAATGCATTTTCTCACAGAAAACGAGTCTCTCGCCATGGGAACGTGGCTTTTTTGAAAAAGCATATTCTGGTCGATAATTCGTGTTTTAAACAATAAAAACGACATCCGGCCTTATTTAGTTCACAGTTTTACTTTTGGTAAGCTAGCCCGTATTCATAACGCACTAAACCTTTTTATCGCGTTAAACGCCTTTTCTCGACGAGAAAAGCACAATTTCATCAAAAACAAACAAAACAAGAAAAATGAATCTATTCAACAAGTCTACAACACGTCCTTAAGAGTTACATGATTTCACCCAATGTCAATGTGTCATTTCTCCAGTTCTGATCATTTTTTAGGTTGTTGGTAGCTTGGTCAATGCCAAAACACAGTGAAATCTTTTTATGGCTTTAAACGCGTTTTCTCCTCGAGAGAAACACGATTTCACTAAAAACGTTATAGTTTAAACATGCCTGTTGTACATGTGTGCAAACACTCAGAGCCTTAAGATAGGGGTTTCACCAATGTGTTTTTTGGTGAGAAACCTTCTATTTCAAGGTTCTGTGCGTTTTCAGACAAGTACAATATGTATTTATAGTGTTTCTGATGAAATCCCTCCTTTTAATGCATTTTCTCACAGAAAACGAGTCTCTCGCCATGGGAACGTGGCTTTTTTGAAAAAGCATATTCTGGTCGAGAAATCGTGTTTTAAACAATAAAAACGACTCCCGGCCTTATTTAGTTCACAGTTTTACTTTTGGTAAGCTAGCCCGTATTCATAACGCACTAAACCTTTTTATCGCGTTAAACGCCTTTTCTCGACGAGAAAAGCACAATTTCATCAAAAACAAACAAAACAAGAAAAATGAATCTATTCAACAAGTCTACAACACGTCCTTAAGAGTTACATGATTTCACCCAATGTCAATGTGTCATTTCTCCAGTTCTGATCATTTTTTAGGTTGTTGGTAGCTTGGTCAATGCCAAAACACAGTGAAATCTTTTTATGGCTTTAAACGCGTTTTCTCCTCGAGAGAAACACGATTTCACTAAAAACGTTATAGTTTAAACATGCCTGTTGTACATGTGTGCAAACACTCAGAGCCTTAAGATAGAGGTTTCACCAATGTCTTTTTTGGTGAGAAACCTTCTATTTCAAGGTTCTGTGCGTTTTCAGACAAGTACAATATGTATTTATAGTGTTTCTGATGAAATCCCTCCTTTTAATGCATTTTCTCACAGAAAACGAGTCTCTCGCCATGGGAACATGGCTTTTTTGAAAAAGCATATTCTGGTCGAGAAATCGTGTTTTAAACAATAAAAACGACATCCGGCCTTATTTAGTTCACATTTTTACTTTTGGTAAGCTAGCCCGTATTCATAACGCACTAAACCTTTTTATCGCGTTAAACGCCTTTTCTCGACGAGAAAAGCACAATTTCATCAAAAACAAACAAAACAAGAAAAATGAATCTATTCAACAAGTCTATAACACGTCCTTAAGAGTTACATGATTTCACCCAATGTCAATGTGTCATTTCTCCAGTTTTGATCATTTTTTAGGTTGTTGGTAGCTTGGTCAATGCCAAAACACAGTGAAATCTTTTTATGGCTTTAAACGCGTTTTCTCCTCGAGAGAAACACGATTTCACTAAAAACGTTATAGTTTAAACATGCCTGTTGTACATGTGTGCAAACACTCAGAGCCTTAAGATAGGGGTTTCACCAATGTGTTTTTTGGTGAGAAACCTTCTATTTCAAGGTTCTGTGCGTTTTCAGACAAGTACAATATGTATTTATAGTGTTTCTGATGAAATCCCTCCTTTTAATGCATTTTCTCACAGAAAACGAGTCTCTCGCCATGGGAACGTGGCTTTTTTGAAAAAGCATATTCTGGTCGAGAAATCGTGTTTTAAACAATAAAAACGACTCCCGGCCTTATTTAGTTCACATTTTTACTTTTGGTAAGCTAGCCCGTATTCATAACGCACTAAACCTTTTTATCGCGTTAAACGCCTTTTCTCGACGAGAAAAGCACAATTTCATCAAAAACAAACAAAACAAGAAAAATGAATCTATTCAACAAGTCTACAACACGTCCTTAAGAGTTACATGATTTCACCCAATGTCAATGTGTCATTTCTCCAGTTCTGATCATTTTTTAGGTTGTTGGTAGCTTGGTCAATGCCAAAACACAGTGAAATCTTTTTATGGCTTTAAACGCGTTTTCTCCTCGAGAGAAACACGATTTCACTAAAAACGTTATAGTTTAAACCTGCCTGTTGTACATGTGTGCAAACACTCAGAGCCTTAAGATAGGGGTTTCACCAATGTGTTTTTTGGTGAGAAACCTTCTATTTCAAGGTTCTGTGCGTTTTCAGACAAGTACAATATGTATTTATAGTGTTTCTGATGAAATCCCTCCTTTTAGTGCATTTTCTCACAGAAAACGAGTCTCTCGCCACGGGAACGTGGCTTTTTTGAAAAAGCATATTCTGGTCGAGAAATCGTGTTTTAAACAATAAAAACGACTCCCGGCCTTATTTAGTTCACATTTTTACTTTTGGTAAGCTAGCCCGTATTCATAACGCACTAAACCTTTTTATCTCGTTAAACGCCTTTTCTCGACGAGAAAAGCACAATTTCATCAAAAACAAACAAAACAAGAAAAATGAATTTATTCAACAAGTCTACAACACGTCCTTAAGAGTTACATGATTTCACCCAATGTCAATGTGTCATTTCTCCAGTTCTGATCATTTTTTAGGTTGTTGGTAGCTTGGTCAATGCCAAAACACAGTGAAATCTTTTTATGGCTTTAAACGTGTTTTCTCCTCGAGAGAAACACGATTTCACTAAAAACGTTATAGTTTAAACATGCCTGTTGTACCTGTGTGCAAACACTCAGAGCCTTACGATAGGGGTTTCACCAATGTCTTTTTTGGTGAGAAACCTTCTATTTCAAGGTTCTGTGCGTTTTCAGACAAGTAAAATATGTATTTATAGTGTTTCTGATGAAATCCCTCCTTTTAATGCATTTTCTCACAGAAAACGAGTCTCTCGCCATGGGAACGTGGCTTTTTTGAAAAAGCATATTCTGGTCGAGAAATCGTGTTTTAAACAATAAAAACGACTCTCGGCCTTATTTAGTTCACATTTTTACTTTTGGTAAGCTAGCCCGTATTCATAACGCAATAAACCTTTTTATCGCGTTAAACGCCTTTTCTCGACGAGAAAAGCACAATTTCATCAAAAACAGACAAAACAAGAAAAATGAATCTATTCAACAAGTCTATAACACGTCCTTAAGAGTTACATGATTTCACCCAATGTCAATGTGTCATTTCTCCAGTTCTGATCATTTTTTAGGTTGTTGGTAGCTTGGTCAATGCCAAAACACAGTGAAATCTTTTTATGGCTTTAAACGCGTTTTCTCCTCGAGAGAAACACGATTTCACTAAAAACGTTATAGTTTAAACATGCCTGTTGTACATGTGTGCAAACACTCAGAGCCTTAAGATAGGGGTTTCACCAATGTGTTTTTTGGTGAGAAACCTTCTATTTCAAGGTTCTGTGCGTTTTCAGACAAGTACAATATGTATTTATAGTGTTTCTGATGAAATCCCTCCTTTTAGTGCATTTTCTCACAGAAAACGAGTCTCTCGCCACGGGAACGTGGCTTTTTTGAAAAAGCATATTCTGGTCGAGAAATCGTGTTTTAAACAATAAAAACGACTCCCGGCCTTATTTAGTTCACATTTTTACTTTTGGTAAGCTAGCCCGTATTCATAACGCACTAAACCTTTTTATCTCGTTAAACGCCTTTTCTCGACGAGAAAAGCACAATTTCATCAAAAACAAACAAAACAAGAAAAATGAATTTATTCAACAAGTCTACAACACGTCCTTAAGAGTTACATGATTTCACCCAATGTCAATGTGTCATTTCTCCAGTTCTGATCATTTTTTAGGTTGTTGGTAGCTTGGTCAATGCCAAAACACAGTGAAATCTTTTTATGGCTTTAAACGCGTTTTCTCCTCGAGAGAAACACGATTTCACTAAAAACGTTATAGTTTAAACATGCCTGTTGTACATGTGTGCAAACACTCAGAGCCTTACGATAGGGGTTTCACCAATGTCTTTTTTGGTGAGAAACCTTCTATTTCAAGGTTCTGTGCGTTTTCAGACAAGTAAAATATGTATTTATAGTGTTTCTGATGAAATCCCTCCTTTTAATGCATTTTCTCACAGAAAACGAGTCTCTCGCCATGGGAACGTGGCTTTTTTGAAAAAGCATATTCTGGTCGAGAAATCGTGTTTTAAACAATAAAAACGACTCTCGGCCTTATTTAGTTCACATTTTTACTTTTGGTAAGCTAGCCCGTATTCATAACGCACTAAACCTTTTTATCGCGTTAAACGCCTTTTCTCGACGAGAAAAGCACAATTTCATCAAAAACAGACAAAACAAGAAAAATGAATCTATTCAACAAGTCTATAACACGTCCTTAAGAGTTACATGATTTCACCCAATGTCAATGTGTCATTTCTCCAGTTCTGATCATTTTTTAGGTTGTTGGTAGCTTGGTCAATGCCAAAACACAGTGAAATCTTTTTATGGCTTTAAACGCGTTTTCTCCTCGAGAGAAACACGATTTCACTAAAAACTTTATAGTTTAAACATGTCTGTTGTACATGTGTGCAAACACTCAGAGCCTTAAGATAGAGGTTTCACCAATGTGTTTTTTGGTGAGAAACCTTCTATTTCAAGGTTCTGTGCGTTTTCAGACAAGTACAATATGTATTTATAGTGTTTCTGATGAAATCCCTCCTTTTAGTGCATTTTCTCACAGAAAACGAGTCTCTCGCCATGGGAACATGGCTTTTTTGAAAAAGCATATTCTGGTCAAGAAATCGTGTTTTAAACAATAAAAACGACATCCGGCCTTATTTAGTTCACATTTTTACTTTTGGTAAGCTAGCCCGTATTCATAACGCACTAAACCTTTTTATCGCGTTAAACGCCTTTTCTCAACGAGAAAAGCACAATTTCATCAAAAACAAACAAAACAAGAAAAATGAATCTATTCAACAAGTCTATAACACGTCCTTAAGAGTTACATGATTTCACCCAATGTCAATGTGTCATTTCTCCAGTTCTGATCATTTTTTTGGTTGTTGGTAGCTTGGTCAATGCCAAAACACAGTGAAATCTTTTTATGGCTTTAAACGCGTTTTCTCCTCGAGAGAAACACGATTTCACTAAAAACGTTATAGTTTAAACATGCCTGTTGTACATGTGTGCAAACACTCAGAGCCTTAAGATAGGGGTTTCACCAATGTGTTTTTTTGGTGAGAAACCTTCTATTTCAAGGTTCTGTGCGTTTTCAGACAAGTACAATATGTATTTATAGTGTTTCTGATGAAATCCCTCCTTTTAGTGCATTTTCTCACAGAAAACGAGTCTCTCGCCCTGGGAAAGTGGCTTTTTTGAAAAAGCATATTCTGGTCGAGAAATCGTGTTTTAAACAATAAAAACGACTCCCGGCCTTATTTAGTTCACATTTTTACTTTTGGTAAGCTAGCCATTATTCATAACGCACTAAACCTTTTTATCGCGTTAAACGCCTTTTCTCAACGAGAAAAGCACAATTTCATCAAAAACAAACAAAACAAGAAAAATGAATCTATTCAACAAGTCTATAACACGTCCTTAAGAGTTACATGATTTCACCCAATGTCAATGTGTCATTTCTCCAGTTCTGATCATTTTTTAGGTTGTTGGTAGCTTGGTCAATGCCAAAACACAGTGAAATCTTTTTATGGCTTTAAACGCGTTTTCTCCTCGAGAGAAACACGATTTCACTAAAAACGTTATAGTTTAAACATGCCTGTTGTACATGTGTGCAAACACTCAGAGCCTTAAGATAGGGGTTTCACCAATGTGTTTTTTGGTGAGAAACCTTCTATTTCAAGGTTCTGTGCGTTTTCGGACAAGTACAATATGTATTTATACTGTTTCTGATGAAATCCCTCCTTTTAATGCATTTTCTCACAGAAAACGAGTCTCTCGCCATGGGAACGTGGCTTTTTTGAAAAAGCATATTCTGGTCGAGAAATCGTGTTTTAAACAATAAAAACGACTCTCGGCCTTATTTAGTTCACATTTTTACTTTTGGTAAGCTAGCCCGTATTCATAACGCAATAAACCTTTTTATCGCGTTAAACGCCTTTTCTCGACGAGAAAAGCACAATTTCATCAAAAACAGACAAAACAAGAAAAATGAATCTATTCAACAAGTCTATAACACGTCCTTAAGAGTTACATGATTTCACCCAGTGTCAATGTGTCATTTCTCCAGTTCTGATCATTTTTTAGGTTGTTGGTAGCTTGGTCAATGCCAAAACACAGTGAAATCTTTTTATGGCTTTAAACGCGTTTTCTCCTCGAGAGAAACACGATTTCACTAAAAACGTTATAGTTTAAACATGTCTGTTGTACATGTGTGCAAACACTCAGAGCCTTAAGATAGAGGTTTCACCAATGTGTTTTTTGGTGAGAAACCTTCTATTTCAAGGTTCTGTGCGTTTTCAGACAAGTACAATATGTATTTATAGTGTTTCTGATGAAATCCCTCCTTTTAGTGCATTTTCTCACAGAAAACGAGTCTCTCGCCATGGGAACATGGCTTTTTTGAAAAAGCATATTCTGGTCAAGAAATCGTGTTTTAAACAATAAAAACGACATCCGGCCTTATTTAGTTCACATTTTTACTTTTGGTAAGCTAGCCCGTATTCATAACGCACTAAACCTTTTTATCGCGTTAAACGCCTTTTCTCAACGAGAAAAGCACAATTTCATCAAAAACAAACAAAACAAGAAAAATGAATCTATTCAACAAGTCTACAACACGTCCTTAAGAGTTACATGATTTCACCCAATGTCAATGTGTCATTTCTCCAGTTCTGATCATTTTTTTGGTTGTTGGTAGCTTGGTCAATGCCAAAACACAGTGAAATCTTTTTATGGCTTTAAACGCGTTTTCTCCTCGAGAGAAACACGATTTCACTAAAAACGTTATAGTTTAAACATGCCTGTTGTACATGTGTGCAAACACTCAGAGCCTTACGATAGGGGTTTCACCAATGTGTTTTTTGGTGAGAAACCTTCTATTTCAACTTTCTGTGCGTTTTCGGACAAGTACAATATGTATTTATAGTGTTTCTGATGAAATCCCTCCTTTTAATGCATTTTCTCACAGAAAACGAGTCTCTCGCCATGGGAACATGGCTTTATTGAAGGAGCATATTCTGGTCGATAATTCGTGTTTTAAACAATAAAAACGACATCCGGCCTTATTTAGTTCACATTTTTACTTTTGGTAAGCTAGCCCGTATTCATAACGCACTAAACCTTTTTATCGCGTTAAACGCCTTTTCTCGACAAGAAAAGCACAATTTCATCAAAAACAAACAAAACAAGAAAAATGAATCTATTCAACAAGTCTACAACACGTCCTTAAGAGTTACATGATTTCACCCAATGTCAATGTGTCATTTCTCCAGTTTTGATCATTTTTTAGGTTGTTGGTAGCTTGGTCAATGCCAAAACACAGTGAAATCTTTTTATGGCTTTAAACGCGTTTTCTCCTCGAGAGAAACACGATTTCACTAAAAACGTTATAGTTTAAACATGCCTGTTGTACATGTGTGCAAACACTCAGAGCCTTACGATAGGGGTTTCACCAATGTGTTTTTTGGTGAGAAACCTTCTATTTCAACTTTCTGTGCGTTTTCGGACAAGTACAATATGTATTTATAGTGTTTCTGATGAAATCCCTCCTTTTAATGCATTTTCTCACAGAAAACGAGTCTCTCGCCATGGGAACATGGCTTTATTGAAGGAGCATATTCTGGTCGATAATTCGTGTTTTAAACAATAAAAACGACATCCGGCCTTATTTAGTTCACATTTTTACTTTTGGTAAGCTAGCCCGTATTCATAACGCACTAAACCTTTTTATCGCGTTAAACGCCTTTTCTCGACAAGAAAAGCACAATTTCATCAAAAACAAACAAAACAAGAAAAATGAATCTATTCAACAAGTCTACAACACGTCCTTAAGAGTTACATGATTTCACCCAATGTCAATGTGTCATTTCTCCAGTTTTGATCATTTTTTAGGTTGTTGGTAGCTTGGTCAATGCCAAAACACAGTGAAATCTTTTTATGGCTTTAAACGCGTTTTCTCCTCGAGAGAAACACGATTTCACTAAAAACGTTATAGTTTAAACATGCCTGTTGTACATGTGTGCAAACACTCAGAGCCTTAAGATAGGGGTTTCACCAATGTGTTTTTTGGTGAGAAACCTTCTATTTCAAGTTTCTGTGCGTTTTCAGACAAGTACAATATGTATTTATAGTGTTTCTGATGAAATCCCTCCTTTTAATGCATTTTCTCACAGAAAACGAGTCTCTCGCCATGGGAACGTGGCTTTTTTGAAAAAGCATATTCTGGTCGAGAAATCGTGTTTTAAACAATAAAAACGACTCCCGGCCTTATTTAGTTCACATTTTTACTTTTGGTAAGCTAGCCCGTATTCATAACGCACTAAACCTTTTTATCGCGTTAAACGCCTTTTCTCGACGAGAAAAGCACAATTTCATCAAAAACAAACAAAACAAGAAAAATGAATCTATTCAACAAGTCTACAACACGTCCTTAAGAGTTACATGATTTCACCCAATGTCAATGTGTAATTTCTCCAGTTTTGATCATTTTTTAGGTTGTTGGTAGCTTGGTCAATGCCAAAACACAGTGAAATCTTTTTATGGCTTTAAACGCGTTTTCTCCTCGAGAGAAACACGATTTCACTAAAAACGTTATAGTTTAAACATGCCGTTGTACATGTGTGCAAACACTCAGAGCCTTAAGATAGGGGTTTCACCAATGTGTTTTTTGGTGAGAAACCTTCTATTTCTAGGTTCTGTGCGTTTTCAGACAAGTACAATATGTATTTATAGTGTTTCTGATGAAATCCCTCCTTTTAATGCATTTTCTCACAGAAAACGAGTCTCTCGCCATGGGAACGTGGCTTTTTTTGAAAAAGCATATTCTGGTCGAGAAATCGTGTTTTAAACAATAAAAACGACTCCCGGCCTTATTTAGTTCACAGTTTTACTTTTGGTAAGCTAGCCCGTATTCATAACGCACTAAACCTTTTTATCGCGTTAAACGCCTTTTCTCGACGAGAAAAGCACAATTTCATCAAAAACAAACAAAACAAGAAAAATGAATCTATTCAACAAGTCTACAACACGTCCTTAAGAGTTACATGATTTCACCCAATGTCAATGTGTCATTTCTCCAGTTCTGATCATTTTTTAGGTTGTTGGTAGCTTGGTCAATGCCAAAACACAGTGAAATCTTTTTATGGCTTTAAACGCGTTTTCTCCTCGAGAGAAACACGATTTCACTAAAAACGTTATAGTTTAAACATGCCTGTTGTACATGTGTGCAAACACTCAGAGCCTTAAGATAGGGGTTTCACCAATGTCTTTTTTGGTGAGAAACCTTCTATTTCAAGGTTCTGTGCGTTTTCAGACAAGTACAATATGTATTTATAGTGTTTCTGATGAAATCCCTCCTTTTAATGCATTTTCTCACAGAAAACGAGTCTCTCGCCATGGGAACATGGCTTTTTTGAAAAAGCATATTCTGGTCGAGAAATCGTGTTTTAAACAATAAAAACGACATCCGGCCTTATTTAGTTCACATTTTTACTTTTGGTAAGCTAGCCCGTATTCATAACGCACTAAACCTTTTTATCGCGTTAAACGCCTTTTCTCGACAAGAAAAGCACCATTTCATCAAAAACAAACAAAACAAGAAAAATGAATCTATTCAACAAGTCTACAACACGTCCTTAAGAGTTACATGATTTCACCCAATGTCAATGTGTCATTTCTCCAGTTTTGATCATTTTTTAGGTTGTTGGTAGCTTGGTCAATGCCAAAACACAGTGAAATCTTTTTATGGCTTTAAACGCGTTTTCTCCTCGAGAGAAACACGATTTCACTAAAAACGTTATAGTTTAAACATGCCTGTTGTACATGTGTGCAAACACTCAGAGCCTTAAGATAGGGGTTTCACCAATGTGTTTTTTGGTGAGAAACCTTCTATTTCAAGGTTCTGTGCGTTTTCAGACAAGTACAATATGTATTTATAGTGTTTCTGATGAAATCCCTCCTTTTAGTGCATTTTCTCACAGAAAACGAGTCTCTCGCCATGGGAACGTGGCTTTTTTGAAAAAGCATATTCTGGTCGAGAAATCGTGTTTTAAACAATAAAAACGACTCCCGGCCTTATTTAGTTCACATTTTTACTTTTGGTAAGCTAGCCCGTATTCATAACGCACTAAACCTTTTTATCGCGTTAAACGCCTTTTCTCGACGAGAAAAGCACAATTTCATCAAAAACAAACAAAACAAGAAAAATGAATCTATTCAACAAGTCTACAACACGTCCTTAAGAGTTACATGATTTCACCCAATGTCAATGTGTCATTTCTCCAGTTCTGATCATTTTTTAGGTTGTTGGTAGCTTGGTCAATGCCAAAACACAGTGAAATCTTTTTATGGCTTTAAACGCGTTTTCTCCTCGAGAGAAACACGATTTCACTAAAAACGTTATAGTTTAAACATGCCTGTTGTACATGTGTGCAAACACTCAGAGCCTTAAGATAGAGGTTTCACCAATGTCTTTTTTGGTGAGAAACCTTCTATTTCAAGGTTCTGTGCGTTTTCAGACAAGTACAATATGTATTTATAGTGTTTCTGATGAAATCCCTCCTTTTAATGCATTTTCTCACAGAAAACGAGTCTCTCGCCATGGGAACATGGCTTTTTTGAAAAAGCATATTCTGGTCGAGAAATCGTGTTTTAAACAATAAAAACGACATCCGGCCTTATTTAGTTCACATTTTTACTTTTGGTAAGCTAGCCCGTATTCATAACGCACTAAACCTTTTTATCGCGTTAAACGCCTTTTCTCGACGAGAAAAGCACAATTTCATCAAAAACAAACAAAACAAGAAAAATGAATCTATTCAACAAGTCTATAACACGTCCTTAAGAGTTAGTTACATGATTTCACCCAATGTCAATGTGTCATTTCTCCAGTTTTGATCATTTTTTAGGTTGTTGGTAGCTTGGTCAATGCCAAAACACAGTGAAATCTTTTTATGGCTTTAAACGCGTTTTCTCCTCGAGAGAAACACGATTTCACTAAAAACGTTATAGTTTAAACATGCCGTTGTACATGTGTGCAAACACTCAGAGCCTTAAGATAGGGGTTTCACCAATGTGTTTTTTGGTGAGAAACCTTCTATTTCTAGGTTCTGTGCGTTTTCAGACAAGTACAATATGTATTTATAGTGTTTCTGATGAAATCCCTCCTTTTAATGCATTTTCTCACAGAAAACGAGTCTCTCGCCATGGGAACGTGGCTTTTTTTGAAAAAGCATATTCTGGTCGAGAAATCGTGTTTTAAACAATAAAAACGACTCCCGGCCTTATTTAGTTCACAGTTTTACTTTTGGTAAGCTAGCCCGTATTCATAACGCACTAAACCTTTTTATCGCGTTAAACGCCTTTTCTCGACGAGAAAAGCACAATTTCATCAAAAACAAACAAAACAAGAAAAATGAATCTATTCAACAAGTCTACAACACGTCCTTAAGAGTTACATGATTTCACCCAATGTCAATGTGTCATTTCTCCAGTTCTGATCATTTTTTAGGTTGTTGGTAGCTTGGTCAATGCCAAAACACAGTGAAATCTTTTTATGGCTTTAAACGCGTTTTCTCCTCGAGAGAAACACGATTTCACTAAAAACGTTATAGTTTAAACATGCCTGTTGTACATGTGTGCAAACACTCAGAGCCTTAAGATAGGGGTTTCACCAATGTCTTTTTTGGTGAGAAACCTTCTATTTCAAGGTTCTGTGCGTTTTCAGACAAGTACAATATGTATTTATAGTGTTTCTGATGAAATCCCTCCTTTTAATGCATTTTCTCACAGAAAACGAGTCTCTCGCCATGGGAACATGGCTTTTTTGAAAAAGCATATTCTGGTCGAGAAATCGTGTTTTAAACAATAAAAACGACATCCGGCCTTATTTAGTTCACATTTTTACTTTTGGTAAGCTAGCCCGTATTCATAACGCACTAAACCTTTTTATCGCGTTAAACGCCTTTTCTCGACAAGAAAAGCACCATTTCATCAAAAACAAACAAAACAAGAAAAATGAATCTATTCAACAAGTCTACAACACGTCCTTAAGAGTTACATGATTTCACCCAATGTCAATGTGTCATTTCTCCAGTTTTGATCATTTTTTAGGTTGTTGGTAGCTTGGTCAATGCCAAAACACAGTGAAATCTTTTTATGGCTTTAAACGCGTTTTCTCCTCGAGAGAAACACGATTTCACTAAAAACGTTATAGTTTAAACATGCCTGTTGTACATGTGTGCAAACACTCAGAGCCTTAAGATAGGGGTTTCACCAATGTGTTTTTTGGTGAGAAACCTTCTATTTCAAGGTTCTGTGCGTTTTCAGACAAGTACAATATGTATTTATAGTGTTTCTGATGAAATCCCTCCTTTTAGTGCATTTTCTCACAGAAAACGAGTCTCTCGCCATGGGAACGTGGCTTTTTTGAAAAAGCATATTCTGGTCGAGAAATCGTGTTTTAAACAATAAAAACGACTCCCGGCCTTATTTAGTTCACATTTTTACTTTTGGTAAGCTAGCCCGTATTCATAACGCACTAAACCTTTTTATCGCGTTAAACGCCTTTTCTCGACGAGAAAAGCACAATTTCATCAAAAACAAACAAAACAAGAAAAATGAATCTATTCAACAAGTCTACAACACGTCCTTAAGAGTTACATGATTTCACCCAATGTCAATGTGTCATTTCTCCAGTTCTGATCATTTTTTAGGTTGTTGGTAGCTTGGTCAATGCCAAAACACAGTGAAATCTTTTTATGGCTTTAAACGCGTTTTCTCCTCGAGAGAAACACGATTTCACTAAAAACGTTATAGTTTAAACATGCCTGTTGTACATGTGTGCAAACACTCAGAGCCTTAAGATAGAGGTTTCACCAATGTCTTTTTTGGTGAGAAACCTTCTATTTCAAGGTTCTGTGCGTTTTCAGACAAGTACAATATGTATTTATAGTGTTTCTGATGAAATCCCTCCTTTTAATGCATTTTCTCACAGAAAACGAGTCTCTCGCCATGGGAACATGGCTTTTTTGAAAAAGCATATTCTGGTCGAGAAATCGTGTTTTAAACAATAAAAACGACATCCGGCCTTATTTAGTTCACATTTTTACTTTTGGTAAGCTAGCCCGTATTCATAACGCACTAAACCTTTTTATCGCGTTAAACGCCTTTTCTCGACGAGAAAAGCACAATTTCATCAAAAACAAACAAAACAAGAAAAATGAATCTATTCAACAAGTCTATAACACGTCCTTAAGAGTTAGTTACATGATTTCACCCAATGTCAATGTGTCATTTCTCCAGTTCTGATCATTTTTTTGGTTGTTGGTAGCTTGGTCAATGCCAAAACACAGTGAAATCTTTTTATGGCTTTAAACGCGTTTTCTCCTCGAGAGAAACACGATTTCACTAAAAACGTTATAGTTTAAACATGCCTGTTGTACATGTGTGCAAACACTCAGAGCCTTAAGATAGGGGTTTCACCAATGTGTTTTTTGGTGAGAAACCTTCTATTTCAAGGTTCTGTGCGTTTTCAGACAAGTACAATATGTATTTATAGTGTTTCTGATGAAATCCCTCCTTTTAATGCATTTTCTCACAGAAAACGAGTCTCTCGCCATGGGAACGTGGCTTTTTTGAAAAAGCATATTCTGGTCGAGAAATCGTGTTTTAAACAATAAAAACGACTCCCGGCCTTATTTAGTTCACATTTTTACTTTTGGTAAGCTAGCCCGTATTCATAACGCACTAAACCTTTTTATCGCGTTAAACGCCTTTTCTCGACGAGAAAAGCACAATTTCATCAAAAACAAACAAAACAAGAAAAATGAATCTATTCAACAAGTCTATAACACGTCCTTAAGAGTTAGTTACATGATTTCACCCAATGTCAATGTGTCATTTCTCCAGTTCTGATCATTTTTTTGGTTGTTGGTAGCTTGGTCAATGCCAAAACACAGTGAAATCTTTTTATGGCTTTAAACGCGTTTTCTCCTCGAGAGAAACACGATTTCACTAAAAACGTTATAGTTTAAACATGCCTGTTGTACATGTGTGCAAACACTCAGAGCCTTAAGATAGGGGTTTCACCAATGTGTTTTTTGGTGAGAAACCTTCTATTTCAAGGTTCTGTGCGTTTTCAGACAAGTACAATATGTATTTATAGTGTTTCTGATGAAATCCCTCCTTTTAATGCATTTTCTCACAGAAAACGAGTCTCTCGCCATGGGAACGTGGCTTTTTTGAAAAAGCATATTCTGGTCGAGAAATCGTGTTTTAAACAATAAAAACGACTCCCGGCCTTATTTAGTTCACATTTTTACTTTTGGTAAGCTAGCCCGTATTCATAACGCACTAAACCTTTTTATCGCGTTAAACGCCTTTTCTCGACGAGAAAAGCACAATTTCATCAAAAACAAACAAAACAAGAAAAATGAATATATTCAACAAGTCTACAACACGTCCTTAACAGTTACATGATTTCACCCAATGTCAATGTGTCATTTCTCCAGTTCTGAACATTTTTTAGGTTGTTGGTAGCTTGGTCAATGGCAAAACACAGTGAAATCTTTTTATGGCTTTAAACGCGTTTTCTCCTCGAGAGAAACACGATTTCACTAAAAACGTTATAGTTTAAACATGCCTGTTGTACATGTGTGCAAACACTCAGAGCCTTAAGATAGGGGTTTCACCAATGTCTTTTTTGGTGAGAAACCTTCTATTTCAAGGTTCTGTGCGTTTTCAGACAAGTACAATATGTATTTATAGTGTTTCTGATGAAATCCCTCCTTTTAATGCATTTTCTCACAGAAAACGAGTCTCTCGCCATGGGAACGTGGCTTTTTTGAAAAAGCATATTCTGGTCGAGAAATCGTGTTTTAAACAATAAAAACGACATCCGGCCTTATTTAGTTCACATTTTTACTTTTGGTAAGCTAGCCCGTATTCATAACGCACTAAACCTTTTTATCGCGTTAAACGCCTTTTCTCAACGAGAAAAGCACAATTTCATCAAAAACAAACAAAACAAGAAAAATGAATCTATTCAACAAGTCTATAACACGTCCTTAAGAGTTACATGATTTCACCCAATGTCAATGTGTCATTTCTCCAGTTCTGATCATTTTTTTGGTTGTTGGTAGCTTGGTCAATGCCAAAACACAGTGAAATCTTTTTATGGCTTTAAACGCGTTTTCTCCTCGAGAGAAACAGGATTTCACTAAAAACGTTATAGTTTAAACATGCCTGTTGTACATGTGTGCAAACACTCAGAGCCTTAAGATAGGGGTTTCACCAATGTCTTTTTTGGTGAGAAACCTTCTATTTCAAGGTTCTGTGCGTTTTCAGACAAGTACATTATGTATTTATAGTGTTTCTGATGAAATCCCTCCTTTTAATGCATTTTCTCACAGAAAACGAGTCTCCCGCCATGGGAACATGGCTTTTTTGAAAAAGCATATTCTGGTCGAGAAATCGTGTTTTAAACAATAAAAACGACTCCCGGCCTTATTTAGTTCACATTTTTACTTTTGGTAAGCTAGCCCGTATTCATAACGCACTGAACCTTTTTATCGCGTTAAACGCCTTTTCTCGACGAGAAAAGCACAATTTCATCAAAAACAAACAAAACAAGAAAAATGAATCTATTCAACAAGTCTTACAACACGTCCTTAAGAGTTACATGATTTCACCCAATGTCAATGTGTCATTTCTCCAGTTCTGATCATTTTTTAGGTTGTTGGTAGCTTGGTCAATGCCAAAACACAGTGAAATCTTTTTATGGCTTTAAACGCGTTTTCTCCTCGAGAGAAACAGGATTTCACTAAAAACGTTATAGTTTAAACATGCCTGTTGTACATGTGTGCAAACACTCAGAGCCTTAAGATAGGGGTTTCACCAATGTCTTTTTTGGTGAGAAACCTTCTATTTCAAGGTTCTGTGCGTTTTCAGACAAGTACATTATGTATTTATAGTGTTTCTGATGAAATCCCTCCTTTTAATGCATTTTCTCACAGAAAACGAGTCTCCCGCCATGGGAACATGGCTTTTTTGAAAAAGCATATTCTGGTCGAGAAATCGTGTTTTAAACAATAAAAACGACTCCCGGCCTTATTTAGTTCACATTTTTACTTTTGGTAAGCTAGCCCGTATTCATAACGCACTGAACCTTTTTATCGCGTTAAACGCCTTTTCTCGACGAGAAAAGCACAATTTCATCAAAAACAAACAAAACAAGAAAAATGAATCTATTCAACAAGTCTTACAACACGTCCTTAAGAGTTACATGATTTCACCCAATGTCAATGTGTCATTTCTCCAGTTCTGATCATTTTTTAGGTTGTTGGTAGCTTGGTCAATGCCAAAACACAGTGAAATCTTTTTATGGCTTTAAACGCGTTTTCTCCTCGAGAGAAACAGGATTTCACTAAAAACGTTATAGTTTAAACATGCCTGTTGTACATGTGTGCAAACACTCAGAGCCTTAAGATAGGGGTTTCACCAATGTCTTTTTTGGTGAGAAACCTTCTATTTCAAGGTTCTGTGCGTTTTCAGACAAGTACAATATGTATTTATAGTGTTTCTGGTGAAATCCCTCCTTTTAGTGCATTTTCTCACAGAAAACGAGTCTCTCGCCATGGGAACGTGGCTTTTTTGAAAAAATATATTCTGGTCGAGAAATCGTGTTTTAAACAATAAAAACGACTCCCGGCCTTATTTAGTTCACATTTTTACTTTTGGTAAGCTAGCCCGTATTCATAACGCACTGAACCTTTTTATCACGTTAAACGCCTTTTCTCGACGAGAAAAGCACAATTTCATCAAAAACAAACAAAACAAGAAAAATGAATATATTCAACAAGTCTACAACACGTCCTTAAGAGTTACATGATTTCACCCAATGTCAATGTGTCATTTCTCCAGTTCTGAACATTTTTTAGGTTGTTGGTAGCTTGGTCAATGGCAAAACACAGTGAAATCTTTTTATGGCTTTAAACGCGTTTTCTCCTCGAGAGAAACACGATTTCACTAAAAACGTTATAGTTTAAACATGCCTGTTGTACATGTGTGCAAACACTCAGAGCCTTAAGATAGGGGTTTCACCAATGTCTTTTTTGGTGAGAAACCTTCTATTTCAAGGTTCTGTGCGTTTTCAGACAAGTACAATATGTATTTATAGTGTTTCTGATGAAATCCCTCCTTTTAATGCATTTTCTCACAGAAAACGAGTCTCTCGCCATGGGAACGTGGCTTTTTTGAAAAAGCATATTCTGGTCGAGAAATCGTGTTTTAAACAATAAAAACGACATCCGGCCTTATTTAGTTCACATTTTTACTTTTGGTAAGCTAGCCCGTATTCATAACGCACTAAACCTTTTTATCGCGTTAAACGCCTTTTCTCAACGAGAAAAGCACAATTTCATCAAAAACAAACAAAACAAGAAAAATGAATCTATTCAACAAGTCTATAACACGTCCTTAAGAGTTACATGATTTCACCCAATGTCAATGTGTCATTTCTCCAGTTCTGATCATTTTTTAGGTTGTTGGTAGCTTGGTCAATGCCAAAACACAGTGAAATCTTTTTATGGCTTTAAACGCGTTTTCTCCTCGAGAGAAACAGGATTTCACTAAAAACGTTATAGTTTAAACATGCCTGTTGTACATGTGTGCAAACACTCAGAGCCTTAAGATAGGGGTTTCACCAATGTCTTTTTTGGTGAGAAACCTTCTATTTCAAGGTTCTGTGCGTTTTCAGACAAGTACAATATGTATTTTTAGTGTTTCTGGTGAAATCCCTCCTTTTAGTGCATTTTCTCACAGAAAACGAGTCTCTCGCCATGGGAACGTGGCTTTTTTGAAAAAGCATATTCTGGTCGAGAAATCGTGTTTTAAACAATAAAAACGACTCCCGGCCTTATTTAGTTCACATTTTTACTTTTGGTAAGCTAGCCCGTATTCATAACGCACTGAACCTTTTTATCGCGTTAAACGCCTTTTCTCGACGAGAAAAGCACAATTTCATCAAAAACAAACAAAACAAGAAAAATGAATCTATTCAACAAGTCTACAACACGTCCTTAAGAGTTACATGATTTCACCCAATGTCAATGTGTCATTTCTCCAGTTCTGATCATTTTTTAGGTTGTTGGTAGCTTGGTCAATGCCAAAACACAGTGAAATCTTTTTATGGCTTTAAACGCGTTTTCTCCTCGAGAGAAACACGATTTCACTAAAAACGTTATAGTTTAAACATGCCTGTTGTACATGTGTGCAAACACTCAGAGCCTTAAGATAGGGGTTTCACCAATGTCTTTTTTGGTGAGAAACCTTCTATTTCAAGGTTCTGTGCGTTTTCAGACAAGTACAATATGTATTTATAGTGTTTCTGATGAAATCCCTCCTTTTAATGCATTTTCTCACAGAAAACGAGTCTCTCGCCATGGGAACATGGCTTTTTTGAAAAAGCATATTCTGGTCGAGAAATCGTGTTTTAAACAATAAAAACGACATCCGGCCTTATTTAGTTCACATTTTTACTTTTGGTAAGCTAGCCCGTATTCATAACGCACTAAACCTTTTTATCGCGTTAAACGCCTTTTCTCGACAAGAAAAGCACCATTTCATCAAAAACAAACAAAACAAGAAAAATGAATCTATTCAACAAGTCTACAACACGTCCTTAAGAGTTACATGATTTCACCCAATGTCAATGTGTCATTTCTCCAGTTTTGATCATTTTTTAGGTTGTTGGTAGCTTGGTCAATGCCAAAACACAGTGAAATCTTTTTATGGCTTTAAACGCGTTTTCTCCTCGAGAGAAACACGATTTCACTAAAAACGTTATAGTTTAAACATGCCTGTTGTACATGTGTGCAAACACTCAGAGCCTTAAGATAGGGGTTTCACCAATGTGTTTTTTGGTGAGAAACCTTCTATTTCAAGGTTCTGTGCGTTTTCAGACAAGTACAATATGTATTTATAGTGTTTCTGATGAAATCCCTCCTTTTAGTGCATTTTCTCACAGAAAACGAGTCTCTCGCCATGGGAACGTGGCTTTTTTGAAAAAGCATATTCTGGTCGAGAAATCGTGTTTTAAACAATAAAAACGACTCCCGGCCTTATTTAGTTCACATTTTTACTTTTGGTAAGCTAGCCCGTATTCATAACGCACTAAACCTTTTTATCGCGTTAAACGCCTTTTCTCGACGAGAAAAGCACAATTTCATCAAAAACAAACAAAACAAGAAAAATGAATCTATTCAACAAGTCTACAACACGTCCTTAAGAGTTACATGATTTCACCCAATGTCAATGTGTCATTTCTCCAGTTCTGATCATTTTTTAGGTTGTTGGTAGCTTGGTCAATGCCAAAACACAGTGAAATCTTTTTATGGCTTTAAACGCGTTTTCTCCTCGAGAGAAACACGATTTCACTAAAAACGTTATAGTTTAAACATGCCTGTTGTACATGTGTGCAAACACTCAGAGCCTTAAGATAGAGGTTTCACCAATGTCTTTTTTGGTGAGAAACCTTCTATTTCAAGGTTCTGTGCGTTTTCAGACAAGTACAATATGTATTTATAGTGTTTCTGATGAAATCCCTCCTTTTAATGCATTTTCTCACAGAAAACGAGTCTCTCGCCATGGGAACATGGCTTTTTTGAAAAAGCATATTCTGGTCGAGAAATCGTGTTTTAAACAATAAAAACGACATCCGGCCTTATTTAGTTCACATTTTTACTTTTGGTAAGCTAGCCCGTATTCATAACGCACTAAACCTTTTTATCGCGTTAAACGCCTTTTCTCGACGAGAAAAGCACAATTTCATCAAAAACAAACAAAACAAGAAAAATGAATCTATTCAACAAGTCTATAACACGTCCTTAAGAGTTAGTTACATGATTTCACCCAATGTCAATGTGTCATTTCTCCAGTTTTGATCATTTTTTAGGTTGTTGGTAGCTTGGTCAATGCCAAAACACAGTGAAATCTTTTTATGGCTTTAAACGCGTTTTCTCCTCGAGAGAAACACGATTTCACTAAAAACGTTATAGTTTAAACATGCCGTTGTACATGTGTGCAAACACTCAGAGCCTTAAGATAGGGGTTTCACCAATGTGTTTTTTGGTGAGAAACCTTCTATTTCTAGGTTCTGTGCGTTTTCAGACAAGTACAATATGTATTTATAGTGTTTCTGATGAAATCCCTCCTTTTAATGCATTTTCTCACAGAAAACGAGTCTCTCGCCATGGGAACGTGGCTTTTTTTGAAAAAGCATATTCTGGTCGAGAAATCGTGTTTTAAACAATAAAAACGACTCCCGGCCTTATTTAGTTCACAGTTTTACTTTTGGTAAGCTAGCCCGTATTCATAACGCACTAAACCTTTTTATCGCGTTAAACGCCTTTTCTCGACGAGAAAAGCACAATTTCATCAAAAACAAACAAAACAAGAAAAATGAATCTATTCAACAAGTCTACAACACGTCCTTAAGAGTTACATGATTTCACCCAATGTCAATGTGTCATTTCTCCAGTTCTGATCATTTTTTAGGTTGTTGGTAGCTTGGTCAATGCCAAAACACAGTGAAATCTTTTTATGGCTTTAAACGCGTTTTCTCCTCGAGAGAAACACGATTTCACTAAAAACGTTATAGTTTAAACATGCCTGTTGTACATGTGTGCAAACACTCAGAGCCTTAAGATAGGGGTTTCACCAATGTCTTTTTTGGTGAGAAACCTTCTATTTCAAGGTTCTGTGCGTTTTCAGACAAGTACAATATGTATTTATAGTGTTTCTGATGAAATCCCTCCTTTTAATGCATTTTCTCACAGAAAACGAGTCTCTCGCCATGGGAACATGGCTTTTTTGAAAAAGCATATTCTGGTCGAGAAATCGTGTTTTAAACAATAAAAACGACATCCGGCCTTATTTAGTTCACATTTTTACTTTTGGTAAGCTAGCCCGTATTCATAACGCACTAAACCTTTTTATCGCGTTAAACGCCTTTTCTCGACAAGAAAAGCACCATTTCATCAAAAACAAACAAAACAAGAAAAATGAATCTATTCAACAAGTCTACAACACGTCCTTAAGAGTTACATGATTTCACCCAATGTCAATGTGTCATTTCTCCAGTTTTGATCATTTTTTAGGTTGTTGGTAGCTTGGTCAATGCCAAAACACAGTGAAATCTTTTTATGGCTTTAAACGCGTTTTCTCCTCGAGAGAAACACGATTTCACTAAAAACGTTATAGTTTAAACATGCCTGTTGTACATGTGTGCAAACACTCAGAGCCTTAAGATAGGGGTTTCACCAATGTGTTTTTTGGTGAGAAACCTTCTATTTCAAGGTTCTGTGCGTTTTCAGACAAGTACAATATGTATTTATAGTGTTTCTGATGAAATCCCTCCTTTTAGTGCATTTTCTCACAGAAAACGAGTCTCTCGCCATGGGAACGTGGCTTTTTTGAAAAAGCATATTCTGGTCGAGAAATCGTGTTTTAAACAATAAAAACGACTCCCGGCCTTATTTAGTTCACATTTTTACTTTTGGTAAGCTAGCCCGTATTCATAACGCACTAAACCTTTTTATCGCGTTAAACGCCTTTTCTCGACGAGAAAAGCACAATTTCATCAAAAACAAACAAAACAAGAAAAATGAATCTATTCAACAAGTCTACAACACGTCCTTAAGAGTTACATGATTTCACCCAATGTCAATGTGTCATTTCTCCAGTTCTGATCATTTTTTAGGTTGTTGGTAGCTTGGTCAATGCCAAAACACAGTGAAATCTTTTTATGGCTTTAAACGCGTTTTCTCCTCGAGAGAAACACGATTTCACTAAAAACGTTATAGTTTAAACATGCCTGTTGTACATGTGTGCAAACACTCAGAGCCTTAAGATAGAGGTTTCACCAATGTCTTTTTTGGTGAGAAACCTTCTATTTCAAGGTTCTGTGCGTTTTCAGACAAGTACAATATGTATTTATAGTGTTTCTGATGAAATCCCTCCTTTTAATGCATTTTCTCACAGAAAACGAGTCTCTCGCCATGGGAACATGGCTTTTTTGAAAAAGCATATTCTGGTCGAGAAATCGTGTTTTAAACAATAAAAACGACATCCGGCCTTATTTAGTTCACATTTTTACTTTTGGTAAGCTAGCCCGTATTCATAACGCACTAAACCTTTTTATCGCGTTAAACGCCTTTTCTCGACGAGAAAAGCACAATTTCATCAAAAACAAACAAAACAAGAAAAATGAATCTATTCAACAAGTCTATAACACGTCCTTAAGAGTTAGTTACATGATTTCACCCAATGTCAATGTGTCATTTCTCCAGTTCTGATCATTTTTTTGGTTGTTGGTAGCTTGGTCAATGCCAAAACACAGTGAAATCTTTTTATGGCTTTAAACGCGTTTTCTCCTCGAGAGAAACACGATTTCACTAAAAACGTTATAGTTTAAACATGCCTGTTGTACATGTGTGCAAACACTCAGAGCCTTAAGATAGGGGTTTCACCAATGTGTTTTTTGGTGACAAACCTTCTATTTCAAGGTTCTGTGCGTTTTCAGACAAGTACAATATGTATTTATAGTGTTTCTGATGAAATCCCTCCTTTTAATGCATTTTCTCACAGAAAACGAGTCTCTCGCCATGGGAACGTGGCTTTTTTGAAAAAGCATATTCTGGTCGAGAAATCGTGTTTTAAACAATAAAAACGACTCCCGGCCTTATTTAGTTCACATTTTTACTTTTGGTAAGCTAGCCCGTATTCATAACGCACTAAACCTTTTTATCGCGTTAAACGCCTTTTCTCGACGAGAAAAGCACAATTTCATCAAAAACAAACAAAACAAGAAAAATGAATCTATTCAACAAGTCTATAACACGTCCTTAAGAGTTAGTTACATGATTTCACCCAATGTCAATGTGTCATTTCTCCAGTTCTGATCATTTTTTTGGTTGTTGGTAGCTTGGTCAATGCCAAAACACAGTGAAATCTTTTTATGGCTTTAAACGCGTTTTCTCCTCGAGAGAAACACGATTTCACTAAAAACGTTATAGTTTAAACATGCCTGTTGTACATGTGTGCAAACACTCAGAGCCTTAAGATAGGGGTTTCACCAATGTGTTTTTTGGTGAGAAACCTTCTATTTCAAGGTTCTGTGCGTTTTCAGACAAGTACAATATGTATTTATAGTGTTTCTGATGAAATCCCTCCTTTTAATGCATTTTCTCACAGAAAACGAGTCTCTCGCCATGGGAACGTGGCTTTTTTGAAAAAGCATATTCTGGTCGAGAAATCGTGTTTTAAACAATAAAAACGACTCCCGGCCTTATTTAGTTCACATTTTTACTTTTGGTAAGCTAGCCCGTATTCATAACGCACTAAACCTTTTTATCGCGTTAAACGCCTTTTCTCGACGAGAAAAGCACAATTTCATCAAAAACAAACAAAACAAGAAAAATGAATATATTCAACAAGTCTACAACACGTCCTTAACAGTTACATGATTTCACCCAATGTCAATGTGTCATTTCTCCAGTTCTGAACATTTTTTAGGTTGTTGGTAGCTTGGTCAATGCCAAAACACAGTGAAATCTTTTTATGGCTTTAAACGCGTTTTCTCCTCGAGAGAAACACGATTTCACTAAAAACGTTATAGTTTAAACATGCCTGTTGTACATGTGTGCAAACACTCAGAGCCTTAAGATAGGGGTTTCACCAATGTCTTTTTTGGTGAGAAACCTTCTATTTCAAGGTTCTGTGCGTTTTCAGACAAGTACAATATGTATTTATAGTGTTTCTGATGAAATCCCTCCTTTTAATGCATTTTCTCACAGAAAACGAGTCTCTCGCCATGGGAACGTGGCTTTTTTGAAAAAGCATATTCTGGTCGAGAAATCGTGTTTTAAACAATAAAAACGACATCCGGCCTTATTTAGTTCACATTTTTACTTTTGGTAAGCTAGCCCGTATTCATAACGCACTAAACCTTTTTATCGCGTTAAACGCCTTTTCTCAACGAGAAAAGCACAATTTCATCAAAAACAAACAAAACAAGAAAAATGAATCTATTCAACAAGTCTATAACACGTCCTTAAGAGTTACATGATTTCACCCAATGTCAATGTGTCATTTCTCCAGTTCTGATCATTTTTTTGGTTGTTGGTAGCTTGGTCAATGCCAAAACACAGTGAAATCTTTTTATGGCTTTAAACGCGTTTTCTCCTCGAGAGAAACAGGATTTCACTAAAAACGTTATAGTTTAAACATGCCTGTTGTACATGTGTGCAAACACTCAGAGCCTTAAGATAGGGGTTTCACCAATGTCTTTTTTGGTGAGAAACCTTCTATTTCAAGGTTCTGTGCGTTTTCAGACAAGTACATTATGTATTTATAGTGTTTCTGATGAAATCCCTCCTTTTAATGCATTTTCTCACAGAAAACGAGTCTCCCGCCATGGGAACATGGCTTTTTTGAAAAAGCATATTCTGGTCGAGAAATCGTGTTTTAAACAATAAAAACGACTCCCGGCCTTATTTAGTTCACATTTTTACTTTTGGTAAGCTAGCCCGTATTCATAACGCACTGAACCTTTTTATCGCGTTAAACGCCTTTTCTCGACGAGAAAAGCACAATTTCATCAAAAACAAACAAAACAAGAAAAATGAATCTATTCAACAAGTCTTACAACACGTCCTTAAGAGTTACATGATTTCACCCAATGTCAATGTGTCATTTCTCCAGTTCTGATCATTTTTTAGGTTGTTGGTAGCTTGGTCAATGCCAAAACACAGTGAAATCTTTTTATGGCTTTAAACGCGTTTTCTCCTCGAGAGAAACAGGATTTCACTAAAAACGTTATAGTTTAAACATGCCTGTTGTACATGTGTGCAAACACTCAGAGCCTTAAGATAGGGGTTTCACCAATGTCTTTTTTGGTGAGAAACCTTCTATTTCAAGGTTCTGTGCGTTTTCAGACAAGTACAATATGTATTTATAGTGTTTCTGGTGAAATCCCTCCTTTTAGTGCATTTTCTCACAGAAAACGAGTCTCTCGCCATGGGAACGTGGCTTTTTTGAAAAAATATATTCTGGTCGAGAAATCGTGTTTTAAACAATAAAAACGACTCCCGGCCTTATTTAGTTCACATTTTTACTTTTGGTAAGCTAGCCCGTATTCATAACGCACTGAACCTTTTTATCGCGTTAAACGCCTTTTCTCGACGAGAAAAGCACAATTTCATCAAAAACAAACAAAACAAGAAAAATGAATATATTCAACAAGTCTACAACACGTCCTTAAGAGTTACATGATTTCACCCAATGTCAATGTGTCATTTCTCCAGTTCTGAACATTTTTTAGGTTGTTGGTAGCTTGGTCAATGGCAAAACACAGTGAAATCTTTTTATGGCTTTAAACGCGTTTTCTCCTCGAGAGAAACACGATTTCACTAAAAACGTTATAGTTTAAACATGCCTGTTGTACATGTGTGCAAACACTCAGAGCCTTAAGATAGGGGTTTCACCAATGTCTTTTTTGGTGAGAAACCTTCTATTTCAAGGTTCTGTGCGTTTTCAGACAAGTACAATATGTATTTATAGTGTTTCTGATGAAATCCCTCCTTTTAATGCATTTTCTCACAGAAAACGAGTCTCTCGCCATGGGAACGTGGCTTTTTTGAAAAAGCATATTCTGGTCGAGAAATCGTGTTTTAAACAATAAAAACGACATCCGGCCTTATTTAGTTCACATTTTTACTTTTGGTAAGCTAGCCCGTATTCATAACGCACTAAACCTTTTTATCGCGTTAAACGCCTTTTCTCAACGAGAAAAGCACAATTTCATCAAAAACAAACAAAACAAGAAAAATGAATCTATTCAACAAGTCTATAACACGTCCTTAAGAGTTACATGATTTCACCCAATGTCAATGTGTCATTTCTCCAGTTCTGATCATTTTTTAGGTTGTTGGTAGCTTGGTCAATGCCAAAACACAGTGAAATCTTTTTATGGCTTTAAACGCGTTTTCTCCTCGAGAGAAACACGATTTCACTAAAAACGTTATAGTTTAAACATGCCTGTTGTACATGTGTGCAAACACTCAGAGCCTTAAGATAGGGGTTTCACCAATGTCTTTTTTGGTGAGAAACCTTCTATTTCAAGGTTCTGTGCGTTTTCAGACAAGTACAATATGTATTTTTAGTGTTTCTGGTGAAATCCCTCCTTTTAGTGCATTTTCTCACAGAAAACGAGTCTCTCGCCATGGGAACGTGGCTTTTTTGAAAAAATATATTCTGGTCGAGAAATCGTGTTTTAAACAATAAAAACGACTCCCGGCCTTATTTAGTTCACATTTTTACTTTTGGTAAGCTAGCCCGTATTCATAACGCACTGAACCTTTTTATCGCGTTAAACGCCTTTTCTCGACGAGAAAAGCACAATTTCATCAAAAACAAACAAAACAAGAAAAATGAATCTATTCAACAAGTCTACAACACGTCCTTAAGAGTTACATGATTTCACCCAATGTCAATGTGTCATTTCTCCAGTTCTGAACATTTTTTAGGTTGTTGGTAGCTTGGTCAATGCCAAAACACAGTGAAATCTTTTTATGGCTTTAAACGCGTTTTCTCCTCGAGAGAAACACGATTTCACTAAAAACGTTATAGTTTAAACATGCCTGTTGTACATGTGTGCAAACACTCAGAGCCTTAAGATAGGGGTTTCACCAATGTCTTTTTTGGTGAGAAACCTTCTATTTCAAGGTTCTGTGCGTTTTCAGACAAGTACAATATGTATTTATAGTGTTTCTGATGAAATCCCTCCTTTTAATGCATTTTCTCACAGAAAACGAGTCTCTCGCCATGGGAACGTGGCTTTTTTGAAAAAGCATATTCTGGTCGAGAAATCGTGTTTTAAACAATAAAAACGACATCCGGCCTTATTTAGTTCACATTTTTACTTTTGGTAAGCTAGCCCGTATTCATAACGCACTAAACCTTTTTATCGCGTTAAACGCCTTTTCTCAACGAGAAAAGCACAATTTCATCAAAAACAAACAAAACAAGAAAAATGAATCTATTCAACAAGTCTATAACACGTCCTTAAGAGTTACATGATTTCACCCAATGTCAATGTGTCATTTCTCCAGTTCTGATCATTTTTTAGGTTGTTGGTAGCTTGGTCAATGCCAAAACACAGTGAAATCTTTTTATGGCTTTAAACGCGTTTTCTCCTCGAGAGAAACACGATTTCACTAAAAACGTTATAGTTTAAACATGCCTGTTGTACATGTGTGCAAACACTCAGAGCCTTAAGATAGGGGTTTCACCAATGTCTTTTTTGGTGAGAAACCTTCTATTTCAAGGTTCTGTGCGTTTTCAGACAAGTACAATATGTATTTATAGTGTTTCTGATGAAATCCCTCCTTTTAGTGCATTTTCTCACAGAAAACGAGTCTCTCGCCACGGGAACGTGGCTTTTTTGAAAAAGCATATTCTGGTCGAGAAATCGTGTTTTAAACAATAAAAACGACTCCCGGCCTTATTTAGTTCACATTTTTACTTTTGGTAAGCTAGCCCGTATTCATAACGCACTAAACCTTTTTATCTCGTTAAACGCCTTTTCTCGACGAGAAAAGCACAATTTCATCAAAAACAAACAAAACAAGAAAAATGAATTTATTCAACAAGTCTACAACACGTCCTTAAGAGTTACATGATTTCACCCAATGTCAATGTGTCATTTCTCCAGTTCTGATCATTTTTTAGGTTGTTGGTAGCTTGGTCAATGCCAAAACACAGTGAAATCTTTTTATGGCTTTAAACGCGTTTTCTCCTCGAGAGAAACCCGATTTCACTAAAAACGTTATAGTTTAAACATGCCTGTTGTACATGTGTGCAAACACTCAGAGCCTTAAGATAGGGGTTTCACCAATGTCTTTTTTGGTGAGAAACCTTCTATTTCAAGGTTCTGTGCGTTTTCAGACAAGTACAATATGTATTTATAGTGTTTCTGATGAAATCCCTCCTTTTAATGCATTTTCTCACAGAAAACGAGTCTCTCGCCATGGGAACGTGGCTTTTTTGAAAAAGCATATTCTGGTCGAGAAATCGTGTTTTAAACAATAAAAACGACATCCGGCCTTATTTAGTTCACATTTTTACTTTTGGTAAGCTAGCCCGTATTCATAACGCACTAAACCTTTTTATCGCGTTAAACGCCTTTTCTCGACGAGAAAAGCACAATTTCATCAAAAACAAACAAAACAAGAAAAATGAATCTATTCAACAAGTCTATAACACGTCCTTAAGAGTTACATGATTTCACCCAATGTCAATGTGTCATTTCTCCAGTTCTGATCATTTTTTTGGTTGTTGGTAGCTTGGTCAATGCCAAAACACAGTGAAATCTTTTTATGGCTTTAAACGCGTTTTCTCCTCGAGAGAAACAGGATTTCACTAAAAACGTTATAGTTTAAACATGCCTGTTGTACATGTGTGCAAACACTCAGAGCCTTAAGATAGGGGTTTCACCAATGTCTTTTTTGGTGAGAAACCTTCTATTTCAAGGTTCTGTGCGTTTTCAGACAAGTACATTATGTATTTATAGTGTTTCTGATGAAATCCCTCCTTTTAATGCATTTTCTCACAGAAAACGAGTCTCCCGCCATGGGAACATGGCTTTTTTGAAAAAGCATATTCTGGTCGAGAAATCGTGTTTTAAACAATAAAAACGACTCCCGGCCTTATTTAGTTCACATTTTTACTTTTGGTAAGCTAGCCCGTATTCATAACGCACTGAACCTTTTTATCGCGTTAAACGCCTTTTCTCGACGAGAAAAGCACAATTTCATCAAAAACAGACAAAACAAGAAAAATGAATCTATTCAACAAGTCTTACAACACGTCCTTAAGAGTTACATGATTTCACCCAATGTCAATGTGTCATTTCTCCAGTTCTGATCATTTTTTAGGTTGTTGGTAGCTTGGTCAATGCCAAAACACAGTGAAATCTTTTTATGGCTTTAAACGCGTTTTCTCCTCGAGAGAAACAGGATTTCACTAAAAACGTTATAGTTTAAACATGCCTGTTGTACATGTGTGCAAACACTCAGAGCCTTAAGATAGGGGTTTCACCAATGTCTTTTTTGGTGAGAAACCTTCTATTTCAAGGTTCTGTGCGTTTTCAGACAAGTACAATATGTATTTATAGTGTTTCTGGTGAAATCCCTCCTTTTAGTGCATTTTCTCACAGAAAACGAGTCTCTCGCCATGGGAACGTGGCTTTTTTGAAAAAATATATTCTGGTCGAGAAATCGTGTTTTAAACAATAAAAACGACTCCCGGCCTTATTTAGTTCACATTTTTACTTTTGGTAAGCTAGCCCGTATTCATAACGCACTGAACCTTTTTATCGCGTTAAACGCCTTTTCTCGACGAGAAAAGCACAATTTCATCAAAAACAAACAAAACAAGAAAAATGAATATATTCAACAAGTCTACAACACGTCCTTAAGAGTTACATGATTTCACCCAATGTCAATGTGTCATTTCTCCAGTTCTGAACATTTTTTAGGTTGTTGGTAGCTTGGTCAATGGCAAAACACAGTGAAATCTTTTTATGGCTTTAAACGCGTTTTCTCCTCGAGAGAAACACGATTTCACTAAAAACGTTATAGTTTAAACATGCCTGTTGTACATGTGTGCAAACACTCAGAGCCTTAAGATAGGGGTTTCACCAATGTCTTTTTTGGTGAGAAACCTTCTATTTCAAGGTTCTGTGCGTTTTCAGACAAGTACAATATGTATTTATAGTGTTTCTGATGAAATCCCTCCTTTTAATGCATTTTCTCACAGAAAACGAGTCTCTCGCCATGGGAACGTGGCTTTTTTGAAAAAGCATATTCTGGTCGAGAAATCGTGTTTTAAACAATAAAAACGACATCCGGCCTTATTTAGTTCACATTTTTACTTTTGGTAAGCTAGCCCGTATTCATAACGCACTAAACCTTTTTATCGCGTTAAACGCCTTTTCTCGACGAGAAAAGCACAATTTCATCAAAAACAAACAAAACAAGAAAAATGAATATATTCAACAAGTCTACAACACGTCCTTAAGAGTTACATGATTTCACCCAATGTCAATGTGTCATTTCTCCAGTTCTGAACATTTTTTAGGTTGTTGGTAGCTTGGTCAATGCCAAAACACAGTGAAATCTTTTTATGGCTTTAAACGCGTTTTCTCCTCGAGAGAAACACGATTTCACTAAAAACGTTATAGTTTAAACATGCCTGTTGTACATGTGTGCAAACACTCAGAGCCTTAAGATAGGGGTTTCACCAATGTCTTTTTTGGTGAGAAACCTTCTATTTCAAGGTTCTGTGCGTTTTCAGACAAGTACAATATGTATTTATAGTGTTTCTGATGAAATCCCTCCTTTTAATGCATTTTCTCACAGAAAACGAGTCTCTCGCCATGGGAACGTGGCTTTTTTGAAAAAGCATATTCTGGTCGAGAAATCGTGTTTTAAACAATAAAAACGACATCCGGCCTTATTTAGTTCACATTTTTACTTTTGGTAAGCTAGCCCGTATTCATAACGCACTAAACCTTTTTATCGCGTTAAACGCCTTTTCTCAACGAGAAAAGCACAATTTCATCAAAAACAAACAAAACAAGAAAAATGAATCTATTCAACAAGTCTATAACACGTCCTTAAGAGTTACATGATTTCACCCAATGTCAATGTGTCATTTCTCCAGTTCTGATCATTTTTTAGGTTGTTGGTAGCTTGGTCAATGCCAAAACACAGTGAAATCTTTTTATGGCTTTAAACGCGTTTTCTCCTCGAGAGAAACACGATTTCACTAAAAACGTTATAGTTTAAACATGCCTGTTGTACATGTGTGCAAACACTCAGAGCCTTAAGATAGGGGTTTCACCAATGTCTTTTTGGTGAGAAACCTTCTATTTCAAGGTTCTGTGCGTTTTCAGACAAGTACAATATGTATTTTTAGTGTTTCTGGTGAAATCCCTCCTTTTAGTGCATTTTCTCACAGAAAACGAGTCTCTCGCCATGGGAACGTGGCTTTTTTGAAAAAATATATTCTGGTCGAGAAATCGTGTTTTAAACAATAAAAACGACTCCCGGCCTTATTTAGTTCACATTTTTACTTTTGGTAAGCTAGCCCGTATTCATAACGCACTGAACCTTTTTATCGCGTTAAACGCCTTTTCTCGACGAGAAAAGCACAATTTCATCAAAAACAAACAAAACAAGAAAAATGAATCTATTCAACAAGTCTACAACACGTCCTTAAGAGTTACATGATTTCACCCAATGTCAATGTGTCATTTCTCCAGTTCTGAACATTTTTTAGGTTGTTGGTAGCTTGGTCAATGCCAAAACACAGTGAAATCTTTTTATGGCTTTAAACGCGTTTTCTCCTCGAGAGAAACACGATTTCACTAAAAACGTTATAGTTTAAACATGCCTGTTGTACATGTGTGCAAACACTCAGAGCCTTAAGATAGGGGTTTCACCAATGTCTTTTTTGGTGAGAAACCTTCTATTTCAAGGTTCTGTGCGTTTTCAGACAAGTACAATATGTATTTTTAGTGTTTCTGGTGAAATCCCTCCTTTTAATGCATTTTCTCACAGAAAACGAGTCTCTCGCCATGGGAACGTGGCTTTTTTGAAAAAATATATTCTGGTCGAGAAATCGTGTTTTAAACAATAAAAACGACTCCCGGCCTTATTTAGTTCACAATTTTACTTTTGGTAAGCTAGCCCGTATTCATAACGCACTGAACCTTTTTATCGCGTTAAACGCCTTTTCTCGACGAGAAAAGCACAATTTCATCAAAAACAAACAAAACAAGAAAAATGAATCTATTCAACAAGTCTACAACGAGTCCTTAAGAGTTACATGATTTCACCCAATGTCAATGTGTCATTTCTCCAGTTCTGAACATTTTTTAGGTTGTTGGTAGCTTGGTCAATGCCAAAACACAGTGAAATCTTTTTATGGCTTTAAACGCGTTTTCTCCTCGAGAGAAACACGATTTCACTAAAAACGTTATAGTTTAAACATGCCTGTTGTACATGTGTGCAAACACTCAGAGCCTTAAGATAGGGGTTTCACCAATGTGTTTTTTGGTGAGAAACCTTCTATTTCAAGGTTCTGTGCGTTTTCAGACAAGTACAATATGTATTTATAGTGTTTCTGATGAAATCCCTCCTTTTAATGCATTTTCTCACAGAAAACGAGTCTCTCGCCATGGGAACGTGGCTTTTTTGAAAAAGCATATTCTGGTCGAGAAATCGTGTTTTAAACAATAAAAACGACATCCGGCCTTATTTAGTTCACATTTTTACTTTTGGTAAGCTAGCCCGTATTCATAACGCACTAAACCTTTTTATCGCGTTAAACGCCTTTTCTCAACGAGAAAAGCACAATTTCATCAAAAACAAACAAAACAAGAAAAATGAATCTATTCAACAAGTCTGCAACACGTCCTTAAGAGTTACATGATTTCACCCAATGTCAATGTGTCATTTCTCCAGTTCTGATCATTTTTTAGGTTGTTGGTAGCTTGGTCAATGCCAAAACACAGTGAAATCTTTTTATGGCTTTAAACGCGTTTTCTCCTCGAGAGAAACACGATTTCACTAAAAACGTTATAGTTTAAACATGCCTGTTGTACATGTGTGCAAACACTCAGAGCCTTAAGATAGGGGTTTCACCAATGTGTTTTTTGGTGAGAAACCTTCTATTTCAAGGTTCTGTGCGTTTTCAGACAAGTACAATATGTATTTATAGTGTTTCTGATGAAATCCCTCCTTTTAGTGCATTTTCTCACAGAAAACGAGTCTCTCGCCATGGGAACGTGGCTTTTTTGAAAAAGCATATTCTGGTCGAGAAATCGTGTTTTAAACAATAAAAACGACATCCGGCCTTATTTAGTTCACATTTTTACTTTTGGTAAGCTAGCCCGTATTCATAACGCACTAAACCTTTTTATCGCGTTAAACGCCTTTTCTCAACGAGAAAAGCACAATTTCATCAAAAACAAACAAAACAAGAAAAATGAATCTATTCAACAAGTCTATAACACGTCCTTAAGAGTTACATGATTTCACCCAATGTCAATGTGTCATTTCTCCAGTTCTGATCATTTTTTAGGTTGTTGGTAGCTTGGTCAATGCCAAAACACAGTGAAATCTTTTTATGGCTTTAAACGCGTTTTCTCCTCGAGAGAAACACGATTTCACTAAAAACGTTATAGTTTAAACATGCCTGTTGTACATGTGTGCAAACACTCAGAGCCTTAAGATAGGGGTTTCACCAATGTCTTTTTTGGTGAGAAACCTTCTATTTCAAGGTTCTGTGCGTTTTCAGACAAGTACAATATGTATTTTTAGTGTTTCTGGTGAAATCCCTCCTTTTAGTGCATTTTCTCACAGAAAACGAGTCTCTCGCCATGGGAACATGGCTTTTTTGAAAAAATATATTCTGGTCGAGAAATCGTGTTTTAAACAATAAAAACGACTCCCGGCCTTATTTAGTTCACATTTTTACTTTTGGTAAGCTAGCCCGTATTCATAACGCACTGAACCTTTTTATCGCGTTAAACGCCTTTTCTCGACGAGAAAAGCACAATTTCATCAAAAACAAACAAAACAAGAAAAATGAATCTATTCAACAAGTCTACAACACGTCCTTAAGAGTTACATGATTTCACCCAATGTCAATGTGTCATTTCTCCAGTTCTGAACATTTTTTAGGTTGTTGGTAGCTTGGTCAATGCCAAAACACAGTGAAATCTTTTTATGGCTTTAAACTCGTTTTCTCCTCGAGAGAAACACGATTTCACTAAAAACGTTATAGTTTAAACATGCCTGTTGTACATGTGTGCAAACACTCAGAGCCTTAAGATAGGGGTTTCACCAATGTCTTTTTTGGTGAGAAACCTTCTATTTCAAGGTTCTGTGCGTTTTCAGACAAGTACAATATGTATTTATAGTGTTTCTGATGAAATCCCTCCTTTTAATGCATTTTCTCACAGAAAACGAGTCTCTCGCCATGGGAACGTGGCTATTTTGAAAAAGCATATTCTGGTCGAGAAATCGTGTTTTAAACAATAAAAACGACATCCGGCCTTATTTAGTTCACATTTTTACTTTTGGTAAGCTAGCCCGTATTCATAACGCACTAAACCTTTTTATCGCGTTAAACGCCTTTTCTCAACGAGAAAAGCACAATTTCATCAAAAACAAACAAAACAAGAAAAATGAATCTATTCAACAAGTCTATAACACGTCCTTAAGAGTTACATGATTTCACCCAATGTCAATGTGTCATTTCTCCAGTTCTGATCATTTTTTAGGTTGTTGGTAGCTTGGTCAATGCCAAAACACAGTGAAATCTTTTTATGGCTTTAAACGCGTTTTCTCCTCGAGAGAAACACGATTTCACTAAAAACGTTATAGTTTAAACATGCCTGTTGTACATGTGTGCAAACACTCAGAGCCTTAAGATAGGGGTTTCACCAGTGTGTTTTTTGGTGAGAAACCTTCTATTTCAAGGTTCTGTGCGTTTTAGACAAGTACAATATGTATTTATAGTGTTTCTGATGAAATCCCTCCTTTTAATGCATTTTCTCACAGAAAACGAGTCTCTCGCCATGGGAACGTGGCTTTTTTGAAAAAGCATATTCTGGTCGAGAAATCGTGTTTTAAACAATAAAAACGACTCCCGGCCTTATTTAGTTCACATTTTTACTTTTGGTAAGCTAGCCCGTATTCATAACGCACTGAACCTTTTTATCGCGTTAAACGCCTTTTCTCGACGAGAAAAGCACAATTTCATCAAAAACAAACAAAACAAGAAAAATGAATCTATTCAACAAGTCTTACAACACGTCCTTAAGAGTTACATGATTTCACCCAATGTCAATGTGTCATTTCTCCAGTTCTGATCATTTTTTAGGTTGTTGGTAGCTTGGTCAATGCCAAAACACAGTGAAATCTTTTTATGGCTTTAAACGCATTTTCTCCTCGAGAGAAACACGATTTTACTAAAAACGTTATAGTTTAAACATGCCTGTTGTACATGTGTGCAAACACTCAGAGCCTTAAGATAGGGGTTTCACCAATGTGTTTTTGGTGAGAAACCTTCTATTTCAAGGTTCTGTGCGTTTTCAGACAAGTACAATATGTATTTATAGTGTTTCTGATGAAATCCCTCCTTTTAATGCATTTTCTCACAGAAAACGAGTCTCTCGCCATGGGAACGTGGCTTTTTTGAAAAAATATATTCTGGTCGAGAAATCGTGTTTTAAACAATAAAAACGACTCCCGGCCTTATTTAGTTCACATTTTTACTTTTGGTAAGCTAGCCCGTATTCATAACGCACTGAACCTTTTTATCGCGTTAAACGCCTTTTCTCGACGAGAAAAGCACAATTTCATCAAAAACAAACAAAACAAGAAAAATGAATCTATTCAACAAGTCTACAACACGTCCTTAAGAGTTACATGATTTCACCCAATGTCAATGTGTCATTTCTCCAGTTCTGATCATTTTTTAGGTTGTTGGTAGCTTGGTCAATGCCAAAACACAGTGAAATCTTTTTATGGCTTTAAACGCGTTTTCTCCTCGAGAGAAATACGATTTCACTAAAAACGTTATAGTTTAAACATGCCTGTTGTACATGTGTGCAAACACTCAGAGCCTTAAGATAGAGGTTTCACCAATGTGTTTTTTGGTGAGAAACCTTCTATTTCAAGGTTCTGTGCGTTTTCAGACAAGTACAATATGTATTTATAGTGTTTCTGATGAAATCCCTCCTTTTAATGCATTTTCTCACAAAAAATGAGTCTCTCGCCATGGGAACATGGCTTTTTTGAAAAAGCATATTCTGGTCGAGAAATCGTGTTTTAAACAATAAAAACGACATCCGGCCTTATTTAGTTCACATTTTTACTTTTGGTAAGCTAGCCCGTATTCATAACGCACTAAACCTTTTTATCGCGTTAAACGCCTTTTCTCAACGAGAAAAGCACAATTTCATCAAAAACAAACAAAACAAGAAAAATGAGTCTATTCAACAAGTCTATAACACGTCCTTAAGAGTTACATGATTTCACCCAATGTCAATGTGTCATTTCTCCAGTTCTGATCATTTTTTTGGTTGTTGGTAGCTTGGTCAATGCCAAAACACAGTGAAATCTTTTTATGGCTTTAAACGCGTTTTCTCCTCGAGAGAAACACGATTTCACTAAAAACGTTATAGTTTAAACATGCCTGTTGTACATGTGTGCAAACACTCAGAGCCTTAAGATAGGGGTTTCACCAATGTGTTTTTTGGTGAGAAACCTTCTATTTCAAGGTTCTGTGCGTTTTCAGACGAGTACAATATGTATTTATAGTGTTTCTGATGAAATCCCTCCTTTTAGTGCATTTTCTCACAGGAAACGTGTCTCTCGCCATGGGAACGTGGCTTTTTTGAAAAAGCATATTCTGGTCGAGAAATCGTGTTTTAAACAATAAAAACGACTCCCGGCCTTATTTAGTTCACATTTTTACTTTTGGTAAGCTAGCCCGTATTCATAACGCACTAAACCTTTTTATCGCGTTAAACGCCTTTTCTCGACGAGAAAAGCACAATTTCATCAAAAACAAACAAAACAAGAAAAATGAATCTATTCAACAAGTCTACAACACGTCCTTAAGAGTTACATGATTTCACCCAATGTCAATGTGTCATTTCTCCAGTTCTGATCATTTTTTAGGTTGTTGGTAGCTTGGTCAATGCCAAAACACAGTGAAATCTTTTTATGGCTTTAAACGCGTTTTCTCCTCGAGAGAAACACGATTTCACTAAAAACGTTATAGTTTAAACATGCCTGTTGTACATGTGTGCAAACACTCAGAGCCTTAAGATAGAGGTTTCACCAATGTGTTTTTTGGTGAGAAACCTTCTATTTCAAGGTTCTGTGCGTTTTCAGACAAGTACATTATGTATTTATAGTGTTTCTGATGAAATCCCTCCTTTTAATGCATTTTCTCACAGAAAACGAGTCTCTCGCCATGGGAACATGGCTTTTTTGAAAAAGCATATTCTGGTCGAGAAATCGTGTTTTAAACAATAAAAACGACATCCGGCCTTATTTAGTTCACATTTTTAATTTTGGTAAGCTAGCCCGTATTCATAACGCACTAAACCTTTTTATCGCGTTAAACGCCTTTTCTCAACGAGAAAAGCACAATTTCATCAAAAACAAACAAAACAAGAAAAATGAGTCTATTCAACAAGTCTATAACACGTCCTTAAGAGTTACATGATTTCACCCAATGTCAATGTGTCATTTCTCCAGTTCTGATCATTTTTTTGGTTGTTGGTAGCTTGGTCAATGCCAAAACACAGTGAAATCTTTTTATGGCTTTAAACGCATTTTATCCTCGAGAGAAACACGATTTTACTAAAAACGTTATAGTTTAAACATGCCTGTTGTACATGTGTGCAAACACTCAGAGCCTTAAGATAGGGGTTTCACCAATGTGTTTTTGGTGAGAAACCTTCTATTTCAAGGTTCTGTGCGTTTTCAGACAAGTACAATATGTATTTATAGTGTTTCTGATGAAATCCCTCCTTTTAGTGCATTTTCTCACAGAAAACGAGTCTCTCGCCATGGGAACGTGGCTTTTTTGAAAAAATATATTCTGGTCGAGAAATCGTGTTTTAAACAATAAAAACGACTCCCGGCCTTATTTAGTTCACATTTTTACTTTTGGTAAGCTAGCCCGTATTCATAACGCACTGAACCTTTTTATCGCGTTAAACGCCTTTTCTCGACGAGAAAAGCACAATTTCATCAAAAACAAACAAAACAAGAAAAATGAATCTATTCAACAAGTCTACAACACGTCCTTAAGAGTTACATGATTTCACCCAATGTCAATGTGTCATTTCTCCAGTTCTGATCATTTTTTAGGTTGTTGGTAGCTTGGTCAATGCCAAAACACAGTGAAATCTTTTTATGGCTTTAAACGCGTTTTCTCCTCGAGAGAAATACGATTTCACTAAAAACGTTATAGTTTAAACATGCCTGTTGTACATGTGTGCAAACACTCAGAGCCTTAAGATAGAGGTTTCACCAATGTGTTTTTTGGTGAGAAACCTTCCATTTCAAGGTTCTGTGCGTTTTCAGACAAGTACAATATGTATTTATAGTGTTTCTGATGAAATCCCTCCTTTTAATGCATTTTCTCACAGAAAACGAGTCTCTCGCCATGGGAACGTGGCTTTTTTGAAAAAATATATTCTGGTCGAGAAATCGTGTTTTAAACAATAAAAACGACTCCCGGCCTTATTTAGTTCACATTTTTACTTTTGGTAAGCTAGCCCGTATTCATAACGCACTGAACCTTTTTATCGCGTTAAACGCCTTTTCTCGACGAGAAAAGCACAATTTCATCAAAAACAAACAAAACAAGAAAAATGAATCTATTCAACAAGTCTACAACACGTCCTTAAGAGTTACATGATTTCACCCAATGTCAATGTGTCATTTCTCCAGTTCTGATCATTTTTTAGGTTGTTGGTAGCTTGGTCAATGCCAAAACACAGTGAAATCTTTTTATGGCTTTAAACGCGTTTTCTCCTCGAGAGAAACACGATTTCACTAAAAACGTTATAGTTTAAACATGCCTGTTGTACATGTGTGCAAACACTCAGAGCCTTAAGATAGAGGTTTCACCAATGTGTTTTTTGGTGAGAAACCTTCTATTTCAAGGTTCTGTGCGTTTTCAGACAAGTACATTATGTATTTATAGTGTTTCTGATGAAATCCCTCCTTTTAATGCATTTTCTCACAGAAAACGAGTCTCTCGCCATGGGAACATGGCTTTTTTGAAAAAGCATATTCTGGTCGAGAAATCGTGTTTTAAACAATAAAAACGACATCCGGCCTTATTTAGTTCACATTTTTAATTTTGGTAAGCTAGCCCGTATTCATAACGCACTAAACCTTTTTATCGCGTTAAACGCCTTTTCTCAACGAGAAAAGCACAATTTCATCAAAAACAAACAAAACAAGAAAAATGAGTCTATTCAACAAGTCTATAACACGTCCTTAAGAGTTACATGATTTCACCCAATGTCAATGTGTCATTTCTCCAGTTCTGATCATTTTTTTGGTTGTTGGTAGCTTGGTCAATGCCAAAACACAGTGAAATCTTTTTATGGCTTTAAACGCGTTTTCTCCTCGAGAGAAACACGATTTCACTAAAAACGTTATAGTTTAAACATGCCTGTTGTACATGTGTGCAAACACTCAGAGCCTTAAGATAGGGGTTTCACCAATGTGTTTTTTGGTGAGAAACCTTCTATTTCAAGGTTCTGTGCGTTTTCAGACAAGTACAATATGTATTTATAGTGTTTCTGATGAAATCCCTCCTTTTAATGCATTTTCTCACAGAAAACGAGTCTCTCGCCATGGGAACGTGGCTTTTTTGAAAAAATATATTCTGGTCGAGAAATCGTGTTTTAAACAATAAAAACGACTCCCGGCCTTATTTAGTTCACATTTTTACTTTTGGTAAGCTAGCCCGTATTCATAACGCACTGAACCTTTTTATCGCGTTAAACGCCTTTTCTCGACGAGAAAAGCACAATTTCATCAAAAACAAACAAAACAAGAAAAATGAATCTATTCAACAAGTCTACAACACGTCCTTAAGAGTTACATGATTTCACCCAATGTCAATGTGTCATTTCTCCAGTTCTGATCATTTTTTAGGTTGTTGGTAGCTTGGTCAATGCCAAAACACAGTGAAATCTTTTTATGGCTTTAAACGCGTTTTCTCCTCGAGAGAAACACGATTTCACTAAAAACGTTATAGTTTAAACATGCCTGTTGTACATGTGTGCAAACACTCAGAGCCTTAAGATAGAGGTTTCACCAATGTGTTTTTTGGTGAGAAACCTTCTATTTCAAGGTTCTGTGCGTTTTCAGACAAGTACATTATGTATTTATAGTGTTTCTGATGAAATCCCTCCTTTTAATGCATTTTCTCACAGAAAACGAGTCTCTCGCCATGGGAACATGGCTTTTTTGAAAAAGCATATTCTGGTCGAGAAATCGTGTTTTAAACAATAAAAACGACATCCGGCCTTATTTAGTTCACATTTTTAATTTTGGTAAGCTAGCCCGTATTCATAACGCACTAAACCTTTTTATCGCGTTAAACGCCTTTTCTCAACGAGAAAAGCACAATTTCATCAAAAACAAACAAAACAAGAAAAATGAGTCTATTCAACAAGTCTATAACACGTCCTTAAGAGTTACATGATTTCACCCAATGTCAATGTGTCATTTCTCCAGTTCTGATCATTTTTTTGGTTGTTGGTAGCTTGGTCAATGCCAAAACACAGTGAAATCTTTTTATGGCTTTAAACGCATTTTCTCCTCGAGAGAAACACGATTTTACTAAAAACGTTATAGTTTAAACATGCCTGTTGTACATGTGTGCAAACACTCAGAGCCTTAAGATAGGGGTTTCACCAATGTGTTTTTGGTGAGAAACCTTCTATTTCAAGGTTCTGTGCGTTTTCAGACAAGTACAATATGTATTTATAGTGTTTCTGATGAAATCCCTCCTTTTAATGCATTTTCTCACAGAAAACGAGTCTCTCGCCATGGGAACGTGGCTTTTTTGAAAAAATATATTCTGGTCGAGAAATCGTGTTTTAAACAATAAAAACGACTCCCGGCCTTATTTAGTTCACATTTTTACTTTTGGTAAGCTAGCCCGTATTCATAACGCACTGAACCTTTTTATCTTGTTAAACGCCTTTTCTCGACGAGAAAAGCACAATTTCATCAAAAACAAACAAAACAAGAAAAATGAATCTATTCAACAAGTCTATAACACGTCCTTAAGAGTTAGTTACATGATTTCACCCAATGTCAATGTGTCATTTCTCCAGTTCTGATCATTTTTTTGGTTGTTGGTAGCTTGGTCAATGCCAAAACAAAGTGAAATCTTTTTATGGCTTTAAACGCGTTTTCTCCTCGAGAGAAATACGATTTCACTAAAAACGTTATAGTTTAAACATGCCTGTTGTACATGTGTGCAAACACTCAGAGCCTTAAGATAGAGGTTTCACCAATGTGTTTTTTGGTGAGAAACCTTCTATTTCAAGGTTCTGTGCGTTTTCAGACAAGTACAATATGTATTTATAGTGTTTCTGATGAAATCCCTCCTTTTAATGCATTTTCTCACAGAAAACGAGTCTCTCGCCATGGGAACATGGCTTTTTTGAAAAAGCATATTCTGGTCGAGAAATCGTGTTTTAAACAATAAAAACGACATCCGGCCTTATTTAGTTCACATTTTTACTTTTGGTAAGCTAGCCCGTATTCATAACGCACTAAACCTTTTTATCGCGTTAAACGCCTTTTCTCAACGAGAAAAGCACAATTTCATCAAAAACAAACAAAACAAGAAAAATGAGTCTATTCAACAAGTCTATAACACGTCCTTAAGAGTTACATGATTTCACCCAATGTCAATGTGTCATTTCTCCAGTTCTGATCATTTTTTTGGTTGTTGGTAGCTTGGTCAATGCCAAAACACAGTGAAATCTTTTTATGGCTTTAAACGCGTTTTCTCCTCGAGAGAAACACGATTTCACTAAAAACGTTATAGTTTAAACATGCCTGTTGTACATGTGTGCAAACACTCAGAGCCTTAAGATAGGGGTTTCACCAATGTGTTTTTTGGTGAGAAACCTTCTATTTCAAGGTTCTGTGCGTTTTCAGACAAGTACAATATGTATTTATAGTGTTTCTGATGAAATCCCTCCTTTTAATGCATTTTCTCACAGAAAACGAGTCTCTCGCCATGGGAACGTGGCTTTTTTGAAAAAATATATTCTGGTCGAGAAATCGTGTTTTAAACAATAAAAACGACTCCCGGCCTTATTTAGTTCACATTTTTACTTTTGGTAAGCTAGCCCGTATTCATAACGCACTGAACCTTTTTATCGCGTTAAACGCCTTTTCTCGACGAGAAAAGCACAATTTCATCAAAAACAAACAAAACAAGAAAAATGAGTCTATTCAACAAGTCTATAACACGTCCTTAAGAGTTACATGATTTCACCCAATGTCAATGTGTCATTTCTCCAGTTCTGATCATTTTTTAGGTTGTTGGTAGCTTGGTCAATGCCAAAACACAGTGAAATCTTTTTATGGCTTTAAACGCGTTTTCTCCTCGAGAGAAATACGATTTCACTAAAAACGTTATAGTTTAAACATGCCTGTTGTACATGTGTGCAAACACTCAGAGCCTTAAGATAGAGGTTTCACCAATGTGTTTTTTGGTGAGAAACCTTCTATTTCAAGGTTCTGTGCGTTTTCAGACAAGTACAATATGTATTTATAGTGTTTCTGATGAAATCCCTCCTTTTAATGCATTTTCTCACAGAAAACGAGTCTCTCGCCATGGGTACATGGCTTTTTTGAAAAAGCATATTCTGGTCGAGAAATCGTGTTTTAAACAATAAAAACGACATCCGGCCTTATTTAGTTCACATTTTTACTTTTGGTAAGCTAGCCCGTATTCATAACGCACTAAACCTTTTTATCGCGTTAAACGCCTTTTCTCAACGAGAAAAGCACAATTTCATCAAAAACAAACAAAACAAGAAAAATGAGTCTATTCAACAAGTCTATAACACGTCCTTAAGAGTTACATGATTTCACCCAATGTCAATGTGTCATTTCTCCAGTTCTGATCATTTTTTTGGTTGTTGGTAGCTTGGTCAATGCCAAAACACAGTGAAATCTTTTTATGGCTTTAAACGCGTTTTCTCCTCGAGAGAAACACGATTTCACTAAAAACGTTATAGTTTAAACATGCCTGTTGTACATGTGTGCAAACACTCAGAGCCTTAAGATAGGGGTTTCACCAATGTGTTTTTTGGTGAGAAACCTTCTATTTCAAGGTTCTGTGCGTTTTCAGACAAGTACAATATGTATTTATAGTGTTTCTGATGAAATCCCTCCTTTTAATGCATTTTCTCACAGAAAACGAGTCTCTCGCCATGGGAACGTGGCTTTTTTGAAAAAATATATTCTGGTCGAGAAATCGTGTTTTAAACAATAAAAACGACTCCCGGCCTTATTTAGTTCACATTTTTACTTTTGGTAAGCTAGCCCGTATTCATAACGCACTGAACCTTTTTATCGCGTTAAACGCCTTTTCTCGACGAGAAAAGCACAATCTCATCAAAAACAAACAAAACAAGAAAAATGAATCTATTCAACAAGTCTACAACACGTCCTTAAGAGTTACATGATTTCACCCAATGTCAATGTGTCATTTCTCCAGTTCTGATCATTTTTTTGGTTGTTGGTAGCTTGGTCAATGCCAAAACACAGTGAAATCTTTTTATGGCTTTAAACGCGTTTTCTCCTCGAGAGAAACACGATTTCACTAAAAACGTTATAGTTTAAACATGCCTGTTGTACATGTGTGCAAACACTCAGAGCCTTAAGATAGGGGTTTCACCAATGTGTTTTTTGGTGAGAAACCTTCTATTTCAAGGTTCTGTGCGTTTTCAGACAAGTACAATATGTATTTATAGTGTTTCTGATGAAATCCCTCCTTTTAGTGCATTTTCTCACAGAAAACGAGTCTCTCGCCATGGGAAAGTGGCTTTTTTGAAAAAGCATATTCTGGTCGAGAAATCGTGTTTTAAACAATAAAAACGACTCCCGGCCTTATTTAGTTCACATTTTTACTTTTGGTAAGCTAGCGCGTATTCATAACGCAATAAACCTTTTTATCGCGTTAAACGCCTTTTCTCAACGAGAAAAGCACAATTTCATCAAAAACAGACAAAACAAGAAAAATGAATCTATTCAACAAGTCTACAACACGTCCTTAAGAGTTACATGATTTCACCCAATGTCAATGTGTCATTTCTCCAGTTCTGATCATTTTTTGGTTGTTGGTAGCTTGGTCAATGAAAAAACACATTGAAATCTTTTTATGGCTTTAAACGCGTTTTCTCCTCGAGAGAAACACGATTTCACTAAAAACGTTATAGTTTAAACATGCCTGTTGTACATGTGTGCAAACACTCAGAGCCTTAAGATAGGGGTTTCACCAATGTGTTTTTTGGTGAGAAACCTTCTATTTCAAGGTTCTGTGCGTTTTAGACAAGTACAATATATATTTATAGTGTTTCTGATGAAATCCCTCCTTTTAATGCATTTTCTCACAGAAAACGAGTCTCTCGCCATGGGAACGTGGCTTTTTTGAAAAAGCATATTCTGGTCGAGAAATCGTGTTTTAAACAATAAAAACGACTCTCGGCCTTATTTAGTTCACATTTTTACTTTTGGTAAGCTAGCGCGTATTCATAACGCAATAAACCTTTTTATCGCGTTAAACGTCTTTTCTCGACGAGAAAAGCACAATTTCATCAAAAACAAACAAAACAAGAAAAATGAATCTATTCAACAAGTCTACAACACGTCCTTAAGAGTTACATGATTTCACCCAATGTCAATGTGTCATTTCTCCAGTTCTGATCATTTTTTAGGTTGTTGGTAGCTTGGTCAATGCCAAAACACAGTGAAATCCTTTTATGGCTTTAAACGCGTTTTCTCCTCGAGAGAAACACGATTTCACTAAAAACGTTATAGTTTAAACATGCCTGTTGTACATGTGTGCAAACACTCAGAGCCTTAAGATAGGGGTTTCACCAATGTCTTTTTTGGTGAGAAACCTTCTATTTCAAGGTTCTGTGCGTTTTCAGACAAGTACAATATGTATTTATAGTGTTTCTGATGAAATCCCTCCTTTTAATGCATTTTCTCACAGAAAACGAGTCTCTCGCCATGGGAACATGGCTTTTTTGAAAAAGCATATTCTGGTCGAGAAATCGTGTTTTAAACAATAAAAACGACTCCCGGCCTTATTTAGTTCACATTTTTACTTTTGGTAAGCTAGCCCGTATTCATAACGCACTGAACCTTTTTATCGCGTTAAACGCCTTTTCTCGACGAGAAAAGCACAATTTCATCAAAAACAAACAAAACAAGAAAAATGAATCTATTCAACAAGTCTTACAACACGTCCTTAAGAGTTACATGATTTCACCCAATGTCAATGTGTCATTTCTCCAGTTCTGATCATTTTTTAGGTTGTTGGTAGCTTGGTCAATGCCAAAACACAGTGAAATCTTTTTATGGCTTTAAACGCGTTTTCTCCTCGAGAGAAACACGATTTCACTAAAAACGTTATAGTTTAAACATGCCTGTTGTACATGTGTGCAAACACTCAGAGCCTTAAGATAGGGGTTTCACCAATGTGTTTTTTGGTGAGAAATCTTCTATTTCAAGGTTCTGTGCGTTTTCAGACAAGTACAATATGTATTTATAGTGTTTCTGATGAAATCCCTCCTTTTAGTGCATTTTCTCACAGAAAACGAATCTCTCGCCATGGGAACGTGGCTTTTTTGAAAAAGCATATTCTGGTCGAGAAATCGTGTTTTAAACAATAAAAACGACTCCCGGCCTTATTTAGTTCACATTTTTACTTTTGGTAAGCTAGCGCGTATTCATAACGCAATAAACCTTTTTATCGCGTTAAACGCCTTTTCTCAACGAGAAAAGCACAATTTCATCAAAAACAGACAAAACAAGAAAAATGAATCTATTCAACAAGTCTACAACACGTCCTTAAGAGTTACATGATTTCACCCAATGTCAATGTGTCATTTCTCCAGTTCTGAACATTTTTTGGTTGTTGGTAGCTTGGTCAATGAAAAAACACATTGAAATCTTTTTATGGCTTTAAACGCGTTTTCTCCTCGAGAGAAACACGATTTCACTAAAAACGTTATAGTTTAAACATGCCTGTTGTACATGTGTGCAAACACTCAGAGCCTTAAGATAGGGGTTTCACCAATGTGTTTTTTGGTGAGAAACCTTCTATTTCAAGGTTCTGTGCGTTTTAGACAAGTACAATATATATTTATAGTGTTTCTGATGAAATCCCTCCTTTTAATGCATTTTCTCACAGAAAACGAGTCTCTCGCCATGGGAACGTGGCTTTTTTGAAAAAGCATATTCTGGTCGAGAAATCGTGTTTTAAACAATAAAAACGACTCTCGGCCTTATTTAGTTCACATTTTTACTTTTGGTAAGCTAGCGCGTATTCATAACGCAATAAACCTTTTTATCGCGTTAAACGTCTTTTCTCGACGAGAAAAGCACAATTTCATCAAAAACAAACAAAACAAGAAAAATGAATCTATTCAACAAGTCTTACAACACGTCCTTAAGAGTTACATGATTTCACCCAATGTCAATGTGTCATTTCTCCAGTTCTGATCATTTTTTAGGTTGTTGGTAGCTTGGTCAATGCCAAAACACAGTGAAATCTTTTTATGGCTTTAAACGCGTTTTCTCCTCGAGAGAAACACGATTTCACTAAAAACGTTATAGTTTAAACATGCCTGTTGTACATGTGTGCAAACACTCAGAGCCTTAAGATAGGGGTTTCACCAATGTCTTTTTTGGTGAGAAACCTTCTATTTCAAGGTTCTGTGCGTTTTCAGACAAGTACAATATGTATTTATAGTGTTTCTGATGAAATCCCTCCTTTTAGTGCATTTTCTCACAGGAAACGTGTCTCTCGCCATGGGAACGTGGCTTTTTTGAAAAAGCATATTCTGGTCGAGAAATCGTGTTTTAAACAATAAAAACGACTCCCGGCCTTATTTAGTTCACATTTTTACTTTTGGTAAGCTAGCCCGTATTCATAACGCACTAAACCTTTTTATCGCGTTAATCGCCTTTTCTCGACGAGAAAAGCACAATTTCATCAAAAACAAACAAAACAAGAAAAATGAATCTATTCAACAAGTCTACAACACGTCCTTAAGAGTTACATGATTTCACCCAATGTCAATGTGTCATTTCTCCAGTTCTGATCATTTTTTAGGTTGTTGGTAGCTTGGTCAATGCCAAAACACAGTGAAATCTTTTTATGGCTTTAAACGCGTTTTCTCCTCGAGAGAAACACGATTTCACTAAAAACGTTATAGTTTAAACATGCCTGTTGTACATGAGTGCAAACACTCAGAGCCTTAAGATAGGGGTTTCACCAATGTGTTTTTTGGTGAGAAACCTTCTATTTCAAGGTTCTGTGCGTTTTCAGACAAGTACAATATGTATTTATAGTGTTTCTGATGAAATCCCTCCTTTTAGTGCATTTTCTCACAGGAAACGTGTCTCTCGCCATGGGAACGTGGCTTTTTTGAAAAAGCATATTCTGGTCGAGAAATCGTGTTTTAAACAATAAAAACGAGTCCCGGCCTTATTTAGTTCACATTTTTACTTTTGGTAAGCTAGCCCGTATTCATAACGCACTAAACCTTTTTATCGCGTTAAACGCCTTTTCTCGACGAGAAAAGCACAATTTCATCAAAAACAAACAAAACAAGAAAAATGAATCTATTCAACAAGTCTACAACACGTCCTTAAGAGTTACATGATTTCACCCAATGTCAATGTGTCATTTCTCCAGTTCTGATCATTTTTTGGTTGTTGGTAGCTTGGTCAATGAAAAAACACATTGAAATCTTTTTATGGCTTTAAACGCGTTTTCTCCTCGAGAGAAACACGATTTCACTAAAAACGTTATAGTTTAAACATGCCTGTTGTACATGTGTGCAAACACTCAGAGCCTTAAGATAGGGGTTTCACCAATGTGTTTTTTGGTGAGAAATCTTCTATTTCAAGGTTCTGTGCGTTTTCAGACAAGTACAATATGTATTTATAGTGTTTCTGATGAAATCCCTCCTTTTAGTGCATTTTCTCACAGAAAACGAGTCTCTCGCCATGGGAAAGTGGCTTTTTTGAAAAAGCATATTCTGGTCGAGAAATCGTGTTTTAAACAATAAAAACGACTCCCGGCCTTATTTAGTTCACATTTTTACTTTTGGTAAGCTAGCGCGTATTCATAACGCAATAAACCTTTTTATCGCGTTAAACGCCTTTTCTCAACGAGAAAAGCACAATTTCATCAAAAACAGACAAAACAAGAAAAATGAATCTATTCAACAAGTCTACAACACGTCCTTAAGAGTTACATGATTTCACCCAATGTCAATGTGTCATTTCTCCAGTTCTGATCATTTTTTGGTTGTTGGTAGCTTGGTCAATGAAAAAACACATTGAAATCTTTTTATGGCTTTAAACGCGTTTTCTCCTCGAGAGAAACACGATTTCACTAAAAACGTTATAGTTTAAACATGCCTGTTGTACATGTGTGCAAACACTCAGAGCCTTAAGATAGGGGTTTCACCAATGTGTTTTTTGGTGAGAAACCTTCTATTTCAAGGTTCTGTGCGTTTTAGACAAGTACAATATATATTTATAGTGTTTCTGATGAAATCCCTCCTTTTAATGCATTTTCTCACAGAAAACGAGTCTCTCGCCATGGGAACGTGGCTTTTTTGAAAAAGCATATTCTGGTCGAGAAATCGTGTTTTAAACAATAAAAACGACTCTCGGCCTTATTTAGTTCACATTTTTACTTTTGGTAAGCTAGCGCGTATTCATAACGCAATAAACCTTTTTATCGCGTTAAACGTCTTTTCTCGACGAGAAAAGCACAATTTCATCAAAAACAAACAAAACAAGAAAAATGAATCTATTCAACAAGTCTTACAACACGTCCTTAAGAGTTACATGATTTCACCCAATGTCAATGTGTCATTTCTCCAGTTCTGATCATTTTTTAGGTTGTTGGTAGCTTGGTCAATGCCAAAACACAGTGAAATCTTTTTATGGCTTTAAACGCGTTTTCTCCTCGAGAGAAACACGATTTCACTAAAAACGTTATAGTTTAAACATGCCTGTTGTACATGTGTGCAAACACTCAGAGCCTTAAGATAGGGGTTTCACCAATGTCTTTTTTGGTGAGAAACCTTCTATTTCAAGGTTCTGTGCGTTTTCAGACAAGTACAATATGTATTTATAGTGTTTCTGATGAAATCCCTCCTTTTAGTGCATTTTCTCACAGGAAACGTGTCTCTCGCCATGGGAACGTGGCTTTTTTGAAAAAGCATATTCTGGTCGAGAAATCGTGTTTTAAACAATAAAAACGACTCCCGGCCTTATTTAGTTCACATTTTTACTTTTGGTAAGCTAGCCCGTATTCATAACGCACTAAACCTTTTTATCGCGTCAATCGCCTTTTCTCGACGAGAAAAGCACAATTTCATCAAAAACAAACAAAACAAGAAAAATGAATCTATTCAACAAGTCTACAACACGTCCTTAAGAGTTACATGATTTCACCCAATGTCAATGTGTCATTTCTCCAGTTCTGATCATTTTTTAGGTTGTTGGTAGCTTGGTCAATGCCAAAACACAGTGAAATCTTTTTATGGCTTTAAACGCGTTTTCTCCTCGAGAGAAACACGATTTCACTAAAAACGTTATAGTTTAAACATGCCTGTTGTACATGTGTGCAAACACTCAGAGCCTTAAGATAGGGGTTTCACCAATGTGTTTTTTGGTGAGAAACCTTCTATTTCAAGGTTCTGTGCGTTTTCAGACAAGTACAATATGTATTTATAGTGTTTCTGATGAAATCCCTCCTTTTAGTGCATTTTCTCACAGGAAACGTGTCTCTCGCCATGGGAACGTGGCTTTTTTGAAAAAGCATATTCTGGTCGAGAAATCGTGTTTTAAACAATAAAAACGAGTCCCGGCCTTATTTAGTTCACATTTTTACTTTTGGTAAGCTAGCCCGTATTCATAACGCACTAAACCTTTTTATCGCGTTAAACGCCTTTTCTCGACGAGAAAAGCACAATTTCATCAAAAACAAACAAAACAAGAAAAATGAATCTATTCAACAAGTCTACAACACGTCCTTAAGAGTTACATGATTTCACCCAATGTCAATGTGTCATTTCTCCAGTTCTGATCATTTTTTGGTTGTTGGTAGCTTGGTCAATGAAAAAACACATTGAAATCTTTTTATGGCTTTAAACGCGTTTTCTCCTCGAGAGAAACACGATTTCACTAAAAACGTTATAGTTTAAACATGCCTGTTGTACATGTGTGCAAACACTCAGAGCCTTAAGATAGGGGTTTCACCAATGTGTTTTTTGGTGAGAAACCTTCTATTTCAAGGTTCTGTGCGTTTTAGACAAGTACAATATATATTTATAGTGTTTCTGATGAAATCCCTCCTTTTAATGCATTTTCTCACAGAAAACGAGTCTCTCGCCATGGGAACGTGGCTTTTTTGAAAAAGCATATTCTGGTCGAGAAATCGTGTTTTAAACAATAAAAACGACTCCCGGCCTTATTTAGTTCACATTTTTACTTTTGGTAAGCTAGCCCGTATTCATAACGCACTGAACCTTTTTATCGCGTTAAACGCCTTTTCTCGACGAGAAAAGCACAATTTCATCAAAAACAAACAAAACAAGAAAAATGAATCTATTCAACAAGTCTTACAACACGTCCTTAAGAGTTACATGATTTCACCCAATGTCAATGTGTCATTTCTCCAGTTCTGATCATTTTTTTGGTTGTTGGTAGCTTGGTCAATGCCAAAACACAGTGAAATCTTTTTATGGCTTTAAACGCGTTTTCTCCTCGAGAGAAACACGATTTCACTAAAAACGTTATAGTTTAAACATGCCTGTTGTACATGTGTGCAAACACTCAGAGCCTTAAGATAGGGGTTTCACCAATGTCTTTTTTGGTGAGAAACCTTCTATTTCAAGGTTCTGTGCGTTTTCAGACAAGTACAATATGTATTTATAGTGTTTCTGATGAAATCCCTCCTTTTAGTGCATTTTCTCACAGGAAACGTGTCTCTCGCCATGGGAACGTGGCTTTTTTGAAAAAGCATATTCTGGTCGAGAAATCGTGTTTTAAACAATAAAAACGACTCCCGGCCTTATTTAGTTCACATTTTTACTTTTGGTAAGCTAGCCCGTATTCATAACGCACTAAACCTTTTTATCGCGTTAAACGCCTTTTCTCGACGAGAAAAGCAAAATTTCATCAAAAACAAACAAAACAAGAAAAATGAATCTATTCAACAAGTCTACAACACGTCCTTAAGAGTTACATGATTTCACCCAATGTCAATGTGTCATTTCTCCAGTTCTGATCATTTTTTAGGTTGTTGGTAGCTTGGTCAATGCCAAAACACAGTGAAATCTTTTTATGGCTTTAAACGCGTTTTCTCCTCGAGAGAAACACGATTTCACTAAAAACGTTATAGTTTAAACATGCCTGTTGTACATGTGTGCAAACACTCAGAGCCTTAAGATAGGGGTTTCACCAATGTATTTTTTGGTGAGAAACCTTCTATTTCAAGGTTCTGTGCGTTTTCAGACAAGTACAATATGTATTTATAGTATTTCTGATGAAATCCCTCCTTTTAGTGCATTTTCTCACAGGAAACGTGTCTCTCGCCATGGGAACGTGGCTTTTTTGAAAAAGCATATTCTGGTCGAGAAATCGTGTTTTAAACAATAAAAACGACTCCCGGCCTTATTTAGTTCACATTTTTACTTTTGGTAAGCTAGCCCGTATTCATAACGCACTAAACCTTTTTATCGCGTTAAACGCCTTTTCTCGACGAGAAAAGCACAATTTCATCAAAAACAAACAAAACAAGAAAAATGAATCTATTCAACAAGTCTACAACACGTCCTTAAGAGTTACATGATTTCACCCAATGTCAATGTGTCATTTCTCCAGTTCTGATCATTTTTTAGGTTGTTGGTAGCTTGGTCAATGCCAAAACACAGTGAAATCTTTTTATGGCTTTAAACGCGTTTTCTCCTCGAGAGAAACACGATTTCACTAAAAACGTTATAGTTTAAACATGCCTGTTGTACATGTGTGCAAACACTCAGAGCCTTAAGATAGAGGTTTCACCAATGTGTTTTTTGGTGAGAAACCTTCTATTTCAAGGTTCTGTGCGTTTTCAGACAAGTACAATATGTATTTATAGTGTTTCTGATGAAATCCCTCCTTTTAATGCATTTTCTCACAGAAAACGAGTCTCTCGCCATGGGAACATGGCTTTTTTGAAAAAGCATATTCTGGTCGAGAAATCGTGTTTTAAACAATAAAAACGACATCCGGCCTTATTTAGTTCACATTTTTACTTTTGGTAAGCTAGCCCGTTTTCATAACGCACTAAACCTTTTTATCGCGTTAAACGCCTTTTCTCGACGAGAAAAGCACAATTTCATCAAAAACAAACAAAACAAGAAAAATGAATCTATTCAACAAGTCTACAACACGTCCTTAAGAGTTACATGATTTCACCCAATGTCAATGTGTCATTTCTCCAGTTCTGATCATTTTTTAGGTTGTTGGTAGCTTGGTCAATGCCAAAACACAGTGAAATCTTTTTATGGCTTTAAACGCGTTTTCTCCTCGAGAGAAACACGATTTCACTAAAAACGTTATAGTTTAAACATGCCTGTTGTACATGTGTGCAAACACTCAGAGCCTTAAGATAGGGGTTTCACCAATGTGTTTTTTGGTGAGAAACCTTCTATTTCAAGGTTCTGTGCGTTTTCAGACATGTACAATATGTATTTATAGTGTTTCTGATGAAATCCCTCCTTTTAGTGCATTTTCTCACAGGAAACGTGTCTCTCGCCATGGGAACGTGGCTTTTTTGAAAAAGCATACTCTGGTCGAGAAATCGTGTTTTAAACAATAAAAACGACTCCCGGCCTTATTTAGTTCACATTTTTACTTTTGGTAAGCTAGCCCGTATTCATAACGCACTAAACCTTTTTATCGCGTTAAACGCCTTTTCTCGACGAGAAAAGCACAATTTCATCAAAAACAAACAAAACAAGAAAAATGAATCTATTCAACAAGTCTACAACACGTCCTTAAGAGTTACATGATTTCACCCAATGTCAATGTGTCATTTCTCCAGTTCTGATCATTTTTTAGGTTGTTGGTAGCTTGGTCAATGCCAAAACACAGTGAAATCTTTTTATGGCTTTAAACGCGTTTTCTCCTCGAGAGAAACACGATTTCACTAAAAACGTTATAGTTTAAACATGCCTGTTGTACATGTGTGCAAACACTCAGAGCCTTAAGATAGAGGTTTCACCAATGTGTTTTTTGGTGAGAAACCTTCTATTTCAAGGTTCTGTGCGTTTTCAGACAAGTAAAATATGTATTTATAGTGTTTCTGATGAAATCCCTCCTTTTAATGCATTTTCTCACAGAAAACGAGTCTCTAACCATGGGAACATGGCTTTTTTGAAAAAGCATATTCTGGTCGAGAAATCTTGTTTTAAACAATAAAAACGACATCCGGCCTTATTTAGTTTACATTTTTACTTTTGGTAAGCTAGCCCGTATTCATAACGCACTAAACCTTTTTATCGCGTTAAACGCCTTTTCTCGACGAGAAAAGCACAATTTCATCAAAAACAAACAAAACAAGAAAAATGAATCTATTCAACAAGTCTACAACACGTCCTTAAGAGTTACATGATTTCACCCAATGTCAATGTGTCATTTCTCCAGTTCTGAACATTTTTTAGGTTGTTGGTAGCTTGGTCAATGCCAAAACACAGTGAAATCTTTTTATGGCTTTAAACGCGTTTTCTCCTCGAGAGAAACACGATTTCACTAAAAACGTTATAGTTTAAACATGCCTGTTGTACATGTGTGCAAACACTCAGAGCCTTAAGATAGGGGTTTCACCAATGTGTTTTTTGGTGAGAAACCTTCTATTTCAAGGTTCTGTGCGTTTTCAGACAAGTACAATATGTATTTATAGTGTTTCTGATGAAATCCCTCCTTTTAATGCATTTTCTCACAGAAAACGAGTCTCTCGCCATGGGAACGTGGCTTTTTTGAAAAAGCATATTCTGGTCGAGAAATCGTGTTTTAAACAATAAAAACGACATCCGGCCTTATTTAGTTCACATTTTTACTTTTGGTAAGCTAGCCCGTATTCATAACGCACTAAACCTTTTTATCGCGTTAAACGCCTTTTCTCGACGAGAAAAGCACAATTTCATCAAAAACAAACAAAACAAGAAAAATGAATCTATTCAACAAGTCTACAACACGTCCTTAAGAGTTACATGATTTCACCCAATGTCAATGTGTCATTTCTCCAGTTCTGATCATTTTTTAGGTTGTTGGTAGCTTGGTCAATGCCAAAACACAGTGAAATCTTTTTATGGCTTTAAACGCGTTTTCTCCTCGAGAGAAATACGATTTCACTAAAAACGTTATAGTTTAAACATGCCTGTTGTACATGTGTGCAAACACTCAGAGCCTTAAGATAGAAGTTTCACCAATGTGTTTTTTGGTGAGAAACCTTCTATTTCAAGGTTCTGTGCGTTTTCAGACAAGTACAATATGTATTTATAGTGTTTCTGATGAAATCCCTCCTTTTAATGCATTTTCTCACAGAAAACGAGTCTCTCGCCATGGGAACATGGCTTTTTTGAAAAAGCATATTCTGGTCGAGAAATCGTGTTTTAAACAATAAAAACGACAACCGGCCTTATTTAGTTCACATTTTTACTTTTGGTAAGCTAGCCCGTATTCATAACGCACTAAACCTTTTTATCGCGTTAAACGCCTTTTCTCAACGAGAAAAGCACAATTTCATCAAAAACAAACAAAACAAGAAAAATGAGTCTATTCAACAAGTCTATAACACGTCCTTAAGAGTTACATGATTTCACCCAATGTCAATGTGTCATTTCTCCAGTTCTGATCATTTTTTTGGTTGTTGGTAGCTTGGTCAATGCCAAAACACAGTGAAATCTTTTTATGGCTTTAAACGCGTTTTCTCCTCGAGAGAAACACGATTTCACTAAAAACGTTATAGTTTAAACATGCCTGTTGTACATGTGTGCAAACACTCAGAGCCTTAAGATAGGGGTTTCACCAATGTGTTTTTTGGTGAGAAACCTTCTATTTCAAGGTTCTGTGCGTTTTCAGACAAGTACAATATGTATTTATAGTGTTTCTGATGAAATCCCTCCTTTTAATGCATTTTCTCACAGAAAACGAGTCTCTCGCCATGGGAACGTGGCTTTTTTGAAAAAATATATTCTGGTCGAGAAATCGTGTTTTAAACAATAAAAACGACTCCCGGCCTTATTTAGTTCACATTTTTACTTTTGGTAAGCTAGCCCGTATTCATAACGCACTAAACCTTTTTATCGCGTTAAACGCCTTTTCTCGACGAGAAAAGCACAATTTCATCAAAAACAAACAAAACAAGAAAAATGAATCTATTCAACAAGTCTACAACACGTCCTTAAGAGTTACATGATTTCACCCAATGTCAATGTGTCATTTCTCCAGTTCTGATCATTTTTTAGGTTGTTGGTAGCTTGGTCAATGCCAAAACACAGTGAAATCTTTTTATGGCTTTAAACGCGTTTTCTCCTCGAGAGAAACCCGATTTCACTAAAAACGTTATAGTTTAAACATGCCTGTTGTACATGTGTGCAAACACTCAGAGCCTTAAGATAGGGGTTTCACCAATGTCTTTTTTGGTGAGAAACCTTCTATTTCAAGGTTCTGTGCGTTTTCAGACAAGTACAATATGTATTTATAGTGTTTCTGATGAAATCCCTCCTTTTAGTGCATTTTCTCACAGGAAACGTGTCTCTCGCCATGGGAACGTGGCTTTTTTGAAAAAGCATATTCTGGTCGAGAAATCGTGTTTTAAACAATAAAAACGACTCCCGGCCTTATTTAGTTCACATTTTTACTTTTGGTAAGCTAGCCCGTATTCATAACGCACTAAACCTTTTTATCGCGTTAAACGCCTTTTCTCGACGAGAAAAGCACAATTTCATCAAAAACAAACAAAACAAGAAAAATGAATCTATTCAACAAGTCTACAACACGTCCTTAAGAGTTACATGATTTCACCCAATGTCAATGTGTCATTTCTCCAGTTCTGATCATTTTTTAGGTTGTTGGTAGCTTGGTCAATGCCAAAACACAGTGAAATCTTTTTATGGCTTTAAACGCGTTTTCTCCTCGAGAGAAACCCTATTTCACTAAAAACGTTATAGTTTAAACATGCCTGTTGTACATGTGTGCAAACACTCAGAGCCTTAAGATAGGGGTTTCACCAATGTGTTTTTTGGTGAGAAACCTTCTATTTCAAGGTTCTGTGCGTTTTCAGACAAGTACAATATGTATTTATAGTGTTTCTGATGAAATCCCTCCTTTTAATGCATTTTCTCACAGAAAACGAGTCTCTCGCCATGGGAACGTGGCTTTTTTGAAAAAATATATTCTGGTCAAGAAATCGTGTTTTAAACAATAAAAACGACTCCCGGCCTTATTTAGTTCACATTTTTACTTTTGGTAAGCTAGCCCGTATTCATAACGCACTGAACCTTTTTATCGCGTTAAACGCCTTTTCTCGACGAGAAAAGCACAATTTCATCAAAAACAAACAAAACAAGAAAAATGAATCTATTCAACAAGTCTACAACACGTCCTTAAGAGTTACATGATTTCACCCAATGTCAATGTGTCATTTCTCCAGTTCTGATCATTTTTTAGGTTGTTGGTAGCTTGGTCAATGCCAAAACACAGTGAAATCTTTTTATGGCTTTAAACGCGTTTTCTCCTCGAGAGAAACACGATTTCACTAAAAACGTTATAGTTTAAACATGCCTGTTGTACATGTGTGCAAACACTCAGAGCCTTAAGATAGGGTTTTCACCAATGTGTTTTTTGGTGAGAAACCTTCTATTTCAAGGTTCTGTGCGTTTTCAGACAAGTACAATATGTATTTATAGTGTTTCTGATGAAATCCCTCCTTTTAATGCATTTTCTCACAGAAAACGAGTCTCTCGCCATGGGAACGTGGCTTTTTTGAAAAAATATATTCTGGTCGAGAAATCGTGTTTTAAACAATAAAAACGACTCCCGGCCTTATTTAGTTCACATTTTTACTTTTGGTAAGCTAGCCCGTATTCATAACGCACTGAACCTTTTTATCGCGTTAAACGCCTTTTCTCGACGAGAAAAGCACAATTTCATCAAAAACAAACAAAACAAGAAAAATGAATCTATTCAACAAGTCTACAACACGTCCTTAAGAGTTAGTTACATGATTTCACCCAATGTCAATGTGTCATTTCTCCAGTTCTGATCATTTTTTTGGTTGTTGGTAGCTTGGTCAATGCCAAAACACAGTGAAATCTTTTTATGGCTTTAAACGCGTTTTCTCCTCGAGAGAAACCCGATTTCACTAAAAACGTTATAGTTTAAACATGCCTGTTGTACATGTGTGCAAACACTCAGAGCCTTAAGATAGGGGTTTCACCAATGTGTTTTTTGGTGAGAAACCTTCTATTTCAAGGTTCTGTGCGTTTTCAGACAAGTACAATATGTATTTATAGTGTTTCTGATGAAATCCCTCCTTTTAGTGCATTTTCTCACAGAAAACGAGTCTCTCGCCATGGGAAAGTGGCTTTTTTGAAAAAGCATATTCTGGTCGAGAAATCGTGTTTTAAACAATAAAAACGACTCCCGGCCTTATTTAGTTCACATTTTTACTTTTGGTAAGCTAGCGCGTATTCATAACGCAATAAACCTTTTTATCGCGTTAAACGCCTTTTCTCAACGAGAAAAGCACAATTTCATCAAAAACAGACAAAACAAGAAAAATGAATCTATTCAACAAGTCTACAACACGTCCTTAAGAGTTACATGATTTCACCCAATGTCAATGTGTCATTTCTCCAGTTCTGATCATTTTTTGGTTGTTGGTAGCTTGGTCAATGAAAAAACACATTGAAATCTTTTTATGGCTTTAAACGCGTTTTCTCCTCGAGAGAAACACGATTTCACTAAAAACGTTATAGTTTAAACATGACTTGTACATGTGTGCAAACACTCAGAGCCTTAAGATAGGGGTTTCACCAATGTGTTTTTTGGTGAGAAACCTTCTATTTCAAGGTTCTGTGCGTTTTCACACAAGTACATTATGTATTTATAGTGTTTCTGATGAAATCCCTCCTTTTAATGCATTTTCTCACACAAAAAACGAGTCTCTCGCCATGGGAACGTGGCTTTTTTGAAAAAGCATATTCTGGTCGAGAAATCGTGTTTTAAACAATAAAAACGACTCCCGGCCTTATTTAGTTCACATTTTTACTTTTGGTAAGCTAGCCCGTATTCATAACGCACTAAACCTTTTTATCGCGTTAAACGCCTTTTCTCGACGAGAAAAGCACAATTTCATCAAAAACAGACAAAACAAGAAAAATGAGTCTATTCAACAAGTCTATAACACGTCCTTAAGAGTTACATGATTTCACCCAATGTCAATGTGTCATTTCTCCAGTTCTGATCATTTTTTGGTTGTTGGTAGCTTGGTCAATGAAAAAACACATTGAAATCTTTTTATGGCTTTAAACGCGTTTTCTCCTCGAGAGAAACCCGATTTCACTAAAAACGTTATAGTTTAAACATGCCTGTTGTACATGTGTGCAAACACTCAGAGCCTTAAGATAGGGGTTTCACCAATGTGTTTTTTGGTGAGAAACCTTCTATTTCAAGGTTCTGTGCGTTTTCAGACAAGTACAATATGTATTTATAGTGTTTCTGATGAAATCCCTCCTTTTAATGCATTTTCTCACAGAAAACGAGTCTCTCGCCATGGGAACGTGGCTTTTTTGAAAAAATATATTCTGGTCGAGAAATCGTGTTTTAAACAATAAAAACGACTCCCGGCCTTATTTAGTTCACATTTTTACTTTTGGTAAGCTAGCCCGTATTCATAACGCACTGAACCTTTTTATCGCGTTAAACGCCTTTTCTCGACGAGAAAAGCACAATTTCATCAAAAACAAACAAAACAAGAAAAATGAATCTATTCAACAAGTCTACAACACGTCCTTAAGAGTTACATGATTTCACCCAATGTCAATGTGTCATTTCTCCAGTTCTGATCATTTTTTAGGTTGTTGGTAGCTTGGTCAATGCCAAAACACAGTGAAATCTTTTTATGGCTTTAAACGCGTTTTCTCCTCGAGAGAAATACGATTTCACTAAAAACGTTATAGTTTAAACATGCCTGTTGTACATGTGTGCAAACACTCAGAGCCTTAAGATAGAGGTTTCACCAATGTGTTTTTTGGTGAGAAACCTTCTATTTCAAGGTTCTGTGCGTTTTCAGACAAGTACAATATGTATTTATAGTGTTTCTGATGAAATCCCTCCTTTTAATGCATTTTCTCACAGAAAACGAGTCTCTCGCCATGGGAACATGGCTTTTTTGAAAAAGCATATTCTGGTCGAGAAATCGTGTTTTAAACAATAAAAACGACATCCGGCCTTATTTAGTTCACATTTTTACTTTTGGTAAGCTAGCCCGTATTCATAACGCACTAAACCTTTTTATCGCGTTAAACGCCTTTTCTCAACGAGAAAAGCACAATTTCATCAAAAACAAACAAAACAAGAAAAATGAGTCTATTCAACAAGTCTATAACACGTCCTTAAGAGTTACATGATTTCACCCAATGTCAATGTGTCATTTCTCCAGTTCTGATCATTTTTTTGGTTGTTGGTAGCTTGGTCAATGCCAAAACACAGTGAAATCTTTTTTATGGCTTTAAACGCGTTTTCTCCTCGAGAGAAACACGATTTCACTAAAAACGTTATAGTTTAAACATGCCTGTTGTACATGTGTGCAAACACTCAGAGCCTTAAGATAGGGGTTTCACCAATGTGTTTTTTGGTGAGAAACCTTCTATTTCAAGGTTCTGTGCGTTTTCAGACAAGTACAATATGTATTTATAGTGTTTCTGATGAAATCCCTCCTTTTAATGCATTTTCTCACAGAAAACGAGTCTCTCGCCATGGGAACGTGGCTTTTTTGAAAAAATATATTCTGGTCGAGAAATCGTGTTTTAAACAATAAAAACGACTCCCGGCCTTATTTAGTTCACATTTTTACTTTTGGTAAGCTAGCCCGTATTCATAACGCACTGAACCTTTTTATCGCGTTAAACGCCTTTTCTCGACGAGAAAAGCACAATTTCATCAAAAACAAACAAAACAAGAAAAATGAATCTATTCAACAAGTCTACAACACGTCCTTAAGAGTTAGTTACATGATTTCACCCAATGTCAATGTGTCATTTCTCCAGTTCTGATCATTTTTTTGGTTGTTGGTAGCTTGGTCAATGCCAAAACACAGTGAAATCTTTTTATGGCTTTAAACGCGTTTTCTCCTCGAGAGAAACACGATTTCACTAAAATCGTTATAGTTTAAACATGCCTGTTGTACATGTGTGCAAACACTCAGAGCCTTAAGATAGGGGTTTCACCAATGTGTTTTTTGGTGAGAAACCTTCTATTTCAAGGTTCTGTGCGTTTTCAGACAAGTACAATATGTATTTATAGTGTTTCTGATGAAATCCCTCCTTTTAGTGCATTTTCTCACAGAAAACGAGTCTCTCGCCATGGGAAAGTGGCTTTTTTGAAAAAGCATATTCTGGTCGAGAAATCGTGTTTTAAACAATAAAAACGACTCCCGGCCTTATTTAGTTCACATTTTTACTTTTGGTAAGCTAGCGCGTATTCATAACGCAATAAACCTTTTTATCGCGTTAAACGCCTTTTCTCAACGAGAAAAGCACAATTTCATCAAAAACAGACAAAACAAGAAAAATGAATCTATTCAACAAGTCTACAACACGTCCTTAAGAGTTACATGATTTCACCCAATGTCAATGTGTCATTTCTCCAGTTCTGATCATTTTTTGGTTGTTGGTAGCTTGGTCAATGAAAAAACACATTGAAATCTTTTTATGGCTTTAAACGCGTTTTCTCCTCGAGAGAAACACGATTTCACTAAAAACGTTATAGTTTAAACATGACTTGTACATGTGTGCAAACACTCAGAGCCTTAAGATAGGGGTTTCAACAATGTGTTTTTTGGTGAGAAACCTTCTATTTCAAGGTTCTGTGCGTTTTCACACAAGTACATTATGTATTTATAGTGTTTCTGATGAAATCCCTCCTTTTAATGCATTTTCTCACACAAAAAACGAGTCTCTCGCCATGGGAACGTGGCTTTTTTGAAAAAGCATATTCTGGTCGAGAAATCGTGTTTTAAACAATAAAAACGACTCCCGGCCTTATTTAGTTCACATTTTTACTTTTGGTAAGCTAGCCCGTATTCATAACGCACTAAACCTTTTTATCGCGTTAAACGCCTTTTCTCGACGAGAAAAGCACAATTTCATCAAAAACAAACAAAACAAGAAAAATGAATCTATTCAACAAGTCTACAACACGTCCTTAAGAGTTACATGATTTCACCCAATGTCAATGTGTCATTTCTCCAGTTCTGATCATTTTTTAGGTTGTTGGTAGCTTGGTCAATGCCAAAACACAGTGAAATCTTTTTATGGCTTTAAACGCGTTTTCTCCTCGAGAGAAACCCGATTTCACTAAAAACGTTATAGTTTAAACATGCCTGTTGTACATGTGTGCAAACACTCAGAGCCTTAAGATAGGGGTTTCACCAATGTCTTTTTTGGTGAGAAACCTTCTATTTCAAGGTTCTGTGCGTTTTCAGACAAGTACAATATGTATTTATAGTGTTTCTGATGAAATCCCTCCTTTTAGTGCATTTTCTCACAGGAAACGTGTCTCTCGCCATGGGAACGTGGCTTTTTTGAAAAAGCATATTCTGGTCGAGAAATCGTGTTTTAAACAATAAAAACGACTCCCGGCCTTATTTAGTTCACATTTTTACTTTTGGTAAGCTAGCCCGTATTCATAACGCACTAAACCTTTTTATCGCGTTAAACGCCTTTTCTCGACGAGAAAAGCACAATTTCATCAAAAACAAACAAAACAAGAAAAATGAATCTATTCAACAAGTCTACAACACGTCCTTAAGAGTTACATGATTTCACCCAATGTCAATGTGTCATTTCTCCAGTTCTGATCATTTTTTAGGTTGTTGGTAGCTTGGTCAATGCCAAAACACAGTGAAATCTTTTTATGGCTTTAAACGCGTTTTCTCCTCGAGAGAAACCCGATTTCACTAAAAACGTTATAGTTTAAACATGCCTGTTGTACATGTGTGCAAACACTCAGAGCCTTAAGATAGGGGTTTCACCAATGTGTTTTTTGGTGAGAAACCTTCTATTTCAAGGTTCTGTGCGTTTTCAGACAAGTACAATATGTATTTATAGTGTTTCTGATGAAATCCCTCCTTTTAATGCATTTTCTCACAGAAAACGAGTCTCTCGCCATGGGAACGTGGCTTTTTTGAAAAAATATATTCTGGTCGAGAAATCGTGTTTTAAACAATAAAAACGACTCCCGGCCTTATTTAGTTCACATTTTTACTTTTGGTAAGCTAGCCCGTATTCATAACGCACTAAACCTTTTTATCGCGTTAAACGCCTTTTCTCGACGAGAAAAGCACAATTTCATCAAAAACAAACAAAACAAGAAAAATGAATCTATTCAACAAGTCTATAACACGTCCTTAAGAGTTACATGATTTCACCCAATCTCAAAGTGTCATTTCTCCAGTTCTGATCATTTTTTTGGTTGTTGGTAGCTTGGTCAATGCCAAAACACAGTGATATCTTTTTATGGCTTTAAACGCGTTTTCTCCTCGAGAGAAACATGATTTCACTAAAAACGTTATAGTTTAAACATTCCTGTTGTACATGTGTGCAAACACTCAGAGCCTTAAGATAGGGGTTTCACCAATGTGTTTTTTTGGTGAGAAACCTTCTATTTCAAGGTTCTGTGCGTTTTCAGATAAGTACAATATGTATTTATAGTGTTTCTGATGAAATCTCTCCTTTTAGTGCATTTTCTCACAGAAAACGAGTCTCTCGCCATGGGAACGTGGCTTTTTTGAAAAAGCATATTCTGGTCGAGAAATCGTGTTTTAAACAATAAAAACGACTCTCGGCCTTATTTAGTTCACATTTTTATTTTTGGTAAGCTAGCCCGTATTCATAACGCAATAAACCTTTTTATCGCGTTAAACGCCTTTTCTCGACGAGAAAAGCACAATTTCATCAAAAACAGACAAAACAAGAAAAATGAATCTATTCAACAAGTCTACAACACGTCCTTAAGAGTTACATGATTTCACCCAATGTCAATGTGTCATTTCTCCAGTTCTGATCATTTTTTGGTTGTTGGTAGCTTGGTCAATGAAAAAACACATTGAAATCTTTTTATGGCTTTAAACGCGTTTTCTCCTCGAGAGAAACACGATTTCACTAAAAACGTTATAGTTTAAACATGACTGTTGTACATGTGTGCAAACACTCAGAGCCTTAAGATAGGGGTTTCACCAATGTGTTTTTTGGTGAGAAACCTTCTATTTCAAGGTTCTGTGCGTTTTCAGACAAGTACATTATGTATTTATAGTGTTTCTGATGAAATCCCTCCTTTTAATGCATTTTCTCACACAAAAAACGAGTCTCTCGCCATGGGAACATGGCTTTTTTGAAAAAGCATATTCTGGTCGAGAAATCGTGTTTTAAACAATAAAAACGACTCCCGGCCTTATTTAGTTCACATTTTTATTTTTGGTAAGCTAGCCCGTATTCATAACGCAATAAACCTTTTTATCGCGTTAAACGCCTTTTCTCGACGAGAAAAGCACAATTTCATCAAAAACAGACAAAACAAGAAAAATGAATCTATTCAACAAGTCTACAACACGTCCTTAAGAGTTACATGATTTCACCCAATGTCAATGTGTCATTTCTCCAGTTTTGATCATTTTTTAGGTTGTTGGTAGCTTGGTCAATGCCAAAACACAGTGAAATCTTTTTATGGCTTTAAACGCGTTTTCTCCTCGAGAGAAACACGATTTCACTAAAAACTTTATAGTTTAAACATGCCTGTTGTACATGTGTGCAAACACTCAGAGCCTTAAGATAGGGGTTTCACCAATGTCTTTTTTGGTGAGAAACCTTCTATTTCAAGGTTCTGTGCGTTTTCAGACAAGTACAATATGTATTTATAGTGTTTCTGATGAAATCCCTCCTTTTAATGCATTTTCTCACAGAAAACGAGTCTCTCGCCATGGGAACATGGCTTTTTTGAAAAAGCATATTCTGGTCGAGAAATCGTGTTTTAAACAATAAAAACGACATCCGGCCTTATTTAGTTCACATTTTTACTTTTGGTAAGCTAGCCCGTATTCATAACGCACTAAACCTTTTTATCGCGTTAAACGCCTTTTCTCGACGAGAAAAGCACAATTTCATCAAAAACAAACAAAACAAGAAAAATGAATCTATTCAACAAGTCTACAACACGTCCTTAAGAGTTATATGATTTCACCCAATGTCAATGTGTCATTTCTCCAGTTCTGATCATTTTTTAGGTTGTTGGTAGCTTGGTCAAATGCCAAAACACAGTGAAATCTTTTTATGGCTTTAAACGCGTTTTCTCCTCGAGAGAAACACGATTTCACTAAAAACGTTATAGTTTAAACCTGCCTGTTGTACATGTGTGCAAACACTCAGAGCCTTAAGATAGGGGTTTCACCAATGTGTTTTTTGGTGAGAAATCTTCTATTTCAAGGTTCTGTGCGTTTTCAGACAAGTACAATATGTATTTATAGTGTTTCTGATGAAATCCCTCCTTTTAGTGCATTTTCTCACAGAAAACGAGTCTCTCGCCACGGGAACGTGGCTTTTTTGAAAAAGCATATTCTGGTCGAGAAATCGTGTTTTAAACAATAAAAACGACTCCCGGCCTTATTTAGTTCACATTTTTACTTTTGGTAAGCTAGCCCGTATTCATAACGCACTAAACCTTTTTATCTCGTTAAACGCCTTTTCTCGACGAGAAAAGCACAATTTCATCAAAAACAGACAAAACAAGAAAAATGAATTTATTCAACAAGTCTACAACACGTCCTTAAGAGTTACATGATTTCACCCAATGTCAATGTGTCATTTCTCCAGTTCTGATCATTTTTTGGTTGTTGGTAGCTTGGTCAATGAAAAAACACATTGAAATCTTTTTATGGCTTTAAACGCGTTTTCTCCTCGAGAGAAACACGATTTCACTAAAAACGTTATAGTTTAAACATGACTGTTGTACATGTGTGCAAACACTCAGAGCCTTAAGATAGGGGTTTCACCAATGTGTTTTTTGGTGAGAAACCTTCTATTTCAAGGTTCTGTGCGTTTTCAGACAAGTACATTATGTATTTATAGTGTTTCTGATGAAATCCCTCCTTTTAATGCATTTTCTCACACAAAATACGAGTCTCTCGCCATGGGAACATGGCTTTTTTGAAAAAGCATATTCTGGTCGAGAAATCGTGTTTTAAACAATAAAAACGACTCCCGGCCTTATTTAGTTCACATTTTTACTTTTGGTAAGCTAGCCCGTATTCATAACGCACTAAACCTTTTTATCTCGTTAAACGCCTTTTCTCGACGAGAAAAGCACAATTTCATCAAAAACAGACAAAACAAGAAAAATGAATTTATTCAACAAGTCTACAACACGTCCTTAAGAGTTACATGATTTCACCCAATGTCAATGTGTCATTTCTCCAGTTCTGATCATTTTTTGGTTGTTGGTAGCTTGGTCAATGAAAAAACACATTGAAATCTTTTTATGGCTTTAAACGCGTTTTCTCCTCGAGAGAAACACGATTTCACTAAAAACGTTATAGTTTAAACATGACTGTTGTACATGTGTGCAAACACTCAGAGCCTTAAGATAGGGGTTTCACCAATGTGTTTTTTGGTGAGAAACCTTCTATTTCAAGGTTCTGTGCGTTTTCAGACAAGTACATTATGTATTTATAGTGTTTCTGATGAAATCCCTCCTTTTAATGCATTTTCTCACACAAAATACGAGTCTCTCGCCATGGGAACATGGCTTTTTTGAAAAAGCATATTCTGGTCGAGAAATCGTGTTTTAAACAATAAAAACGACTCCCGGCCTTATTTAGTTCACATTTTTACTTTTGGTAAGCTAGCCCGTATTCATAACGCACTGAACCTTTCTATCGCGTTAAACGCCTTTTCTCGACGAGAAAAGCACAATTTCATCAAAAACAAACAAAACAAGAAAAATGAATCTATTCAACAAGTCTTACAACACGTCCTTAAGAGTTACATGATTTCACCCAATGTCAATGTGTCATTTCTCCAGTTCTGATCATTTTTTAGGTTGTTGGTAGCTTGGTCAATGCCAAAACACAGTGAAATCTTTTTATGGCTTTAAACGCGTTTTCTCCTCGAGAGAAACACGATTTCACTAAAAACGTTATAGTTTAAACATGCCTGTTGTACATGTGTGCAAACACTCAGAGCCTTAAGATAGAGGTTTCACCAATGTGTTTTTTGGTGAGAAACCTTCTATTTCAAGGTTCTGTGCGTTTTCAGACAAGTACAATATGTATTTATAGTGTTTCTGATGAAATCCCTCCTTTTAATGCATTTTCTCACAGAAAACGAGTCTCTCGCCATGGGAACATGGCTTTTTTGAAAAAGCATATTCTGGTCGAGAAATCGTGTTTTAAACAATAAAAACGACATCCGGCCTTATTTAGTTCACATTTTTACTTTTGGTAAGCTAGCCCGTATTCATAACGCACTAAACCTTTTTATCGCGTTAAACGCCTTTTCTCGACGAGAAAAGCACAATTTCATCAAAAACAAACAAAACAAGAAAAATGAATCTATTCAACAAGTCTACAACACGTCCTTAAGAGTTACATGATTTCACCCAATGTCAATGTGTCATTTCTCCAGTTTTGATCATTTTTTAGGTTGTTGGTAGCTTGGTCAATGCCAAAACACAGTGAAATCTTTTTATGGCTTTAAACGCGTTTTCTCCTCGAGAGAAACACGATTTCACTAAAAACGTTATAGTTTAAACATGCCTGTTGTACATGTGTGCAAACACTCAGAGCCTTAAGATAGGGGTTTCACCAATGTCTTTTTTGGTGAGAAACCTTCTATTTCAAGGTTCTGTGCGTTTTCAGACAAGTACATTATGTATTTATAGTGTTTCTGATGAAATCCCTCCTTTTAATGCATTTTCTCACACAAAAAACGAGTCTCTCGCCATGGGAACATGGCTTTTTTGAAAAAGCATATTCTGGTCGAGAAATCGTGTTTTAAACAATAAAAACGACTCCCGGCCTTATTTAGTTCACATTTTTACTTTTGGTAAGCTAGCCCGTATTCATAACGCAATAAACCTTTTTATCGCGTTAAACGCCTTTTCTCGACGAGAAAAGCACAATTTCATCAAAAACAGACAAAACAAGAAAAATGAATCTATTCAACAAGTCTACAACACGTCCTTAAGAGTTACATGATTTCACCCAATGTCAATGTGTCATTTCTCCAGTTTTGATCATTTTTTAGGTTGTTGGTAGCTTGGTCAATGCCAAAACACAGTGAAATCTTTTTATGGCTTTAAACGCGTTTTCTCCTCGAGAAAAACACGATTTCACTAAAAACTTTATAGTTTAAACATGCTTGTTGTACATGTGTGCAAACACTCAGAGCCTTAAGATAGGGGTTTCACCAATGTCTTTTTTGGTGAGAAACCTTCTATTTCAAGGTTCTGTGCGTTTTCAGACAAGTACAATATGTATTTATAGTGTTTCTGATGAAATCCCTCCTTTTAATGCATTTTCTCACAGAAAACGAGTCTCTCGCCATGGGAACATGGCTTTTTTGAAAAAGCATATTCTGGTCGAGAAATCGTGTTTTAAACAATAAAAACGACATCCGGCCTTATTTAGTTCACATTTTTACTTTTGGTAAGCTAGCCCGTATTCATAACGCACTAAACCTTTTTATCGCGTTAAACGCCTTTTCTCGACGAGAAAAGCACAATTTCATCAAAAACAAACAAAACAAGAAAAATGAATCTATTCAACAAGTCTACAACACGTCCTTAAGAGTTATATGATTTCACCCAATGTCAATGTGTCATTTCTCCAGTTCTGATCATTTTTTAGGTTGTTGGTAGCTTGGTCAAATGCCAAAACACAGTGAAATCTTTTTATGGCTTTAAACGCGTTTTCTCCTCGAGAGAAACACGATTTCACTAAAAACGTTATAGTTTAAACCTGCCTGTTGTACATGTGTGCAAACACTCAGAGCCTTAAGATAGGGGTTTCACCAATGTGTTTTTTGGTGAGAAACCTTCTATTTCAAGGTTCTGTGCGTTTTCAGACAAGTACAATATGTATTTATAGTGTTTCTGATGAAATCCCTCCTTTTAGTGCATTTTCTCACAGAAAACGAGTCTCTCGCCACGGGAACGTGGCTTTTTTGAAAAAGCATATTCTGGTCGAGAAATCGTGTTTTAAACAATAAAAACGACTCCCGGCCTTATTTAGTTCACATTTTTACTTTTGGTAAGCTAGCCCGTATTCATAACGCACTAAACCTTTTTATCTCGTTAAACGCCTTTTCTCGACGAGAAAAGCACAATTTCATCAAAAACAGACAAAACAAGAAAAATGAATTTATTCAACAAGTCTACAACACGTCCTTAAGAGTTACATGATTTCACCCAATGTCAATGTGTCATTTCTCCAGTTCTGATCATTTTTTGGTTGTTGGTAGCTTGGTCAATGAAAAAACACATTAAAATCTTTTTATGGCTTTAAACGCGTTTTCTCCTCGAGAGAAACACGATTTCACTAAAAACGTTATAGTTTAAACATGCCTGTTGTACATGTGTGCAAACACTCAGAGCCTTAAGATAGAGGTTTCACCAATGTGTTTTTTGGTGAGAAACCTTCTATTTCAAGGTTCTGTGCGTTTTCAGACAAGTACAATATGTATTTATAGTGTTTCTGATGAAATCCCTCCTTTTAATGCATTTTCTCACAGAAAACGAGTCTCTCGCCATGGGAACATGGCTTTTTTGAAAAAGCATATTCTGGTCGAGAAATCGTGTTTTAAACAATAAAAACGACATCCGGCCTTATTTAGTTCACATTTTTACTTTTGGTAAGCTAGCCCGTATTCATAACGCACTAAACCTTTTTATCGCGTTAAACGCCTTTTCTCGACGAGAAAAGCACAATTTCATCAAAAACAAACAAAACAAGAAAAATGAATCTATTCAACAAGTCTACAACACGTCCTTAAGAGTTACATGATTTCACCCAATGTCAATGTGTCATTTCTCCAGTTTTGATCATTTTTTAGGTTGTTGGTAGCTTGGTCAATGCCAAAACACAGTGAAATCTTTTTATGGCTTTAAACGCGTTTTCTCCTCGAGAGAAACACGATTTCACTAAAAACGTTATAGTTTAAACATGCCTGTTGTACATGTGTGCAAACACTCAGAGCCTTAAGATAGGGGTTTCACCAATGTCTTTTTTGGTGAGAAACCTTCTATTTCAAGGTTCTGTGCGTTTTCAGACAAGTACAATATGTATTTATAGTGTTTCTGATGAAATCCCTCCTTTTAATGCATTTTCTCACAGAAAACGAGTCTCTCGCCACGGGAACGTGGCTTTTTTGAAAAAGCATATTCTGGTCGAGAAATCGTGTTTTAAACAATAAAAACGACTCCCGGCCTTATTTAGTTCACATTTTTACTTTTGGTAAGCTAGCCCGTATTCATAACGCACTAAACCTTTTTATCTCGTTAAACGCCTTTTCTCGACGAGAAAAGCACAATTTCATCAAAAACAAACAAAACAAGAAAAATGAATTTATTCAACAAGTCTACAACACGTCCTTAAGAGTTACATGATTTCACCCAATGTCAATGTGTAATTTCTCCAGTTCTGATCATTTTTTAGGTTGTTGGTAGCTTGGTCAATGCCAAAACACAGTGAAATCTTTTTATGGCTTTAAACGCGTTTTCTCCTCGAGAGAAACCCGATTTCACTAAAAACGTTATAGTTTAAACATGCCTGTTGTACATGTGTGCAAACACTCAGAGCCTTAAGATAGAGGTTTCACCAATGTGTTTTTTGGTGAGAAACCTTCTATTTCAAGGTTCTGTGCGTTTTCAGACAAGTACAATATGTATTTATAGTGTTTCTGATGAAATCCCTCCTTTTAATGCATTTTCTCACAGAAAACGAGTCTCTCGCCATGGGAACATGGCTTTTTTGAAAAAGCATATTCTGGTCGAGAAATCGTGTTTTAAACAATAAAAACGACATCCGGCCTTATTTAGTTCACATTTTTACTTTTGGTAAGCTAGCCCGTATTCATAACGCACTAAACCTTTTTATCGCGTTAAACGCCTTTTCTCGACGAGAAAAGCACAATTTCATCAAAAACAAACAAAACAAGAAAAATGAATCTATTCAACAAGTCTACAACACGTCCTTAAGAGTTACATGATTTCACCCAATGTCAATGTGTCATTTCTCCAGTTTTGATCATTTTTTAGGTTGTTGGTAGCTTGGTCAATGCCAAAACACAGTGAAATCTTTTTATGGCTTTAAACGCGTTTTCTCCTCGAGAGAAACACGATTTCACTAAAAACGTTATAGTTTAAACATGCCTGTTGTACATGTGTGCAAACACTCAGAGCCTTAAGATAGGGGTTTCACCAATGTCTTTTTTGGTGAGAAACCTTCTATTTCAAGGTTCTGTGCGTTTTCAGACAAGTACAATATGTATTTATAGTGTTTCTGATGAAATCCCTCCTTTTAATGCATTTTCTCACAGAAAACGAGTCTCTCGCCACGGGAACGTGGCTTTTTTGAAAAAGCATATTCTGGTCGAGAAATCGTGTTTTAAACAATAAAAACGACTCCCGGCCTTATTTAGTTCACATTTTTACTTTTGGTAAGCTAGCCCGTATTCATAACGCACTAAACCTTTTTATCTCGTTAAACGCCTTTTCTCGACGAGAAAAGCACAATTTCATCAAAAACAAACAAAACAAGAAAAATGAATTTATTCAACAAGTCTACAACACGTCCTTAAGAGTTACATGATTTCACCCAATGTCAATGTGTAATTTCTCCAGTTCTGATCATTTTTTAGGTTGTTGGTAGCTTGGTCAATGCCAAAACACAGTGAAATCTTTTTATGGCTTTAAACGCGTTTTCTCCTCGAGAGAAACCCGATTTCACTAAAAACGTTATAGTTTAAACATGCCTGTTGTACATGTGTGCAAACACTCAGAGCCTTAAGATAGGGGTTTCACCAATGTCTTTTTTGGTGAGAAACCTTCTATTTCAAGGTTCTGTGCGTTTTCAGACAAGTAAAATATGTATTTATAGTGTTTCTGATGAAATCCCTCCTTTTAGTGCATTTTCTCACAGAAAACGAGTCTCTCGCCACGGGAACGTGGCTTTTTTGAAAAAGCATATTCTGGTCGAGAAATCGTGTTTTAAACAATAAAAACGACTCCCGGCCTTATTTAGTTCACATTTTTACTTTTGGTAAGCTAGCCCGTATTCATAACGCACTAAACCTTTTTATCTCGTTAAACGCCTTTTCTCGACGAGAAAAGCACAATTTCATCAAAAACAGACAAAACAAGAAAAATGAATTTATTCAACAAGTCTACAACACGTCCTTAAGAGTTACATGATTTCACCCAATGTCAATGTGTCATTTCTCCAGTTCTGATCATTTTTTGGTTGTTGGTAGCTTGGTCAATGAAAAAACACATTGAAATCATTTTATGGCTTTAAACGCGTTTTCTCCTCGAGAGAAACACGATTTCACTAAAAACGTTATAGTTTAAACATGCCTGTTGTACATGTGTGCAAACACTCAGAGCCTTAAGATAGGGGTTTCACCAATGTGTTTTTTGGTGAGAAACCTTCTATTTCAAGGTTCTGTGCGTTTTCAGACAAGTACATTATGTATTTATAGTGTTTCTGATGAAATCCCTCCTTTTAATGCATTTTCTCACACAAAAAACGAGTCTCTCGCCATGGGAACATGGCTTTTTTGAAAAAGCATATTCTGGTCGAGAAATCGTGTTTTAAACAATAAAAACGACTCCCGGCCTTATTTAGTTCACATTTTTACTTTTGGTAAGCTAGCCCGTATTCATAACGCACTGAACCTTTCTATCGCGTTAAACGCCTTTTCTCGACGAGAAAAGCACAATTTCATCAAAAACAAACAAAACAAGAAAAATGAATCTATTCAACAAGTCTTACAACACGTCCTTAAGAGTTACATGATTTCACCCAATGTCAATGTGTCATTTCTCCAGTTCTGATCATTTTTTAGGTTGTTGGTAGCTTGGTCAATGCCAAAACACAGTGAAATCTTTTTATGGCTTTAAACGCGTTTTCTCCTCGAGAGAAACACGATTTCACTAAAAACGTTATAGTTTAAACATGCCTGTTGTACATGTGTGCAAACACTCAGAGCCTTAAGATAGAGGTTTCACCAATGTGTTTTTTGGTGAGAAACCTTCTATTTCAAGGTTCTGTGCGTTTTCAGACAAGTACAATATGTATTTATAGTGTTTCTGATGAAATCCCTCCTTTTAATGCATTTTCTCACAGAAAACGAGTCTCTCGCCATGGGAACATGGCTTTTTTGAAAAAGCATATTCTGGTCGAGAAATCGTGTTTTAAACAATAAAAACGACATCCGGCCTTATTTAGTTCACATTTTTACTTTTGGTAAGCTAGCCCGTATTCATAACGCACTAAACCTTTTTATCGCGTTAAACGCCTTTTCTCGACGAGAAAAGCACAATTTCATCAAAAACAAACAAAACAAGAAAAATGAATCTATTCAACAAGTCTACAACACGTCCTTAAGAGTTACATGATTTCACCCAATGTCAATGTGTCATTTCTCCAGTTTTGATCATTTTTTAGGTTGTTGGTAGCTTGGTCAATGCCAAAACACAGTGAAATCTTTTTATGGCTTTAAACGCGTTTTCTCCTCGAGAGAAACACGATTTCACTAAAAACGTTATAGTTTAAACATGCCTGTTGTACATGTGTGCAAACACTCAGAGCCTTAAGATAGGGGTTTCACCAATGTCTTTTTTGGTGAGAAACCTTCTATTTCAAGGTTCTGTGCGTTTTCAGACAAGTACAATATGTATTTATAGTGTTTCTGATGAAATCCCTCCTTTTAATGCATTTTCTCACAGAAAACGAGTCTCTCGCCATTGGGAACGTGGCTTTTTTGAAAAAGCATATTCTGGTCGAGAAATCGTGTTTTAAACAATAAAAACGACTCTCGGCCTTATTTAGTTCACATTTTTACTTTTGGTAAGCTAGCCCGTATTCATAACGCAATAAACCTTTTTATCGCGTTAAACGCCTTTTCTCGACGAGAAAAGCACAATTTCATCAAAAACAAACAAAACAAGAAAAATGAATCTATTCAACAAGTCTACAACACGTCCTTAAGAGTTACATGATTTCACCCAATGTCAATGTGTCATTTCTCCAGTTATGATCATTTTTTAGGTTGTTGGTAGCTTGGTCAATGCCAAAACACAGTGAAATCTTTTTATGGCTTTAAACGCGTTTTCTCCTCGAGAGAAACACGATTTCACTAAAAACGTTATAGTTTAAACATGCCTGTTGTACATGTGTGCAAACACTCAGAGCCTTAAGATAGGGGTTTCACCAATGTCTTTTTTGGTGAGAAACCTTCTATTTCAAGGTTCTGTGCGTTTTCAGACAAGTACATTATGTATTTATAGTGTTTCTGATGAAATCCCTCCTTTTAATGCATTTTCTCACAGAAAACGAGTCTCTCGCCATGGGAACATGGCTTTTTTGAAAAAGCATATTCTGGTCGAGAAATCGTGTTTTAAACAATAAAAACGACTCCCGGCCTTATTTAGTTCACATTTTTACTTTTGGTAAGCTAGCCATTATTCATAACGCACTAAACCTTTTTATCGCGTTAAACGCCTTTTCTCAACGAGAAAAGCACAATTTCATCAAAAACAAACAAAACAAGAAAAATGAATCTATTCAACAAGTCTATAACACGTCCTTAAGAGTTACATGATTTCACCCAATCTCAATGTGTCATTTTTCCAGTTCTGATCATTTTTTAGGTTGTTGGTAGCTTGGTCAATGCCAAAACACAGTGAAATCTTTTTATGGCTTTAAACGCGTTTTCTCCTCGAGAGAAACACGATTTCACTAAAAACGTTATAGTTTAAACATGCCTGTTGTACATGTGTGCAAACACTCAGAGCCTTAAGATAGGGGTTTCACCAATGTGTTTTTTGGTGAGAAACCTTCTATTTCAAGGTTCTGTGCGTTTTCAGACAAGTAAAATATGTATTTATAGTGTTTCTGATGAAATCCCTCCTTTTAATGCATTTTCTCACAGAAAACGAGTCTCTCGCCATGGGAACGTGGCTTTTTTGAAAAAGCATATTCTGGTCGAGAAATCGTGTTTTAAACAATAAAAACGACTCTCGGCCTTATTTAGTTCACATTTTTACTTTTGGTAAGTTAGCCCGTATTCATAACGCAATAAACCTTTTTATCGCGTTAAACGCCTTTTCTCGACGAGAAAAGCACAATTTCATCAAAAACAAACAAAACAAGAAAAATGAATCTATTCAACAAGTCTACAACACGTCCTTAAGAGTTACATGATTTCACCCAATGTCAATGTGTCATTTCTCCAGTTCTGATCATTTTTTGGTTGTTGGTAGCTTGGTCAATGAAAAAACACATTGAAATCTTTTTATGGCTTTAAACGCGTTTTCTCCTCGAGAGATACACGATTTCACTAAAAACGTTATAGTTTAAACATGCCTGTTGTACATGTGTGCAAACACTCAGAGCCTTAAGATAGGGGTTTCACCAATGTCTTTTTTGGTGAGAAACCTTCTATTTCAAGGTTCTGTGCGTTTTCAGACAAGTACATTATGTATTTATAGTGTTTCCGATGAAATCCCTCCTTTTAATGCATTTTCTCACAGAAAACGAGTCTCTCGCCATGGGAACATGGCTTTTTTGAAAAAGCATATTCTGGTCGAGAAATCGTGTTTTAAACAATAAAAACGACTCCCGGCCTTATTTAGTTCACATTTTTACTTTTGGTAAGCTAGCCCGTATTCATAACGCACTGAACCTTTTTATCGCGTTAAACGCCTTTTCTCGACGAGAAAAGCACAATTTCATCAAAAACAAACAAAACAAGAAAAATGAATCTATTCAACAAGTCTACAACACGTCCTTAAGAGTTACATGATTTCACCCAATGTCAATGTGTCATTTCTCCAGTTCTGATCATTTTTTAGGTTGTTGGTAGCTTGGTCAATGCCAAAACACAGTGAAATCTTTTTATGGCTTTAAACGCGTTTTCTCCTCGAGAGAAACACGATTTCACTAAAAACGTTATAGTTTAAACATGCCTGTTGTACATGTGTGCAAACACTCAGAGCCTTAAGATAGGGGTTTCACCAATGTGTTTTTTGGTGAGAAACCTTCTATTTCAAGGTTCTGTGCGTTTTCAGACAAGTAAAATATGTATTTATAGTGTTTCTGATGAAATCCCTCCTTTTAATGCATTTTCTCACAGAAAACGAGTCTCTCGCCATGGGAACGTGCCTTTTTTGAAAAAGCATATTCTGGTCGAGAAATCGTGTTTTAAACAATAAAAACGACTCTCGGCCTTATTTAGTTCACATTTTTACTTTTGGTAAGTTAGCCCGTATTCATAACGCAATAAACCTTTTTATCGCGTTAAACGCCTTTTCTCGACGAGAAAAGCACAATTTCATCAAAAACAAACAAAACAAGAAAAATGAATCTATTCAACAAGTCTACAACACGTCCTTAAGAGTTACATGATTTCACCCAATGTCAATGTGTCATTTCTCCAGTTCTGATCATTTTTTGGTTGTTGGTAGCTTGGTCAATGAAAAAACACATTGAAATCTTTTTATGGCTTTAAACGCGTTTTCTCCTCGAGAGAAACACGATTTCACTAAAAACGTTATAGTTTAAACATGCCTGTTGTACATGTGTGCAAACACTCAGAGCCTTAAGATAGGGGTTTCACCAATGTCTTTTTTGGTGAGAAACCTTCTATTTCAAGGTTCTGTGCGTTTTCAGACAAGTACATTATGTATTTATAGTGTTTCCGATGAAATCCCTCCTTTTAATGCATTTTCTCACAGAAAACGAGTCTCTCGCCATGGGAACATGGCTTTTTTGAAAAAGCATATTCTGGTCGAGAAATCGTGTTTTAAACAATAAAAACGACTCCCGGCCTTATTTAGTTCACATTTTTACTTTTGGTAAGCTAGCCCGGATTCATAACGCACTGAACCTTTTTATCGCGTTAAACGCCTTTTCTCGACGAGAAAAGCACAATTTCATCAAAAACAAACAAAACAAGAAAAATGAATCTATTCAACAAGTCTACAACACGTCCTTAAGAGTTACATGATTTCACCCAATGTCAATGTGTCATTTCTCCAGTTCTGATCATTTTTTAGGTTGTTGGTAGCTTGGTCAATGCCAAAACACAGTGAAATCTTTTTATGGCTTTAAACGCGTTTTCTCCTCGAGAGAAACACGATTTCACTAAAAACGTTATAGTTTAAACATGCCTGTTGTACATGTGTGCAAACACTCAGAGCCTTAAGATAGGGGTTTCACCAATGTGTTTTTTGGTGAGAAACCTTCTATTTCAAGGTTCTGTGCGTTTTCAGACAAGTAAAATATGTATTTATAGTGTTTCTGATGAAATCCCTCCTTTTAATGCATTTTCTCACAGAAAACGAGTCTCTCGCCATGGGAACGTGCCTTTTTTGAAAAAGCATATTCTGGTCGAGAAATCGTGTTTTAAACAATAAAAACGACTCTCGGCCTTATTTAGTTCACATTTTTACTTTTGGTAAGTTAGCCCGTATTCATAACGCAATAAACCTTTTTATCGCGTTAAACGCCTTTTCTCGACGAGAAAAGCACAATTTCATCAAAAACAAACAAAACAAGAAAAATGAATCTATTCAACAAGTCTACAACACGTCCTTAAGAGTTACATGATTTCACCCAATGTCAATGTGTCATTTCTCCAGTTCTGATCATTTTTTGGTTGTTGGTAGCTTGGTCAATGAAAAAACACATTGAAATCTTTTTATGGCTTTAAACGCGTTTTCTCCTCGAGAGAAACACGATTTCACTAAAAACGTTATAGTTTAAACATGCCTGTTGTACATGTGTGCAAACACTCAGAGCCTTAAGATAGGGGTTTCACCAATGTCTTTTTTGGTGAGAAACCTTCTATTTCAAGGTTCTGTGCGTTTTCAGACAAGTACATTATGTATTTATAGTGTTTCCGATGAAATCCCTCCTTTTAATGCATTTTCTCACAGAAAACGAGTCTCTCGCCATGGGAACATGGCTTTTTTGAAAAAGCATATTCTGGTCGAGAAATCGTGTTTTAAACAATAAAAACGACTCCCGGCCTTATTTAGTTCACATTTTTACTTTTGGTAAGCTAGCCCGTATTCATAACGCACTGAACCTTTTTATCGCGTTAAACGCCTTTTCTCGACGAGAAAAGCACAATTTCATCAAAAACAAACAAAACAAGAAAAATGAATCTATTCAACAAGTCTACAACACGTCCTTAAGAGTTACATGATTTCACCCAATCTCAATGTGTCATTTCTCCAGTTCTGATCATTTTTTAGGTTGTTGGTAGCTTGGTCAATGCCAAAACACAGTGAAATCTTTTTATGGCTTTAAACGCGTTTTCTCCTCGAGAGAAACACGATTTCACTAAAAACGTTATAGTTTAAACATGCCTGTTGTACATGTGTGCAAACACTCAGAGCCTTAAGATAGGGGTTTCACCAATGTCTTTTTTGGTGAGAAACCTTCTATTTCAAGGTTCTGTGCGTTTTCAGACAAGTACAATATGTATTTATAGTGTTTCTGATGAAATCCCTCCTTTTAATGCATTTTCTCACAGAAAACGAGTCTCTCGCCATGGGAACATGGCTTTTTTGAAAAAGCATATTCTGGTCGAGAAATCGTGTTTTAAACAATAAAAACGACATCCGGCCTTATTTAGTTCACATTTTTACTTTTGGTAAGCTAGCTCGTATTCATAACGCACTAAACCTTTTTATCGCGTTAAACGCCTTTTCTCGACGAGAAAAGCACAATTTCATCAAAAACAAACAAAACAAGAAAAATGAATCTATTCAACAAGTCTACAACACGTCCTTAAGAGTTACATGATTTCACCCAATGTCAATGTGTCATTTCTCCAGTTATGATCATTTTTTAGGTTGTTGGTAGCTTGGTCAATGCCAAAACACAGTGAAATCTTTTTATGGCTTTAAACGCGTTTTCTCCTCGAGAGAAACACGATTTCACTAAAAACGTTATAGTTTAAACATGCCTGTTGTACATGTGTGCAAACACTCAGAGCCTTAAGATAGGGGTTTCACCAATGTCTTTTTTGGTGAGAAACCTTCTATTTCAAGGTTCTGTGCGTTTTCAGACAAGTACATTATGTATTTATAGTGTTTCTGATGAAATCCCTCCTTTTAATGCATTTTCTCACAGAAAACGAGTCTCTCGCCATGGGAACATGGCTTTTTTGAAAAAGCATATTCTGGTCGAGAAATCGTGTTTTAAACAATAAAAACGACTCCCGGCCTTATTTAGTTCACCTTTTTACTTTTGGTAAGCTAGCCATTATTCATAACGCACTAAACCTTTTTATCGCGTTAAACGCCTTTTCTCAACGAGAAAAGCACAATTTCATCAAAAACAAACAAAACAAGAAAAATGAATCTATTCAACAAGTCTATAACACGTCCTTAAGAGTTACATGATTTCACCCAATCTCAATGTGTCATTTTTCCAGTTCTGATCATTTTTTAGGTTGTTGGTAGCTTGGTCAATGCCAAAACACAGTGAGATCTTTTTATGGCTTTAAACGCGTTTTCTCCTCGAGAGAAACACGATTTCACTAAAAACGTTATAGTTTAAACATGCCTGTTGTACATGTGTGCAAACACTCAGAGCCTTAAGATAGGGGTTTCACCAATGTGTTTTTTGGTGAGAAACCTTCTATTTCAAGGTTCTGTGCGTTTTCAGACAAGTACAATATGTATTTATAGTGTTTCTGATGAAATCCCTCCTTTTAATGCATTTTCTCACAGAAAACGAGTCTCTCGCCATGGGAACATGGCTTTTTTGAAAAAGCATATTCTGGTCGAGAAATCGTGTTTTAAACAATAAAAACGACATCCGGCCTTATTTAGTTCACATTTTTACTTTTGGTAAGCTAGCTCGTATTCATAACGCACTAAACCTTTTTATCGCGTTAAACGCCTTTTCTCGACGAGAAAAGCACAATTTCATCAAAAACAAACAAAACAAGAAAAATGAATCTATTCAACAAGTCTACAACACGTCCTTAAGAGTTACATGATTTCACCCAATGTCAATGTGTCATTTCTCCAGTTATGATCATTTTTTAGGTTGTTGGTAGCTTGGTCAATGCCAAAACACAGTGAAATCTTTTTATGGCTTTAAACGCGTTTTCTCCTCGAGAGAAACACGATTTCACTAAAAACGTTATAGTTTAAACATGCCTGTTGTACATGTGTGCAAACACTCAGAGCCTTAAGATAGGGGTTTCACCAATGTCTTTTTTGGTGAGAAACCTTCTATTTCAAGGTTCTGTGCGTTTTCAGACAAGTACATTATGTATTTATAGTGTTTCTGATGAAATCCCTCCTTTTAATGCATTTTCTCACAGAAAACGAGTCTCTCGCCATGGGAACATGGCTTTTTTGAAAAAGCATATTCTGGTCGAGAAATCGTGTTTTAAACAATAAAAACGACTCCCGGCCTTATTTAGTTCACATTTTTACTTTTGGTAAGCTAGCCATTATTCATAACGCACTAAACCTTTTTATCGCGTTAAACGCCTTTTCTCAACGAGAAAAGCACAATTTCATCAAAAACAAACAAAACAAGAAAAATGAATCTATTCAACAAGTCTATAACACGTCCTTAAGAGTTACATGATTTCACCCAATGTCAATGTGTCATTTTTCCAGTTCTGATCATTTTTTAGGTTGTTGGTAGCTTGGTCAATGCCAAAACACAGTGAGATCTTTTTATGGCTTTAAACGCGTTTTCTCCTCGAGAGAAACACGATTTCACTAAAAACGTTATAGTTTAAACATGCCTGTTGTACATGTGTGCAAACACTCAGAGCCTTAAGATAGGGGTTTCACCAATGTGTTTTTTGGTGAGAAACCTTCTATTTCAAGGTTCTGTGCGTTTTCAGACAAGTTAAATATGTATTTATAGTGTTTCTGATGAAATCCCTCCTTTTAATGCATTTTCTCACAGAAAACGAGTCTCTCGCCATGGGAACGTGGCTTTTTTGAAAAAGCATATTCTGGTCGAGAAATCGTGTTTTAAACAATAAAAACGACTCTCGGCCTTATTTAGTTCACATTTTTACTTTTGGTAAGTTAGCCCGTATTCATAACGCAATAAACCTTTTTATCGCGTTAAACGCCTTTTCTCGACGAGAAAAGCACAATTTCATCAAAAACAAACAAAACAAGAAAAATGAATCTATTCAACAAGTCTACAACACGTCCTTAAGAGTTACATGATTTCACCCAATCTCAATGTGTCATTTCTCCAGTTCTGATCATTTTTTAGGTTGTTGGTAGCTTGGTCAATGCCAAAACACAGTGAAATCTTTTTATGGCTTTAAACGCGTTTTCTCCTCGAGAGAAACACGATTTCACTAAAAACGTTATAGTTTAAACATGCCTGTTGTACATGTGTGCAAACACTCAGAGCCTTAAGATAGGGGTTTCACCAATGTCTTTTTTGGTGAGAAACCTTCTATTTCAAGGTTCTGTGCGTTTTCAGACAAGTACAATATGTATTTATAGTGTTTCTGATGAAATCCCTCCTTTTAATGCATTTTCTCACAGAAAACGAGTCTCTCGCCATGGGAACATGGCTTTTTTGAAAAAGCATATTCTGGTCGAGAAATCGTGTTTTAAACAATAAAAACGACATCCGGCCTTATTTAGTTCACATTTTTACTTTAGGTAAGCTAGCCCGTATTCATAACGCACTAAACCTTTTTATCGCGTTAAACGCCTTTTCTCGACGAGAAAAGCACAATTTCATCAAAAACAAACAAAACAAGAAAAATGAATCTATTCAACAAGTCTACAACACGTCCTTAAGAGTTATATGATTTCACCCAATGTCAATGTGTCATTTCTCCAGTTCTGATCATTTTTTAGGTTGTTGGTAGCTTGGTCAATGCCAAAACACAGTGAAATCTTTTTATGGCTTTAAACGCGTTTTCTCCTCGAGAGAAACCCGATTTCACTAAAAACGTTATAGTTTAAACATGCCTGTTGTACATGTGTGCAAACACTCAGAGCCTTAAGATAGGGGTTTCACCAATGTTTTTTTTGGTGAGAAACCTTCTATTTCAAGGTTCTGTGCGTTTTCAGACAAGTAAAATATGTATTTATAGTGTTTCTGATGAAATCCCTCCTTTTAATGCATTTTCTCACAGAAAACGAGTCTCTCGCCATGGGAACGTGGCTTTTTTGAAAAAGCATATTCTGGTCGAGAAATCGTGTTTTAAACAATAAAAACGACTCTCGGCCTTATTTAGTTCACATTTTTACTTTTGGTAAGCTAGCCCGTATTCATAACGCACTAAACCTTTTTATCGCGTTAAACGCCTTTTCTCGACGAGAAAAGCACAATTTCATCAAAAACAAACAAAACAAGAAAAATGAATCTATTCAACAAGTCTACAACACGTCCTTAAGAGTTACATGATTTCACCCAATGTCAATTTGTCATTTCTCCAGTTCTGATCATTTTTTAGGTTGTTGGTAGCTTGGTCAATGCCAAAACACAGTGAAATCTTTTTATGGCTTTAAACGCGTTTTCTCCTCGAGAGAAACACGATTTCACTAAAAACGTTATAGTTTAAACATGCCTGTTGTACATGTGTGCAAACACTCAGAGCCTTAAGATAGGGGTTTCACCAATGTCTTTTTTGGTGAGAAACCTTCTATTTCAAGGTTCTGTGCGTTTTCAGACAAGTACATTATGTATTTATAGTGTTTCTGATGAAATCCCTCCTTTTAATGCATTTTCTCACAGAAAACGAGTCTCTCGCCATGGGAACATGGCTTTTTTGAAAAAGCATATTCTGGTCGAGAAATCGTGTTTTAAACAATAAAAACGACTCCCGGCCTTATTTAGTTCACATTTTTACTTTTGGTAAGCTAGCCATTATTCATAACGCAATAAACCTTTTTATCGCGTTAAACGCCTTTTCTCAACGAGAAAAGCACAATTTCATCAAAAACAAACAAAACAAGAAAAATGAATCTATTCAACAAGTCTACAACACGTCCTTAAGAGTTACATGATTTCACCCAATGTCAATGTGTCATTTCTCCAGTTTTGATCATTTTTTAGGTTGTTGGTAGCTTGGTCAATGCCAAAACACAGTGAAATCTTTTTATGGCTTTAAACGCGTTTTCTCCTCGAGAGAAACACGATTTCACTAAAAACGTTATAGTTTAAACATGCCTGTTGTACATGTGTGCAAACACTCAGAGCCTTAAGATAGGGGTTTCACCAATGTCTTTTTTGGTGAGAAACCTTCTATTTCAAGGTTCTGTGCGTTTTCAGACAAGTACATTATGTATTTATAGTGTTTCTGATGAAATCCCTCCTTTTAATGCATTTTCTCACAGAAAACGAGTCTCTCGCCATGGGAACATGGCTTTTTTGAAAAAGCATATTCTGGTCGAGAAATCGTGTTTTAAACAATAAAAACGACTCCCGGCCTTATTTAGTTCACATTTTTACTTTTGGTAAGCTAGCCCGTATTCATAACGCACTGAACCTTTTTATCGCGTTAAACGCCTTTTCTCGACGAGAAAAGCACAATTTCATCAAAAACAAACAAAACAAGAAAAATGAATCTATTCAACAAGTCTACAACACGTCCTTAAGAGTTACATGATTTCACCCAATGTCAATGTGTCATTTCTCCAGTTTTGATCATTTTTTAGGTTGTTGGTAGCTTGGTCAATGCCAAAACACAGTGAAATCTTTTTATGGCTTTAAACGCGTTTTCTCCTCGAGAGAAACACGATTTCACTAAAAACGTTATAGTTTAAACATGCCTGTTGTACATGTGTGCAAACACTCAGAGCCTTAAGATAGGGGTTTCACCAATGTCTTTTTTGGTGAGAAACCTTCTATTTCAAGGTTCTGTGCGTTTTCAGACAAGTACATTATGTATTTATAGTGTTTCTGATGAAATCCCTCCTTTTAATGCATTTTCTCACAGAAAACGAGTCTCTCGCCATGGGAACATGGCTTTTTTGAAAAAGCATATTCTGGTCGAGAAATCGTGTTTTAAACAATAAAAACGACTCCCGGCCTTATTTAGTTCACATTTTTACTTTTGGTAAGCTAGCCATTATTCATAACGCACTAAACCTTTTTATCGCGTTAAACGCCTTTTCTCAACGAGAAAAGCACAATTTCATCAAAAACAAACAAAACAAGAAAAATGAATCTATTCAACAAGTCTTACAACACGTCCTTAAGAGTTACATGATTTCACCCAATGTCAATGTGTCATTTCTCCAGTTCTGATCATTTTTTAGGTTGTTGGTAGCTTGGTCAATGCCAAAACACAGTGAAATCTTTTTATGGCTTTAAACGCGTTTTCTCCTCGAGAGAAACACGATTTCACTAAAAACGTTATAGTTTAAACATGCCTGTTGTACATGTGTGCAAACACTCAGAGCCTTAAGATAGGGGTTTCACCAATGTCTTTTTTGGTGAGAAACCTTCTATTTCAAGGTTCTGTGCGTTTTCAGACAAGTACATTATGTATTTATAGTGTTTCTGATGAAATCCCTCCTTTTAATGCATTTTCTCACAGAAAACGAGTCTCTCGCCATGGGAACATGGCTTTTTTGAAAAAGCATATTCTGGTCGAGAAATCGTGTTTTAAACAATAAAAACGACTCCCGGCCTTATTTAGTTCACATTTTTACTTTTGGTAAGCTAGCCATTATTCATAACGCACTAAACCTTTTTATCGCGTTAAACGCCTTTTCTCAACGAGAAAAGCACAATTTCATCAAAAACAAACAAAACAAGAAAAATGAATCTATTCAACAAGTCTACAACACGTCCTTAAGAGTTACATGATTTCACCCAATGTCAATGTGTCATTTCTCCAGTTTTGATCATTTTTTAGGTTGTTGGTAGCTTGGTCAATGCCAAAACACAGTGAAATCTTTTTATGGCTTTAAACGCGTTTTCTCCTCGAGAGAAACACGATTTCACTAAAAACGTTATAGTTTAAACCTGCCTGTTGTACATGTGTGCAAACACTCAGAGCCTTAAGATAGGGGTTTCACCAATGTCTTTTTTGGTGAGAAACCTTCTATTTCAAGGTTCTGTGCGTTTTCAGACAAGTACATTATGTATTTATAGTGTTTCTGATGAAATCCCTCCTTTTAATGCATTTTCTCACAGAAAACGAGTCTCTCGCCATGGGAACATGGCTTTTTTGAAAAAGCATATTCTGGTCGAGAAATCGTGTTTTAAACAATAAAAACGACTCCCGGCCTTATTTAGTTCACATTTTTACTTTTGGTAAGCTAGCCATTATTCATAACGCAATAAACCTTTTTATCGCGTTAAACGCCTTTTCTCAACGAGAAAAGCACAATTTCATCAAAAACAAACAAAACAAGAAAAATGAATCTATTCAACAAGTCTACAACACGTCCTTAAGAGTTACATGATTTCACCCAATGTCAATGTGTCATTTCTCCAGTTTTGATCATTTTTTAGGTTGTTGGTAGCTTGGTCAATGCCAAAACACAGTGAAATCTTTTTATGGCTTTAAACGCGTTTTCTCCTCGAGAGAAACACGATTTCACTAAAAACGTTATAGTTTAAACATGCCTGTTGTACATGTGTGCAAACACTCAGAGCCTTAAGATAGGGGTTTCACCAATGTCTTTTTTGGTGAGAAACCTTCTATTTCAAGGTTCTGTGCGTTTTCAGACAAGTACATTATGTATTTATAGTGTTTCTGATGAAATCCCTCCTTTTAATGCATTTTCTCACAGAAAACGAGTCTCTCGCCATGGGAACATGGCTTTTTTGAAAAAGCATATTCTGGTCGAGAAATCGTGTTTTAAACAATAAAAACGACTCCCGGCCTTATTTAGTTCACATTTTTACTTTTGGTAAGCTAGCCCGTATTCATAACGCACTGAACCTTTTTATCGCGTTAAACGCCTTTTCTCGACGAGAAAAGCACAATTTCATCAAAAACAAACAAAACAAGAAAAATGAATCTATTCAACAAGTCTACAACACGTCCTTAAGAGTTACATGATTTCACCCAATGTCAATGTGTCATTTCTCCAGTTTTGATCATTTTTTAGGTTGTTGGTAGCTTGGTCAATGCCAAAACACAGTGAAATCTTTTTATGGCTTTAAACGCGTTTTCTCCTCGAGAGAAACACGATTTCACTAAAAACGTTATAGTTTAAACATGCCTGTTGTACATGTGTGCAAACACTCAGAGCCTTAAGATAGGGGTTTCACCAATGTCTTTTTTGGTGAGAAACCTTCTATTTCAAGGTTCTGTGCGTTTTCAGACAAGTACATTATGTATTTATAGTGTTTCTGATGAAATCCCTCCTTTTAATGCATTTTCTCACAGAAAACGAGTCTCTCGCCATGGGAACATGGCTTTTTTGAAAAAGCATATTCTGGTCGAGAAATCGTGTTTTAAACAATAAAAACGACTCCCGGCCTTATTTAGTTCACATTTTTACTTTTGGTAAGCTAGCCATTATTCATAACGCACTAAACCTTTTTATCGCGTTAAACGCCTTTTCTCAACGAGAAAAGCACAATTTCATCAAAAACAAACAAAACAAGAAAAATGAATCTATTCAACAAGTCTTACAACACGTCCTTAAGAGTTACATGATTTCACCCAATGTCAATGTGTCATTTCTCCAGTTCTGATCATTTTTTAGGTTGTTGGTAGCTTGGTCAATGCCAAAACACAGTGAAATCTTTTTATGGCTTTAAACGCGTTTTCTCCTCGAGAGAAACACGATTTCACTAAAAACGTTATAGTTTAAACATGCCTGTTGTACATGTGTGCAAACACTCAGAGCCTTAAGATAGGGGTTTCACCAATGTCTTTTTTGGTGAGAAACCTTCTATTTCAAGGTTCTGTGCGTTTTCAGACAAGTACATTATGTATTTATAGTGTTTCTGATGAAATCCCTCCTTTTAATGCATTTTCTCACAGAAAACGAGTCTCTCGCCATGGGAACATGGCTTTTTTGAAAAAGCATATTCTGGTCGAGAAATCGTGTTTTAAACAATAAAAACGACTCCCGGCCTTATTTAGTTCACATTTTTACTTTTGGTAAGCTAGCCATTATTCATAACGCACTAAACCTTTTTATCGCGTTAAACGCCTTTTCTCAACGAGAAAAGCACAATTTCATCAAAAACAAACAAAACAAGAAAAATGAATCTATTCAACAAGTCTACAACACGTCCTTAAGAGTTACATGATTTCACCCAATGTCAATGTGTCATTTCTCCAGTTTTGATCATTTTTTAGGTTGTTGGTAGCTTGGTCAATGCCAAAACACAGTGAAATCTTTTTATGGCTTTAAACGCGTTTTCTCCTCGAGAGAAACACGATTTCACTAAAAACGTTATAGTTTAAACATGCCTGTTGTACATGTGTGCAAACACTCAGAGCCTTAAGATAGGGGTTTCACCAATGTCTTTTTTGGTGAGAAACCTTCTATTTCAAGGTTCTGTGCGTTTTCAGACAAGTACATTATGTATTTATAGTGTTTCTGATGAAATCCCTCCTTTTAATGCATTTTCTCACAGAAAACGAGTCTCTCGCCATGGGAACATGGCTTTTTTGAAAAAGCATATTCTGGTCGAGAAATCGTGTTTTAAACAATAAAAACGACTCCCGGCCTTATTTAGTTCACATTTTTACTTTTGGTAAGCTAGCCCGTATTCATAACGCACTGAACCTTTTTATCGCGTTAAACGCCTTTTCTCGACGAGAAAAGCACAATTTCATCAAAAACAAACAAAACAAGAAAAATGAATCTATTCAACAAGTCTACAACACGTCCTTAAGAGTTACATGATTTCACCCAATGTCAATGTGTCATTTCTCCAGTTTTGATCATTTTTTAGGTTGTTGGTAGCTTGGTCAATGCCAAAACACAGTGAAATCTTTTTATGGCTTTAAACGCGTTTTCTCCTCGAGAGAAACACGATTTCACTAAAAACGTTATAGTTTAAACATGCCTGTTGTACATGTGTGCAAACACTCAGAGCCTTAAGATAGGGGTTTCACCAATGTCTTTTTTGGTGAGAAACCTTCTATTTCAAGGTTCTGTGCGTTTTCAGACAAGTACATTATGTATTTATAGTGTTTCTGATGAAATCCCTCCTTTTAATGCATTTTCTCACAGAAAACGAGTCTCTCGCCATGGGAACATGGCTTTTTTGAAAAAGCATATTCTGGTCGAGAAATCGTGTTTTAAACAATAAAAACGACTCCCGGCCTTATTTAGTTCACATTTTTACTTTTGGTAAGCTAGCCATTATTCATAACGCAATAAACCTTTTTATCGCGTTAAACGCCTTTTCTCAACGAGAAAAGCACAATTTCATCAAAAACAAACAAAACAAGAAAAATGAATCTATTCAACAAGTCTACAACACGTCCTTAAGAGTTACATGATTTCACCCAATGTCAATGTGTCATTTCTCCAGTTTTGATCATTTTTTAGGTTGTTGGTAGCTTGGTCAATGCCAAAACACAGTGAAATCTTTTTATGGCTTTAAACGCGTTTTCTCCTCGAGAGAAACACGATTTCACTAAAAACGTTATAGTTTAAACATGCCTGTTGTACATGTGTGCAAACACTCAGAGCCTTAAGATAGGGGTTTCACCAATGTCTTTTTTGGTGAGAAACCTTCTATTTCAAGGTTCTGTGCGTTTTCAGACAAGTACATTATGTATTTATAGTGTTTCTGATGAAATCCCTCCTTTTAATGCATTTTCTCACAGAAAACGAGTCTCTCGCCATGGGAACATGGCTTTTTTGAAAAAGCATATTCTGGTCGAGAAATCGTGTCTTAAACAATAAAAACGACTCCCGGCCTTATTTAGTTCACATTTTTATTTTTGGTAAGCTAGCCCGTATTCATAACGCACTAAACCTTTTTATCGCATTAAACGCCTTTTCTCAACGAGAAAAGCACAATTTCATCAAAAACAAACAAAACAAGAAAAATGAATCTATTCAACAAGTCTATAACACGTCCTTAAGAGTTACATGATTTCACCCAATGTCAATGTGTCATTTCTCCAGTTCTGATCATTTTTTTGGTTGTTGGTAGCTTGGTCAATGCCAAAACACAGTGAAATCTTTTTATGGCTTTAAACGCGTTTTCTCCTCGAGAGAAACACGATTTCACTAAAAACGTTATAGTTTAAACATGCCTGTTGTACATGTGTGCAAACACTCAGAGCCTTAAGATAGGGGTTTCACCAATGTCTTTTTTGGTGAGAAACCTTCTATTTCAAGGTTCTGTGCGTTTTCAGACAAGTACATTATGTATTTATAGTGTTTCTGATGAAATCCCTCCTTTTAATGCATTTTCTCACAGAAAACGAGTCTCTCGCCATGGGAACATGGCTTTTTTGAAAAAGCATATTCTGGTCGAGAAATCGTGTTTTAAACAATAAAAACGACTCCCGGCCTTATTTAGTTCACATTTTTACTTTTGGTAAGCTAGCCATTATTCATAACGCACTAAACCTTTTTATCGCGTTAAACGCCTTTTCTCAACGAGAAAAGCACAATTTCATCAAAAACAAACAAAACAAGAAAAATGAATCTATTCAACAAGTCTACAACACGTCCTTAAGAGTTACATGATTTCACCCAATGTCAATTTGTCATTTCTCCAGTTCTGATCATTTTTTAGGTTGTTGGTAGCTTGGTCAATGCCAAAACACAGTGAAATCTTTTTATGGCTTTAAACGCGTTTTCTCCTCGAGAGAAACACGATTTCACTAAAAACGTTATAGTTTAAACATGCCTGTTGTACATGTGTGCAAACACTCAGAGCCTTAAGATAGGGGTTTCACCAATGTCTTTTTTGGTGAGAAACCTTCTATTTCAAGGTTCTGTGCGTTTTCAGACAAGTACATTATGTATTTATAGTGTTTCTGATGAAATCCCTCCTTTTAATGCATTTTCTCACAGAAAACGAGTCTCTCGCCATGGGAACATGGCTTTTTTGAAAAAGCATATTCTGGTCGAGAAATCGTGTTTTAAACAATAAAAACGACTCCCGGCCTTATTTAGTTCACATTTTTACTTTTGGTAAGCTAGCCCGTATTCATAACGCACTGAACCTTTTTATCGCGTTAAACGCCTTTTCTCGACGAGAAAAGCACAATTTCATCAAAAACAAACAAAACAAGAAAAATGAATCTATTCAACAAGTCTACAACACGTCCTTAAGAGTTACATGATTTCACCCAATGTCAATGTGTCATTTCTCCAGTTTTGATCATTTTTTAGGTTGTTGGTAGCTTGGTCAATGCCAAAACACAGTGAAATCTTTTTATGGCTTTAAACGCGTTTTCTCCTCGAGAGAAACACGATTTCACTAAAAACGTTATAGTTTAAACATGCCTGTTGTACATGTGTGCAAACACTCAGAGCCTTAAGATAGGGGTTTCACCAATGTCTTTTTTGGTGAGAAACCTTCTATTTCAAGGTTCTGTGCGTTTTCAGACAAGTACATTATGTATTTATAGTGTTTCTGATGAAATCCCTCCTTTTAATGCATTTTCTCACAGAAAACGAGTCTCTCGCCATGGGAACATGGCTTTTTTGAAAAAGCATATTCTGGTCGAGAAATCGTGTTTTAAACAATAAAAACGACTCCCGGCCTTATTTAGTTCACATTTTTACTTTTGGTAAGCTAGCCATTATTCATAACGCACTAAACCTTTTTATCGCGTTAAACGCCTTTTCTCAACGAGAAAAGCACAATTTCATCAAAAACAAACAAAACAAGAAAAATGAATCTATTCAACAAGTCTTACAACACGTCCTTAAGAGTTACATGATTTCACCCAATGTCAATGTGTCATTTCTCCAGTTCTGATCATTTTTTAGGTTGTTGGTAGCTTGGTCAATGCCAAAACACAGTGAAATCTTTTTATGGCTTTAAACGCGTTTTCTCCTCGAGAGAAACACGATTTCACTAAAAACGTTATAGTTTAAACATGCCTGTTGTACATGTGTGCAAACACTCAGAGCCTTAAGATAGGGGTTTCACCAATGTCTTTTTTGGTGAGAAACCTTCTATTTCAAGGTTCTGTGCGTTTTCAGACAAGTACATTATGTATTTATAGTGTTTCTGATGAAATCCCTCCTTTTAATGCATTTTCTCACAGAAAACGAGTCTCTCGCCATGGGAACATGGCTTTTTTGAAAAAGCATATTCTGGTCGAGAAATCGTGTTTTAAACAATAAAAACGACTCCCGGCCTTATTTAGTTCACATTTTTACTTTTGGTAAGCTAGCCATTATTCATAACGCACTAAACCTTTTTATCGCGTTAAACGCCTTTTCTCAACGAGAAAAGCACAATTTCATCAAAAACAAACAAAACAAGAAAAATGAATCTATTCAACAAGTCTACAACACGTCCTTAAGAGTTACATGATTTCACCCAATGTCAATGTGTCATTTCTCCAGTTTTGATCATTTTTTAGGTTGTTGGTAGCTTGGTCAATGCCAAAACACAGTGAAATCTTTTTATGGCTTTAAACGCGTTTTCTCCTCGAGAGAAACACGATTTCACTAAAAACGTTATAGTTTAAACATGCCTGTTGTACATGTGTGCAAACACTCAGAGCCTTAAGATAGGGGTTTCACCAATGTCTTTTTTGGTGAGAAACCTTCTATTTCAAGCTTCTGTGCGTTTTCAGACAAGTACATTATGTATTTATAGTGTTTCTGATGAAATCCCTCCTTTTAATGCATTTTCTCACAGAAAACGAGTCTCTCGCCATGGGAACATGGCTTTTTTGAAAAAGCATATTCTGGTCGAGAAATCGTGTTTTAAACAATAAAAACGACTCCCGGCCTTATTTAGTTCACATTTTTACTTTTGGTAAGCTAGCCCGTATTCATAACGCACTGAACCTTTTTATCGCGTTAAACGCCTTTTCTCGACGAGAAAAGCACAATTTCATCAAAAACAAACAAAACAAGAAAAATGAATCTATTCAACAAGTCTACAACACGTCCTTAAGAGTTACATGATTTCACCCAATGTCAATGTGTCATTTCTCCAGTTTTGATCATTTTTTAGGTTGTTGGTAGCTTGGTCAATGCCAAAACACAGTGAAATCTTTTTATGGCTTTAAACGCGTTTTCTCCTCGAGAGAAACACGATTTCACTAAAAACGTTATAGTTTAAACATGCCTGTTGTACATGTGTGCAAACACTCAGAGCCTTAAGATAGGGGTTTCACCAATGTCTTTTTTGGTGAGAAACCTTCTATTTCAAGGTTCTGTGCGTTTTCAGACAAGTACATTATGTATTTATAGTGTTTCTGATGAAATCCCTCCTTTTAATGCATTTTCTCACAGAAAACGAGTCTCTCGCCATGGGAACATGGCTTTTTTGAAAAAGCATATTCTGGTCGAGAAATCGTGTTTTAAACAATAAAAACGACTCCCGGCCTTATTTAGTTCACATTTTTACTTTTGGTAAGCTAGCCATTATTCATAACGCACTAAACCTTTTTATCGCGTTAAACGCCTTTTCTCAACGAGAAAAGCACAATTTCATCAAAAACAAACAAAACAAGAAAAATGAATCTATTCAACAAGTCTTACAACACGTCCTTAAGAGTTACATGATTTCACCCAATGTCAATGTGTCATTTCTCCAGTTCTGATCATTTTTTAGGTTGTTGGTAGCTTGGTCAATGCCAAAACACAGTGAAATCTTTTTATGGCTTTAAACGCGTTTTCTCCTCGAGAGAAACACGATTTCACTAAAAACGTTATAGTTTAAACATGCCTGTTGTACATGTGTGCAAACACTCAGAGCCTTAAGATAGAGGTTTCACCAATGTGTTTTTTGGTGAGAAACCTTCTATTTCAAGGTTCTGTGCGTTTTCAGACAAGTACAATATGTATTTATAGTGTTTCTGATGAAATCCCTCCTTTTAGTGCATTTTCTCACAGAAAACGAGTCTCTCGCCATGGGAACGTGGCTTTTTTGAAAAAGCATATTCTGGTCGAGAAATCGTGTCTTAAACAATAAAAACGACTCTCGGCCTTATTTAGTTCACATTTTTATTTTTGGTAAGCTAGCCCGTATTCATAACGCACTAAACCTTTTTATCGCATTAAACGCCTTTTCTCAACGAGAAAAGCACAATTTCATCAAAAACAAACAAGACAAGAAAAATGAATCTATTCAACAAGTCTATAACACGTCCTTAAGAGTTACATGATTTCACCCAATGTCAATGTGTCATTTCTCCAGTTCTGATCATTTTTTTGGTTGTTGGTAGCTTGGTCAATGCCAAAACACAGTGAAATCTTTTTATGGCTTTAAACGCGTTTTCTCCTCGAGAGAAACCCGATTTCACTAAAAACGTTATAGTTTAAACATGCCTGTTGTACATGTGTGCAAACACTCAGAGCCTTAAGATAGAGGTTTCACCAATGTGTTTTTTGGTGAGAAACCTTCTATTTCAAGGTTCTGTGCGTTTTCAGACAAGTACAATATGTATTTATAGTGTTTCTGATGAAATCCCTCCTTTTAGTGCATTTTCTCACAGAAAACGAGTCTCTCGCCATGGGAACGTGGCTTTTTTGAAAAAGCATATTCTGGTCGAGAAATCGTGTCTTAAACAATAAAAACGACTCTCGGCCTTATTTAGTTCACATTTTTATTTTTGGTAAGCTAGCCCGTATTCATAACGCACTAAACCTTTTTATCGCATTAAACGCCTTTTCTCAACGAGAAAAGCACAATTTCATCAAAAACAAACAAGACAAGAAAAATGAATCTATTCAACAAGTCTATAACACGTCCTTAAGAGTTACATGATTTCACCCAATGTCAATGTGTCATTTCTCCAGTTCTGATCATTTTTTTGGTTGTTGGTAGCTTGGTCAATGCCAAAACACAGTGAAATCTTTTTATGGCTTTAAACGCGTTTTCTCCTCGAGAAAAACACGATTTCACTAAAAACGTTATAGTTTAAACCTGCCTGTTGTACATGTGTGCAAACACTCAGAGCCTTAAGATAGGGGTCTCACCAATGTGTTTTTTGGTGAGAAACCTTCTATTTCAAGGTTCTGTGCGTTTTCAGACAAGTACAATATGTATTTGTAGTGTTTCTGACGAAATCCCTCCTTTTAATGCATTTTCTCACAGAAAACGAGTCTCTCGCCATGGGAACGTGGCTTTTTTGAAAAAGCATATTCTGGTCGAGAAATCGTGTTTTAAACAATAAAAACGACTCCCGGCCTTATTTAGTTCACATTTTTACTTTTGGTAAGCTAGCCCGTATTCATAACGCACTGAACCTTTTTATCGCGTTAAACGCCTTTTCTCGACGAGAAAAGCACAATTTCATCAAAAACAAACAAAACAAGAAAAATGAATCTATTCAACAAGTCTACAACACGTCCTTAAGAGTTACATGATTTCACCCAATGTCAATGTGTCATTTCTCCAGTTCTGATCATTTTTTAGGTTGTTGGTAGCTTGGTCAATGCCAAAACACAGTGAAATCTTTTTATGGCTTTAAACGCGTTTTCTCCTCGAGAGAAACACGATTTCACTAAAAACGTTATAATTTAAACATGCCTGTTGTACATGTGTGCAAACACTCAGAGCCTTAAGATAGGGGTTTCACCAATGTGTTTTTTGGTGAGAAACCTTCTATTTCAAGGTTCTGTGCGTTTTCAGACAAGTACAATATGTATTTATAGTGTTTCTGACGAAATCCCTCCTTTTAATGCATTTTCTCACAGAAAACGAGTCTCTCGCCATGGGAACATGGCTTTTTTGAAAAAGCATATTCTGGTCGAGAAATCGTGTTTTAAACAATAAAAACGACTCCCGGCCTTATTTAGTTCACATTTTTACTTTTGGTAAGCTAGCCCGTATTCATAACGCACTGAACCTTTTTATCGCGTTAAACGCCTTTTCTCGACGAGAAAAGCACAATTTCATCAAAAACAAACAAAACAAGAAAAATGAATCTATTCAACAATTCTACAACACGTCCTTAAGAGTTACATGATTTCACCCAATGTCAATGTGTCATTTCTCCAGTTCTGATCATTTTTTAGGTTGTTGGTAGCTTGGTCAATGCCAAAACACAGTGAAATCTTTTTATGGCTTTAAACGCGTTTTCTCCTCGAGAGAAACACGATTTCACTAAAAACGTTATAGTTTAAACATGCCTGTTGTACATGTGTGCAAACACTCAGCGCCTTAAGATAGGGGTTTCACCAATGTGTTTTTTGGTGAGAAACCTTCTATTTCAAGGTTCTGTGCGTTTTCAGACAAGTACAATATGTATTTATAGTGTTTCTGATGAAATCCCTCCTTTTAGTGCATTTTCTCACAGAAAACGAGTCTCTCGCCATGGGAACGTGGCTTTTTTGAAAAAGCATATTCTGGTCGAGAAATCGTGTTTTAAACAATAAAAACGACTCCCGGCCTTATTTAGTTCACATTTTTACTTTTGGTAAGCTATCCCGTATTCATAACGCACTGAACCTTTTTATCGCGTTAAACGCCTTTTCTCGACGAGAAAAGCACAATTTAATCAAAAACAAACAAAACAAGAAAAATGAATCTATTCAACAAGTCTACAACACGTCCTTAAGAGTTACATGATTTCACCCAATGTCAATGTGTCATTTCTCCAGTTCTGATCATTTTTTAGGTTGTTGGTAGCTTGGTCAATGCCAAAACACAGTGAGATCTTTTTATGGCTTTAAACGCGTTTTCTCCTCGAGAGAAACACGATTTCACTAAAAACGTTATAGTTTAAACATGCCTGTTGTACATGTGTGCTAACACTCAGAGCCTTAAGATAGGGGTTTCACCAATGTGTTTTTTGGTGAGAAACCTTCTATTTCAAGGTTCTGTGCGTTTTCAGACAAGTACAATATGTATTTATAGTGTTTCTGATGAAATCCCTCCTTTTAATGCATTTTCTCACAGAAAACGAGTCTCTCGCCATGGGAACATGGCTTTTTTGAAAAAGCATATTCTGGTCGAGAAATCGTGTTTTAAACAATAAAAACGACTCCCGGCCTTATTTAGCTCACATTTTGACTTTTGGTAAGCTAGCCCGTATTCATAACGCACTGAACCTTTTTATCGCGTTAAACGCCTTTTCTCGACGAGAAAAGCACAATTTCATCAAAAACAAACAAAACAAGAAAAATGAATATATTCAACAAGTCTACAACACGTCCTTAAGAGTTACATGATTTCACCTAATCTCAATTTGTCATTTCTCCAGTTCTGATCATTTTTTAGGTTGTTGGTAGCTTGGTCAATGCCAAAACACAGTGAAATCTTTTTATGGCTTTAAACGCGTTTTCTCCTCGAGAGAATCACGATTTCACTGAAAACGTTATAGTTTAAACATGCCTGTTGTACATGTGTGCAAACACTCAGAGCCTTAAGATAGGGGTTTCACCAATGTGTTTTTTGGTGAGAAACCTTCTATTTCAAGGTTCTGTGCGTTTTCAGACAAGTACAATATGTATTTATAGTGTTTCTGATGAAATCCCTCCTTTTAGTGCATTTTCTCACAGAAAACGAGTCTCTCGCCATGGGAACATGGCTTTTTGGAAAAAGCATATTCTGGTCGAGAAATCGTGTTTTAAACAATAAAAACGACTCCCGGCCTTATTTAGTTCACATTTTTACTTTTGGTAAGCTAGCCCGTATTCATAACGCACTGAACCTTTTTATCGCGTTAAACGCCTTTTCTCGACGAGAAAAGCACAATTTAATCAAAAACAAACAAAACAAGAAAAATGAATCTATTCAACAAGTCTACAACACGTCCTTAAGAGTTACATGATTTCACCCTATGTCAATGTGTCATTTCTCCAGTTCTGATCATTTTTTAGGTTGTTGGTAGCTTGGTCAATGCCAAAAAACAGTGAAATCTTTTTATGGCTTTAAACGCATTTTCTCCTCCAGAAGAAACACGATTTCACTAAAAACGTTATAGTTTAAACATGCCCATTGTACATGTGTGCAAACACTCAGAGCCTTAAGATAGGGGTTTTACCAATGTGTTTTTTGGTAAGAAACCTTCTATTTCAAGGTTCTGTGCGTTTTCAGACAAGTACAATATGTATTTGTAGTGTTTCTGACGAAATCCCTCCTTTTAGTGCATTTTCTCACAGAAAACGAGTCTCTCGCCATGGGAACGTGGCTTTTTTGAAAAAGCATATTCTGGTCGAGAAATCGTGTTTTAAACAATAAAAACGACTCCCGGCCTTATTTAGTTCACATTTTTACTTTTGGTAAGCTATCCCGTATTCATAACGCACTGAACCTTTTTATCGCGTTAAACGCCTTTTCTCGACGAGAAAAGCACAATTTAATCAAAAACAAACAAAACAAGAAAAATGAATCTATTCAACAAGTCTACAACACGTCCTTAAGAGTTACATGATTTCACCCAATGTCAATGTGTCATTTCTCCAGTTCTGATCATTTTTTAGGTTGTTGGTAGCTTGGTCAATGCCAAAACACAGTGAAATCTTTTTATGGCTTTAAACGCGTTTTCTCCTCGAGAGAAACACGATTTCACTAAAAACGTTATAGTTTAAACATGCCTGTTGTACATGTGTGCTAACACTCAGAGCCTTAAGATAGGGGTTTCACCAATGTGTTTTTTGGTGAGAAACCTTCTATTTCAAGGTTCTGTGCGTTTTCAGACAAGTACAATATGTATTTATAGTGTTTCTGATGAAATCCCTCCTTTTAATGCATTTTCTCACAGAAAACGAGTCTCTCGCCATGGGAACATGGCTTTTTTGAAAAAGCATATTCTGGTCGAGAAATCGTGTTTTAAACAATAAAAACGACTCCCGGCCTTATTTAGTTCACATTTTGACTTTTGGTAAGCTAGCCCGTATTCATAACGCACTGAACCTTTTTATCGCGTTAAACGCCTTTTCTCGACGAGAAAAGCACAATTTCATCAAAAACAAACAAAACAAGAAAAATGAATCTATTCAACAAGTCTACAACACGTCCTTAAGAGTTACATGATTTCACCCAATGTCAATGTGTCATTTCTCCAGTTCTGATCATTTTTTAGGTTGTTGGTAGCTTGGTCAATGCCAAAACACAGTGAAATATTTTTATGGCTTTAAACGCGTTTTCTCCTCGAGAGAAACACGATTTCACCTAAAACGTTATAGTTTAAACATGCCTGTTGTACATGTGTGCTAACACTCAGAGCCTTAAGATAGGGGTTTCACCAATGTGTTTTTTGGTGAGAAACCTTCTATTTCAAGGTTCTGTGCGTTTTCAGACAAGTACAATATGTATTTATAGTGTTTCTGATGAAATCCCTCCTTTTAATGCATTTTCTCACAGAAAACGAGTCTCTCGCCATGGGAACATGGCTTTTTTGAAAAAGCATATTCTGGTCGAGAAATCGTGTTTTAAACAATAAAAACTACTCCCGGCCTTATTTAGTTCACATTTTTACTTTTGGTAAGCTAGCCCGTATTCATAACGCACTGAACCTTTTTATCGCGTTAAACGCCTTTTCTCGACGAGAAAAGCACAATTTCATCAAAAACAAACAAAACAAGAAAAACGAATCTATTCAACAAGTCTACAACACGTCCTTAAGAGTTACATGATTTCACCCAATGTCAATGTGTAATTTCTCCAGTTCTGATCATTTTTTAGGTTGTTGGTAGCTTGGTCAATGCCAAAACACAGTGAAATCTTTTTATGGCTTTAAACGCGTTTTCTCCTCGAGAGAAACACGATTTCACTAAAAACGTTATAGTTTAAACATGCCTGTTGTACATGTGTGCAAACACTCAGCGCCTTAAGATAGGGGTTTCACCAATGTGTTTTTTGGTGAGAAACCTTCTATTTCAAGGTTCTGTGCGTTTTCAGACAAGTACAATATGTATTTATAGTGTTTCTGATGAAATCCCTCCTTTTAGTGCATTTTCTCACAGAAAACGAGTCTCTCGCCATGGGAACGTGGCTTTTTTGAAAAAGCATATTCTGGTCGAGAAATCGTGTTTTAAACAATAAAAACGACTCCCGGCCTTATTTAGTTCACATTTTTACTTTTGGTAAGCTAGCCCGTATTCATAACGCACTAAACCTTTTTATCGCGTTAAACGCCTTTTCTCGACGAGAAAAGCACAATTTCATCAAAAACAAACAAAACAAGAAAAATGAATCTATTCAACAAGTCTACAACACGTCCTTAAGAGCTACATGATTTCACCCAATGTCAATGTGTCATTTCTCCAGTTCTGATCATTTTTTAGGTTGTTGGTAGCTTGGTCAATGCCAAAACACAGTGAAATCTTTTTATGGCTTTAAACGCGTTTTCTCCTCGAGAGAAACACGATTTCACTAAAAGCGTTATAGTTTGAACATGCCTGTTGTACATGTGTGCAAACACTCAGAGCCTTAAGATAGGGGTTTCACCAATGTGTTTTTTGGTGAGAAACCTTCTATTTCAAGGTTCTGTGCGTTTTCAGACAAGTACAATATGTATTTGTAGTGTTTCTGACGAAATCCCTCCTTTTAATGCATTTTCTCACAGAAAACGAGTCTCTCGCCATGGGAACGTGGCTTTTTGGAAAAAGCATATTCTGGTCGAGAAATCGTGTTTTAAACAATAAAAACGACTCCCGGCCTTATTTAGTTCACATTTTTACTTTTGGTAAGCTAGCCCGTATTCATAACGCACTGAACCTTTTTATCGCGTTAAACGCCTTTTCTCGACGAGAAAAGCACAATTTCATCAAAAACAAACAAAACAAGAAAAACGAATCTATTCAACAAGTCTACAACACGTCCTTAAGAGTTACATGATTTCACCCAATGTCAATGTGTAATTTCTCCAGTTCTGATCATTTTTTAGGTTGTTGGCAGCTTGGTCAATGCCAAAACACAGTGAAATCTTTTTATGGCTTTAAACGCGTTTTCTCCTCGAGAGAAACACGATTTCACTAAAAACGTTATAGTTTAAACATGCCTGTTGTACATGTGTGCAAACACTCAGCGCCTTAAGATAGGGGTTTCACCAATGTGTTTTTTGGTGAGAAACCTTCTATTTCAAGGTTCTGTGCGTTTTCAGACAAGTACAATATGTATTTATAGTGTTTCTGATGAAATCCCTCCTTTTAGTGCATTTTCTCACAGAAAACGAGTCTCTCGCCATGGGAACGTGGCTTTTTTGAAAAAGCATATTCTGGTCGAGAAATCGTGTTTTAAACAATAAAAACGACTCCCGGCCTTATTTAGTTCACATTTTAACTTTTGGTAAGCTAGCCCGTATTCATAACGCACTAAACCTTTTTATCGCGTTAAACGCCTTTTCTCGACGAGAAAAGCACAATTTCATCAAAAACAAACAAAACAAGAAAAATGAATCTATTCAACAAGTCTACAACACGTCCTTAAGAGCTACATGATTTCACCCAATGTCAATGTGTCATTTCTCCAGTTCTGATCATTTTTTAGGTTGTTGGTAGCTTGGTCAATGCCAAAACACAGTGAAATCTTTTTATGGCTTTAAACGCGTTTTCTCCTCGAGAGAAACACGATTTCACTAAAAGCGTTATAGTTTGAACATGCCTGTTGTACATGTGTGCAAACACTCAGAGCCTTAAGATAGGGGTTTCACCAATGTGTTTTTTGGTGAGAAACCTTCTATTTCAAGGTTCTGTGCGTTTTCAGACAAGTACAATATGTATTTGTAGTGTTTCTGACGAAATCCCTCCTTTTAATGCATTTTCTCACAGAAAACGAGTCTCTCGCCATGGGAACGTGGCTTTTTGGAAAAAGCATATTCTGGTCGAGAAATCGTGTTTTAAACAATAAAAACGACTCCCGGCCTTATTTAGTTCACATTTTTACTTTTGGTAAGCTAGCCCGTATTCATAACGCACTGAACCTTTTTATCGCGTTAAACGCCTTTTCTCAACGAGAAAAGCACAATTTCATCAAAAACAAACAAAACAAGAAAAATGAATCTATTCAACAAGTCTACAACACGTCCTTAAGAGTTACATGATTTCACCCAATGTCAATGTGTAATTTCTCCAGTTCTGATCATTTTTTAGGTTGTTGGTAGCTTGGTCAATGCCAAAACACAGTGAAATCTTTTTATGGCTTTAAACGCGTTTTCTCCTCGAGAGAAACACGATTTCACTAAAAACGTTATAGTTTAAACATGCCTGTTGTACATGTGTGCAAACACTCAGAGCCTTAAGATAGGGGTTTCACCAATGTGTTTTTTGGTGAGAAACCTTCTATTTCAAGGTTCTGTGCGTTTTCAGACAAGTACAATATGTATTTATAGTGTTTCTGATGAAATCCCTCCTTTTAATGCATTTTCTCACAGAAAACGAGTCTCTCGCCATGGGAACATGGCTTTTTTGAAAAAGCATATTCTGGTCGAGAAATCGTGTTTTAAACAATAAAAACGACATCCGGCCTTATTTAGTTCACATTTTTACTTTTGGTAAGCTAGCCCGTATTCATAACGCACTAAACCTTTTTATCGCATTAAACGCCTTTTCTCAACGAGAAAAGCACAATTTCATCAAAAACAAACAAGACAAGAAAAATGAATCTATTCAACAAGTCTATAACACGTCCTTAAGAGTTACATGATTTCACCCAATGTCAATGTGTCATTTCTCCAGTTCTGATCATTTTTTTGGTTGTTGGTAGCTTGGTCAATGCCAAAACACAGTGAAATCTTTTTATGGCTTTAAACGCGTTTTCTCCTCGAGAAAAACACGATTTCACTAAAAACGTTATAGTTTAAACCTGCCTGTTGTACATGTGTGCAAACACTCAGAGCCTTAAGATAGGGGTCTCACCAATGTGTTTTTTGGTGAGAAACCTTCTATTTCAAGGTTCTGTGCGTTTTCAGACAAGTACAATATGTATTTATAGTGTTTCTGATGAAATCCCTCCTTTTAGTGCATTTTCTCACAGAAAACGAGTCTCTCGCCATGGGAACGTGGCTTTTTTGAAAAAGCATATTCTGGTCGAGAAATCGTGTTTTAAACAATAAAAACGACTCCCGGCCTTATTTAGTTCACATTTTTACTTTTGGTAAGCTAGCCCGTATTCATAACGCACTAAACCTTTTTATCGCGTTAAACGCCTTTTCTCGACGAGAAAAGCACAATTTCATCAAAAACAAACAAAACAAGAAAAATGAATCTATTCAACAAGTCTACAACACGTCCTTAAGAGCTACATGATTTCACCCAATGTCAATGTATCATTTCTCCAGTTCTGATCATTTTTTAGGTTGTTGGTAGCTTGGTCAATGCCAAAACACAGTGAAATCTTTTTATGGCTTTAAACGCGTTTTCTCCTCGAGAGAAACACGATTTCACTAAAAACGTTATAGTTTAAACATGCCTGTTGTACATGTGTGCAAACACTCAGAGCCTTAAGATAGGGGTTTCACCAATGTGTTTTTTGGTGAGAAACCTTCTATTTCAAGGTTCTGTGCGTTTTCAGACAAGTACAATATGTATTTATAGTGTTTCTGATGAAATCCCTCCTTTTAGTGCATTTTCTCACAGAAAACGAGTCTCTCGCCATGGGAACGTGGCTTTTTTGAAAAAGCATATTCTGGTCGAGAAATCGTGTTTTAAACAATAAAAACGACTCCCGGCCTTATTTAGTTCACATTTTTACTTTTGGTAAGCTAGCCCGTATTCATAACGCACTAAACCTTTTTATCGCGTTAAACGCCTTTTCTCGACGAGAAAAGCACAATTTCATCAAAAACAAACAAAACAAGAAAAATGAATCTATTCAACAAGTCTACAACACGTCCTTAAGAGCTACATGATTTCACCCAATGTCAATGTGTCATTTCTCCAGTTCTGATCATTTTTTAGGTTGTTGGTAGCTTGGTCAATGCCAAAACACAGTGAAATCTTTTTATGGCTTTAAACGCGTTTTCTCCTCGAGAGAAACACGATTTCACTAAAAGCGTTATAGTTTGAACATGCCTGTTGTACATGTGTGCAAACACTCAGAGCCTTAAGATAGGGGTTTCACCAATGTGTTTTTTGGTGAGAAACCTTCTATTTCAAGGTTCTGTGCGTTTTCAGACAAGTACAATATGTATTTGTAGTGTTTCTGACGAAATCCCTCCTTTTAATGCATTTTCTCACAGAAAACGAGTCTCTCGCCATGGGAACGTGGCTTTTTGGAAAAAGCATATTCTGGTCGAGGAATCGTGTTTTAAACAATAAAAACGACTCCCGGCCTTATTTAGTTCACATTTTTACTTTTGGTAAGCTAGCCCGTATTCATAACGCACTGAACCTTTTTATCGCGTTAAACGCCTTTTCTCAACGAGAAAAGCACAATTTCATCAAAAACAAACAAAACAAGAAAAATGAATCTATTCAACAAGTCTACAACACGTCCTTAAGAGTTACATGATTTCACCCAATGTCAATGTGTAATTTCTCCAGTTCTGATCATTTTTTAGGTTGTTGGTAGCTTGGTCAATGCCAAAACACAGTGAAATCTTTTTATGGCTTTAAACGCGTTTTCTCCTCGAGAGAAACACGATTTCACTAAAAACGTTATAGTTTAAACATGCCTGTTGTACATGTGTGCAAACACTCAGAGCCTTAAGATAGAGGTTTCACCAATGTGTTTTTTGGTGAGAAACCTTCTATTTCAAGGTTCTGTGCGTTTTCAGACAAGTACAATATGTATTTATAGTGTTTCTGATGAAATCCCTCCTTTTAATGCATTTTCTCACAGAAAACGAGTCTCTCGCCATGGGAACATGGCTTTTTTGAAAAAGCATATTCTGGTCGAGAAATCGTGTTTTAAACAATAAAAACGACATCCGGCCTTATTTAGTTCACATTTTTACTTTTGGTAAGCTAGCCCGTATTCATAACGCACTAAACCTTTTTATCGCATTAAACGCCTTTTCTCAACGAGAAAAGCACAATTTCATCAAAAACAAACAAGACAAGAAAAATGAATCTATTCAACAAGTCTATAACACGTCCTTAAGAGTTACATGATTTCACCCAATGTCAATGTGTCATTTCTCCAGTTCTGATCATTTTTTAGGTTGTTGGTAGCTTGGTCAATGCCAAAACACAGTGAAATCTTTTTATGGCTTTAAACGCGTTTTCTCCTCGAGAAAAACACGATTTCACTAAAAACGTTATAGTTTAAACCTGCCTGTTGTACATGTGTGCAAACACTCAGAGCCTTAAGATAGGGGTCTCACCAATGTGTTTTTTGGTGAGAAACCTTCTATTTCAAGGTTCTGTGCGTTTTCAGACAAGTACAATATGTATTTGTAGTGTTTCTGACGAAATCCCTCCTTTTAATGCATTTTCTCACAGAAAACGAGTCTCTCGCCATGGGAACGTGGCTTTTTGGAAAAAGCATATTCTGGTCGAGAAATCGTGTTTTAAACAATAAAAACGACTCCCGGCCTTATTTAGTTCACATTTTTACTTTTGGTAAGCTAGCCCGTATTCATAACGCACTGAACCTTTTTATCGCGTTAAACGCCTTTTCTCGACGAGAAAAGCACAATTTCATCAAAAACAAACAAAACAAGAAAAATGAATCTATTCAACAAGTCTACAACACGTCCTTAAGAGCTATATGATTTCACCCAATGTCAATGTGTAATTTCTCCAGTTCTGATCATTTTTTAGGTTGTTGGTAGCTTGGTCAATGCCAAAACACAGTGAAATCTTTTTATGGCTTTAAACGCGTTTTCTCCTCGAGAGAAACACGATTTCACTAAAAACGTTATAGTTTAAACATGCCTGTTGTACATGTGTGCAAACACTCAGAGCCTTAAGATAGGGGTTTCACCAATGTGTTTTTTGGTGAGAAACCTTCTATTTCAAGGTTCTGTGCGTTTTCAGACAAGTACAATATGTATTTATAGTGTTTCTGATGAAATCCCTCCTTTTAGTGCATTTTCTCACAGAAAACGAGTCTCTCGCCATGGGAACGTGGCTTTTTTGAAAAAGCATATTCTGGTCGAGAAATCGTGTTTTAAACAATAAAAACGACTCCCGGCCTTATTTAGTTCACATTTTTACTTTTGGTAAGCTAGCCCGTATTCATAACGCACTAAACCTTTTTATCGCGTTAAACGCCTTTTCTCGACGAGAAAAGCACAATTTCATCAAAAACAAACAAAACAAGAAAAATGAATCTATTCAACAAGTCTACAACACGTCCTTAAGAGCTACATGATTTCACCCAATGTCAATGTGTCATTTCTCCAGTTCTGATCATTTTTTAGGTTGTTGGTAGCTTGGTCAATGCCAAAACACAGTGAAATCTTTTTATGGCTTTAAACGCGTTTTCTCCTCGAGAGAAACACGATTTCACTAAAAGCGTTATAGTTTGAACATGCCTGTTGTACATGTGTGCAAACACTCAGAGCCTTAAGATAGGGGTTTCACCAATGTGTTTTTTGGTGAGAAACCTTCTATTTCAAGGTTCTGTGCGTTTTCAGACAAGTACAATATGTATTTGTAGTGTTTCTGACGAAATCCCTCCTTTTAATGCATTTTCTCACAGAAAACGAGTCTCTCGCCATGGGAACGTGGCTTTTTGGAAAAAGCATATTCTGGTCGAGAAATCGTGTTTTAAACAATAAAAACGACTCCCGGCCTTATTTAGTTCACATTTTTACTTTTGGTAAGCTAGCCCGTATTCATAACGCACTGAACCTTTTTATCGCGTTAAACGCCTTTTCTCGACGAGAAAAGCACAATTTCATCAAAAACAAACAAAACAAGAAAAATGAATCTATTCAACAAGTCTACAACACGTCCTTAAGAGTTACATGATTTCACCCAATGTCAATGTGTAATTTCTCCAGTTCTGATCATTTTTTAGGTTGTTGGTAGCTTGGTCAATGCCAAAACACAGTGAAATCTTTTTATGGCTTTAAACGCGTTTTCTCCTCGAGAGAAACACGATTTCACTAAAAACGTTATAGTTTAAACATGCCTGTTGTACATGTGTGCAAACACTCAGAGCCTTAAGATAGAGGTTTCACCAATGTGTTTTTTGGTGAGAAACCTTCTATTTCAAGGTTCTGTGCGTTTTCAGACAAGTACAATATGTATTTATAGTGTTTCTGATGAAATCCCTCCTTTTAATGCATTTTCTCACAGAAAACGAGTCTCTCGCCATGGGAACATGGCTTTTTTGAAAAAGCATATTCTGGTCGAGAAATCGTGTTTTAAACAATAAAAACGACATCCGGCCTTATTTAGTTCACATTTTTACTTTTGGTAAGCTAGCCCGTATTCATAACGCACTAAACCTTTTTATCGCATTAAACGCCTTTTCTCAACGAGAAAAGCACAATTTCATCAAAAACAAACAAGACAAGAAAAATGAATCTATTCAACAAGTCTATAACACGTCCTTAAGAGTTACATGATTTCACCCAATGTCAATGTGTCATTTCTCCAGTTCTGATCATTTTTTTGGTTGTTGGTAGCTTGGTCAATGCCAAAACACAGTGAAATCTTTTTATGGCTTTAAACGCGTTTTCTCCTCGAGAGAAACACGATTTCACTAAAAACGTTATAGTTTAAACCTGCCTGTTGTACATGTGTGCAAACACTCAGAGCCTTAAGATAGGGGTCTCACCAATGTGTTTTTTGGTGAGAAACCTTCTATTTCAAGGTTCTGTGCGTTTTCAGACAAGTACAATATGTATTTATAGTGTTTCTGACGAAATCCCTCCTTTTAGTGCATTTTCTCACAGAAAACGAGTCTCTCGCCACGGGAACGTGGCTTTTTTGAAAAAAAACATATTCTGGTCGAGAAATCGTGTTTTAAACAGTAAAAACGACTCCCGGCCTTATTTAGTTCACATTTTTACTTTTGGTAAGCTAGCCCGTATTCATAACGCACTGAACCTTTTTATCGCGTTAAACGCCTTTTCTCGACGAGAAAAGCACAATTTCATCAAAAACAAACAAAACAAGAAAAATGAATCTATTCAACAAGTCTACAACACGTCCTTAAGAGTTACGTGATTTCACCCAATGTCAATGTGTCATTTCTCCAGTTCTGATCATTTTTTAGGTTGTTGGTAGCTTGGTCAATGCCAAAACACAGTGAAATCTTTTTATGGCTTTAAACGCGTTTTCTCCTCGAGAGAAACACGATTTCACTAAAAACGTTATAGTTTAAACATGCCTGTTGTACATGTGTGCAAACACTCAGAGCCTTAAGATAGGGGTTTCACCAATGTCTTTTTTGGTGAGAAACCTTCTATTTCAAGGTTCTGTGCGTTTTCAGACAAGTACAATATGTATTTATAGTGTTTCTGATGAAATCCCTCCTTTTAGTGCATTTTCTCACAGAAAATGAGTCTCTCGCCATGGGAACGTGGCTTTTTTGAAAAAGCATATTCTGGTCGAGAAATCGTGTTTTAAACAATAAAAACGACTCCCGGCCTTATTTAGTTCACATTTTTACTTTTGGTAAGCTAGCCCGTATTCATAACGCACTAAACCTTTTTATCGCGTTAAAAGCCTTTTCTCGACGAGAAAAGCACAATTTCATCAAAAACAAACAAAACAAGAAAAATGAATCTATTCAACAAGTCTACAACACGTCCTTAAGAGTTACATGATTTCACCCAATGTCAATGTGTCATTTCTCCAGTTCTGATCATTTTTTAGGTTGTTGGTAGCTTGGTCAATGCCAAAAAACACAGTGAAATCTTTTTATGGCTTTAAACGCGTTTTCTCCTCGAGAGAAACACGATTTCACTAAAAACGTTATAGTTTAAACATGCCTGTTGTACATGTGTGCAAACACTCAGAGCCTTAAGATAGGGGTTTCACCAATGTGTTTTTTGGTGAGAAACCTTCTATTTCAAGGTTCTGTGCGTTTTCAGACAAGTACAATATGTATTTATAGTGTTTCTGATGAAATCCCTCCTTTTAATGCATTTTCTAACAGAAAACGAGTCTCTCGCCATGGGAACATGGCTTTTTTGAAAAAGCATATTCTGGTTAAGAAATCGTGTTTTAAACAATAAAAACGACTCCCGGCCTTATTTAGTTCACATTTTTACTTTTGGTAAGCTAGCCCGTATTCATAACGCACTGAACCTTTTTATCGCGTTAAACGCCTTTTCTCGACGAGAAAAGCACAATTTCATCAAAAACAAACAAAACAAGAAAAATGAATCTATTCAACAAGTCTACAACACGTCCTTAAGAGTTACATGATTTCACCCAATGTCAATGTGTCATTTCTCCAGTTCTGATCATTTTTTAGGTTGTTGGTAGCTTGGTCAATGCCAAAACACAGTGAAATCTTTTTATGGCTTTAAACGCGTTTTCTCCTCGAGAGAAACACGATTTCACTAAAAACGTTATAGTTTAAACATGCCTGTTGTACATGTGTGCAAACACTCAGAGCCTTAAGATAGGGGTTTCACCAAAGTGTTTTTTTGGTGAGAAACCTTCTATTTCAAGGTTCTGTGCGTTTTCAGACAAGTACAATATGTATTTATAGTGTTTCTGATTAAATCCCTCCTTTTAATGCATTTTCTCACAGAAAACGAGTCTCTCGCCATGGGAACATCGCTTTTTGGAAAAAGCATATTCTGGTCGAGAAATCGTGTTTTAAACAATAAAAACGACTCCCGGCCTTATTTAGTTCACATTTTTACTTTTGGTAAGCTAGCCCGTATTCATAACGCACTGAACCTTTTTATCGCGTTAAACGCCTTTTCTCGACGAGAAAAGCACAATTTCATCAAAAACAAACAAAACAAGAAAAATGAATCTATTCAACAAGTCTACAACACGTCCTTAACAGTTACATGATTTCACCCAATGTCAATGTGTCATTTCTCCAGTTCTGATCATTTTTTAGGTTGTTGGTAGCTTGGTCAATGCCAAAACACAGTGAAATCTTTTTATGGCTTTAAACGCGTTTTCTCCTCGAGAGAAACACGATTTCACTAAAAACGTTATAGTTTAAACATGCCTGTTGTACATGTGTGCAAACACTCAGAGCCTTAAGATAGGGGTTTCACCAATGTGTTTTTTGGTGAGAAACCTTCTATTTCAAGGTTCTGTGCGTTTTCAGACAAGTACAATATGTATTTGTAGTGTTTCTGACGAAATCCCTCCTTTTAAATGCATCTTCTCACAGAAAATGAGTCTCTCGCCATGGGAACGTGGCTTTTTGGAAAAAGCATATTCTGGTCGAGAAATCGTGTTTTAAACAATAAAAACGACTCCCGGCCTTATTTAGTTCACATTTTTACTTTTGGTAGGCTAGCCCGTATTCATAACGCACTAAACCTTTTTATCGCGTTAAACAACTTTTCTCAACGAGAAAAGCACAATTTCATCAAAAACAAACAAAACAAGAAAAATGAATCTATTCAACAAGTCTACAACACGTCCTTAACAGTTACATGATTTCACCCAATGTCAATGTGTCATTTCTCCAGTTTTGATCATTTTTTAGGTTGTTGGTAGCTTGGTCAATGCCAAAACACAGTGAAATCTTTTTATGGCTTTAAACGCATTTTCTCCTCGAGAGAAACACGATTTCACTAAAAACGTTATAGTTTAAACATGCCTGTTGTACATGTGTGCAAACACTCAGAGCCTTAAGATAGGGGTTTCACCAATGTGTTTTTTGGTGAGAAACCTTCTATTTCAAGGTTCTGTGCGTTTTCAGACAAGTACAATATGTATTTATAGTGTTTCTGATGAAATCCCTCCTTTTAATGCATTTTCTCACAGAAAACGAGTCTCTCGCCATGGGAACATGGCTTTTTTGAAAAAGCATATTCTGGTCGAGAAATCGTGTTTTAAACAATAAAAACGACTCCCGGCCTTATTTAGTTCACATTTTTACTTTTGGTAAGCTAGCCCGTATTCATAAGGCACTGAACCTTTTTATCGCGTTAAACGCCTTTTCTCGACGAGAAAAGCACAATTTCATCAAAAACAAACAAAACAAGAAAAATGAATCTATTCAACAAGTCTGCAACACGTCCTTAAGAGTTACATGATTTCACCCAATGTCAATGTGTCATTTCTCCAGTTCTGATCATTTTTTAGGTTGTTGGTAGCTTGGTCAATGCCAAAACACAGTGAAATCTTTTTATGGCTTTAAACGCGTTTTCTCCTCGAGAGAAACACGATTTCACTAAAAACGTTATAGTTTAAACATGCCTGTTGTACATGTGTGCAAACACTCAGAGCCTTAAGATAGGGGTTTCACCAATGTGTTTTTAGGTGAGAAACCTTCTATTTCAAGGTTCTGTGCGTTTTCAGACAAGTACAATATGTATTTGTAGTGTTTCTGACGAAATCCCTCCTTTTAAATGCATCTTCTCACAGAAAACGAGTCTCTCGCCATGAGAACATGGCTTTTTTGAAAAAGCATATTCTGGTCGAGAAATCGTGTTTTAAACAATAAAAACGACTCCCGGCCTTATTTAGTTCACATTTTTACTTTTGGTAAGCTAGCCCGTATTCATAACGCACTGAACCTTTTTATCGCGTTAAACGCCTTTTCTCGACGAGAAAAGCACAATTTCATCAAAAACAAACAAAACAAGAAAAATGAATCTATTCAACAAGTCTACAACACGTCCTTAACAGTTACATGATTTCACCCAATGTCAATGTGTCATTTCTCCAGTTCTGATCATTTTTTAGGTTGTTGGTAGCTTGGTCAATGCCAAAACACAGTGAAATCTTTTTATGGCTTTAAACGCATTTTCTCCTCGAGAGAAACACGATTTCACTAAAAACGTTATAGTTTAAACATGCCTGTTGTACATGTGTGCAATCACTCAGAGCCTTAAGATAGGGGTTTCACCAATGTGTTTTTTGGTGAGAAACCTTCTATTTCAAGGTTCTGTGCGTTTTCAGACAAGTACAATATGTATTTATAGTGTTTCTGATGAAATCCCTCCTTTTAATGCATTTTCTCACAGAAAACGAGTCTCTCGCCATGGGAACATAGCTTTTTTGAAGAAGCATATTCTGGTCGAGAAATCGTGTTTTAAACAATAAAAACGACTCCCGGCCTTATTTAGTTCACATTTTTACTTTTGGTAAGCTAGCCCGTATTCATAACGCACTGAACCTTTTTATCGCGTTAAACGCCTTTTCTCGACGAGATCAGCACAATTTCATCAAAAACAAACAAAACAAGAAAAATGAATGTATTCAACAAGTCTACAACACGTCCTTAAGAGTTACATGATTTCACCCAATGTCAATGTGTCATTTCTCCAGTTCTGATCATTTTTTAGGTTGTTGGTAGCTTGGTCAATGCCAAAACACAGTGAAATCTTTTTATGGCTTTAAACGCGTTTTCTCCTCGAGAGAAACACGATTTCACTAAAAACGTTATAGTTTAAACATGCCTGTTGTACATGTGTACAAACACTCAGAGCCTTAAGATAGGGGTTTCACCAAAGTGTTTTTTGGTGAGAAACCTTCTATTTCAAGGTTCTGTGCGTTTTCAGACAAGTACAATATGTATTTATAGTGTTTCTGATTAAATCCCTCCTTTTAATGCATTTTCTCACAGAAAACGAGTCTCTCGCCATGGGAACATGGCTTTTTTGAAAAAGCATATTCTGGTCGAGAAATCGTGTTTTAAACAATAAAAACGACTCCCGGCCTTATTTAGTTCACATTTTTACTTTTGGTAAGCTAGCCCGTATTCATAAGGCACTGAACCTTTTTATCGCGTTAAACGCCTTTTCTCGACGAGAAAAGCACAATTTCATCAAAAACAAACAAAACAAGAAAAATGAATCTATTCAACAAGTCTATAACACGTCCTTAAGAGTTACATGATTTCACCCAATGTCAATGTGTCATTTCTCCAGTTCTGATCATTTTTTAGGTTGTTGGTAGCTTGGTCAATGCCAAAACACAGTGAAATCTTTTTATGGCTTTAAACGCGTTTTCTCCTCGAGAGAAACACGATTTCACTAAAAACGTTATAGTTTAAACATGCCTGTTGTACATGTGTGCAAACACTCAGAGCCTTAAGATAGGGGTTTCACCAATGTGTTTTTTGGTGAGAAACCTTCTATTTCAAGGTTCTGTGCGTTTTCAGACAAGTACAATATGTATTTGTAGTGTTTCTGACGAAATCCCTCCTTTTAAATGCATCTTCTCACAGAAAATGAGTCTCTCGCCATGAGAACATGGCTTTTTTGAAAAAGCATATTCTGGTCGAGAAATCGTGTTTTAAACAATAAAAACGACTCCCGGCCTTATTTAGTTCACATTTTTACTTTTGGTAAGCTAGCCCGTATTCATAACGCACTGAACCTTTTTATCGCGTTAAACGCCTTTTCTCGACGAGAAAAGCACAATTTCATCAAAAACAAACAAAACAAGAAAAATGAATCTATTCAACAAGTCTGCAACACGTCCTTAAGAGTTACATGATTTCACCCAATGTCAATGTGTCATTTCTCCAGTTCTGATCATTTTTTAGGTTGTTGGTAGCTTGGTCAATGCCAAAACACAATGAAATCTTTTTATGGCTTTAAACGCGTTTTCTCCTCGAGAGAAACACGATTTCACTAAAAACGTTATAGTTTAAACATGCCTGTTGTACATGTGTGCAAACACTCAGAGCCTTAAGATAGGGGTTTCACCAATGTGTTTTTAGGTGAGAAACCTTCTATTTCCAGGTTCTGTGCGTTTTCAGACAAGTACAATATGTATTTGTAGTTTTTCTGACGAAATCCCTCCTTTTAAATGCATCTTCTCACAGAAAACGAGTCTCTCGCCATGAGAACATGGCTTTTTTGAAAAAGCATATTCTGGTCGAGAAATCGTGTTTTAAACAATAAAAACGACTCCCGGCCTTATTTAGTTCACATTTTTACTTTTGGTAAGCTAGCCCGTATTCATAACGCACTGAACCTTTTTATCGCGTTAAACGCCTTTTCTCGACGAGAAAAGCACAATTTCATCAAAAACAAACAAAACAAGAAAAATGAATCTATTCAACAAGTCTACAACACGTCCTTAACAGTTACATGATTTCACCCAATGTCAATGTGTCATTTCTCCATTTCTGATCATTTTTTAGGTTGTTGGTAGCTTGGTCAATGCCAAAACACAGTGAAATCTTTTTATGGCTTTAAACGCATTTTCTCCTCGAGAGAAACACGATTTCACTAAAAACGTTATAGTTTAAACATGCCTGTTGTACATGTGTGCAAACACTCAGAGCCTTAAGATAGGGGTTTCACCAATGTGTTTTTTGGTGAGAAACCTTCTATTTCAAGGTTCTGTGCGTTTTCAGACAAGTACAATATGTATTTGTAGTGTTTCTGACGAAATCCCTCCTTTTAAATGCATTTTCTCACAGAAAATGAGTCTCTCGCAATGAGAACATGGCTTTTTTGAAAAAGCATATTCTGGTCGAGAAATCGTGTTTTAAAAAATAAAAACGACTCCCGGCCTTATTTAGTTCACATTTTTACTTTTGGTAAGCTAGCCCGTATTCATAACGCACTGAACCTTTTTATCGCGTTAAACGCCTTTTCTCGACGAGAAAAGCACAATTTCATCAAAAACAAACAAAACAAGAAAAATGAATCTATTCAACAAGTCTACAACACGTCCTTAAGAGTTACATGATTTCACCCAATGTCAATGTGTCATTTCTCCAGTTCTGATCATTTTTTTGGTTGTTGGTAGCTTGGTCAATGCCAAAACACAGTGAAATCTTTTTATGGCTTTAAACGCGTTTTCTCCTCGAGAGAAACACGATTTCACTAAAAACGTTATAGTTTAAACATGCCTGTTGTACATGTGTGCAAACACTCAGAGCCTTAAGATAGGGGTTTCACCAATGTGTTTTTTGGTGAGAAACCTTCTATTTCAAGGTTCTGTGCGTTTTCAGACAAGTACAATATGTATTTGTAGTGTTTCTGACGAAATCCCTCCTTTTAAATGCATTTTCTCACAGAAAACGAGTCTCTCGCAATGAGAACATGGCTTTTTTGAAAAAGCATATTCTGGTCGAGAAATCGTGTTTTAAAAAATAAAAACGACTCCCGGCCTTATTTAGTTCACATTTTTACTTTTGGTAAGCTAGCCCGTATTCATAACGCACTGAACCTTTTTATCGCGTTAAACGCCTTTTCTCGACGAGATCAGCACAATTTCATCAAAAACAAACAAAACAAGAAAAATGAATCTATTCAACAAGTCTACAACACGTCCTTAAGAGTTACATGATTTCACCCAATGTCAATGTGTCATTTCTCCAGTTCTGATCATTTTTTAGGTTGTTGGTAGCTTGGTCAATGCCAAAACACAGTGAAATCTTTTTATGGCTTTAAACGCATTTTCTCCTCGAGAGAAACACGATTTCACTAAAAACGTTATAGTTTAAACATGCCTGTTGTACATGTGTGCAAACACTCAGAGCCCTAAGATAGGGGTTTCACCAATGTGTTTTTTGGTGAGAAACCTTCTATTTCAAGGTTCTGTGCGTTTTCAGACAAGTACAATATGTATTTGTAGTGTTTCTGACGAAATCCCTCCTTTTAAATGCATTTTCTCACAGAAAATGAGTCTCTCGCAATGAGAACATGGCTTTTTTGAAAAAGCATATTCTGGTCGAGAAATCGTGTTTTAAAAAATAAAAACGACTCCCGGCCTTATTTAGTTCACATTTTTACTTTTGGTAAGCTAGCCCGTATTCATAACGCACTGAACCTTTTTATCGCGTTAAACGCCTTTTCTCGACGAGAAAAGCACAATTTCATCAAAAACAAACAAAACAAGATAAATGAATCTATTCAACAAGTCTACAACACGTCCTTAAGAGTTACATGATTTCACCCAATGTCAATGTGTCATTTCTCCAGTTCTGATCATTTTTTTGGTTGTTGGTAGCTTGGTCAATGCCAAAACACAGTGAAATCTTTTTATGGCTTTAAACGCATTTTCTCCTCGAGAGAAACACGATTTCACTAAAAACGTTATAGTTTAAACATGCCTGTTGTACATGTGTGCAAACACTCAGAGCCTTAAGATAGGGGTTTCACCAATGTGTTTTTTGGTGAGAAACCTTCTATTTCAAGGTTCTGTGCGTTTTCAGACAAGTACAATATGTATTTGTAGTGTTTCTGACGAAATCCCTCCTTTTAAATGCATTTTCTCACAGAAAACGAGTCTCTCGCAATGAGAACATGGCTTTTTTGAAAAAGCATATTCTGGTCGAGAAATCGTGTTTTAAAAAATAAAAACGACTCCCGGCCTTATTTAGTTCACATTTTTACTTTTGGTAAGCTAGCCCGTATTCATAACGCACTGAACCTTTTTATCGCGTTAAACGCCTTTTCTCGACGAGAAAAGCACAATTTCATCAAAAACAAACAAAACAAGAAAAATGAATCTATTCAACAAGTCTACAACACGTCCTTAACAGTTACATGATTTCACCCAATGTCAATGTGTCATTTCTCCAGTTCTGATCATTTTTTTGGTTGTTGGTAGCTTGGTCAATGCCAAAACACAGTGAAATCTTTTTATGGCTTTAAACGCGTTTTCTCCTCGAGAGAAACACGATTTCACTAAAAACGTTATAGTTTAAACATGCCTGTTGTACATGTGTGCAAACACTCAGAGCCTTAAGATAGGGGTTTCACCAATGTGTTTTTTGGTGAGAAACCTTCTATTTCAAGGTTCTGTGCGTTTTCAGACAAGTACAATATGTATTTGTAGTGTTTCTGACGAAATCCCTCCTTTTAAATGCATTTTCTCACAGAAAATGAGTCTCTCGCAATGAGAACATGGCTTTTTTGAAAAAGCATATTCTGGTCGAGAAATCGTGTATTAAAAAATAAAAACGACTCCCGGCCTTATTTAGTTCACATTTTTACTTTTGGTAAGCTAGCCCGTATTCATAACGCACTGAACCTTTTTATCGCGTTAAACGCCTTTTCTCGACGAGAAAAGCACAATTTCATCAAAAACAAACAAAACAAGATAAATGAATCTATTCAACAAGTCTACAACACGTCCTTAAGAGTTACATGATTTCACCCAATGTCAATGTGTCATTTCTCCAGTTCTGATCATTTTTTTGGTTGTTGGTAGCTTGGTCAATGCCAAAACACAGTGAAATCTTTTTATGGCTTTAAACGCGTTTTCTCCTCGAGAGAAACACGATTTCACTAAAAACGTTATAGTTTAAACATGCCTGTTGTACATGTGTGCAAACACTCAGAGCCTTAAGATAGGGGTTTCACCAATGTGTTTTTTGGTGAGAAACCTTCTATTTCAAGGTTCTGTGCGTTTTCAGACAAGTACAATATGTATTTGTAGTGTTTCTGACGAAATCCCTCCTTTTAAATGCATTTTCTCACAGAAAACGAGTCTCTCGCAATGAGAACATGGCTTTTTTGAAAAAGCATATTCTGGTCGAGAAATCGTGTTTTAAACAATAAAAACGACTCCCGGCCTTATTTAGTTCACATTTTTACTTTTGGTAAGCTAGCCCGTATTCATAACGCACTGAACCTTTTTATCGCGTTAAACGCCTTTTCTCGACGAGAAAAGCACAATTTCATCAAAAACAAACAAAACAAGAAAAATGAATCTATTCAACAAGTCTACAACACGTCCTTAAGAGTTACATGATTTCACCCAATGTCAATGTGTCATTTCTCCAGTTCTGATCATTTTTTTGGTTGTTGGTAGCTTGGTCAATGCCAAAACACAGTGAAATCTTTTTATGGCTTTAAACGCGTTTTCTCCTCGAGAGAAACACGATTTCACTAAAAACGTTATAGTTTAAACATGCCTGCTGTACATGTGTGCAAACACTCAGAGCCTTAAGATAGGGGTTTCACCAATGTGTTTTTTGGTGAGAAACCTTCTATTTCAAGGTTCTGTGCGTTTTCAGACAAGTACAATATGTATTTATAGTGTTTCTGATGAAATCCCTCCTTTTAATGCATTTTCTCACAGAAAACGAGTCTCTCGCCATGGGAACATGGCTTTTTTGAAAAAGCATATTCTGGTTAAGAAATCGTGTTTTAAACAATAAAAACGACTCCCGGCCTTATTTAGTTCACGTTTTTACTTTTGGTAAGCTAGCCCGTATTCAAAACGCACTGAACCTTTTTATCGCGTTAAACGCCTTTTCTCGACGAGAAAAGCACAATTTCATCAAAAACAAACAAAACAAGAAAAATGAATCTATTCAACAAGTCTACAACACGTCCCTTAAGAGTTACATGATTTCACCCAATGTCAATGTGTCATTTCTCCAGTTCTGATCATTTTTTAGGTTGTTGGTAGCTTGGTCAATGCCAAAACACAGTGAAATCTTTTTATGGCTTTAAACGCGTTTTCTCCTCGAGAGAAACACGATTTCACTAAAAACGTTATAGTTTAAACATGCCTGTTGTACATGTGTGCAAACACTCAGAGCCTTAAGATAGGGGTTTCACCAATGTGTTTTTTGGTGAGAAACCTTCTATTTCAAGGTTCTGTGCGTTTTCAGACAAGTACAATATGTATTTAAAGTGTTTCTGATGAAATCCCTCCTTTTAATGCATTTTCTCACAGAAAACGAGTCTCTCGCCATGGGAACATGGCTTTTTTGAAAAAGCATATTCTGGTCGAGAAATCGTGTTTTAAACAATAAAAACGACTCCCGGCCTTATTTAGTTCACATTTTTACTTTTGGTAAGCTAGCCCGTATTCATAACGCACTGAACCTTTTTATCGCGTTAAAAGCCTTTTCTCGACGAGAAAAGCACAATTTCATCAAAAACAAACAAAACAAGAAAAATGAATCTATTCAACAAGTCTACAACACGTCCTTAAGAGTTACATGATTTCACCCAATGTCAATGTGTCATTTCTCCAGTTCTGATCATTTTTTAGGTTGTTGGTAGCTTGGTCAATGCCAAAACACAGTGAAATCTTTTTATGGCTTTAAACGCGTTTTCTCCTCGAGAGAAACACGATTTCACTAAAAACGTTATAGTTTAAACATGCCTGTTGTACATGTGTGCAAACACTCAGAGCCTTAAGATAGGGGTTTCACCAATGTGTTTTTTGGTGAGAAACCTTCTATTTCAAGGTTCTGTGCGTTTTCAGACAAGTACAATATGTATTTGTAGTGTTTCTGACGAAATCCCTCCTTTTAAATGCATTTTCTCACAGAAAATGAGTCTCTCGCAATGAGAACATGGCTTTTTTGAAAAAGCATATTCTGGTCGAGAAATCGTGTTTTAAACAATAAAAACGACTCCCGGCCTTACTTAGTTCACATTTTTACTTTTGGTAAGCTAGCCCGTATTCATAACGCACTGAACCTTTTTATCGCGTTAAAAGCCTTTTCTCGACGAGAAAAGCACAATTTCATCAAAAACAAAGAAAACAAGAAAAATGAATCTATTCAACAAGTCTACAACACGTCCTTAAGAGTTACATGATTTCACCCAATGTCAATGTGTCATTTCTCCAGTTCTGATCATTTTTTGGTTGTTGGTAGCTTGGTCAATGCCAAAACACAGTGAAATCTTTTTATGGCTTTAAACGCGTTTTCTCCTTGAGAGAAACTAGATTTCACTAAAAACGTTATAGTTTAAACATGCCTGTTGTACATGTGTGCAAACACTCAGAGCCTTAAGATAGGGGTTTCACCAATGTGTTTTTTGGTGAGAAACCTTCTATTTCAAGGTTCTGTGCGTTTTCAGACAAGTACAATATGTATTTGTAGTGTTTCTGACGAAATCCCTCCTTTTAAATGCATTTTCTCACAGAAAATGAGTCTCTCGCAATGAGAACATGGCTTTTTTGAAAAAGCATATTCTGGTCGAGAAATCGTGTTTTAAACAATAAAAACGACTCCCGGCCTTATTTAGTTCACATTTTTACTTTTGGTAAGCTAGCCCGTATTCATAACGCACTGAACCTTTTTATCGCGTTAAAAGCCTTTTCTCGACGAGAAAAGCACAATTTCATCAAAAACAAACAAAACAAGAAAAATGAATCTATTCAACAAGTCTACAACACGTCCTTAAGAGTTACATGATTTCACCCAATGTCAATGTGTCATTTCTCCAGTTCTGATCATTTTTTAGGTTGTTGGTAGCTTGGTCAATGCCAAAACACAGTGAAATCTTTTTATGGCTTTAAACGCATTTTCTCCTCGAGAGAAACACGATTTCACTAAAAACGTTATAGTTTAAACATGCCTGTTGTACATGTGTGCAAACACTCAAAGCCTTAAGATAGGGGTTTCACCAATGTGTTTTTTGGTGAGAAACCTTCTATTTCAAGGTTCTGTGCGTTTTCAGACAAGTACAATATGTATTTATAGTGTTTCTGATGAAATCCCTCCTTTTAATGCATTTTCTCACAGAAAACGAGTCTCTCGCCATGGGAACATGGCTTTTTTGAAAAAGCATATTCTGGTTAAGAAATCGTGTTTTAAACAATAAAAACGACTCCCGGCCTTATTTAGTTCACATTTTTACTTTTGGTAAGCTAGCCCGTATTCATAACGCACTGAACCTTTTTATCGCGTTAAACGCCTTTTCTCGACGAGAAAAGCACAATTTCATCAAAAACAAACAAAACAAGAAAAATGAATCTATTCAACAAGTCTACAACACGTCCCTTAAGAGTTACATGATTTCACCCAATGTCAATGTGTCATTTCTCCAGTTCTGATCATTTTTTAGGTTGTTGGTAGCTTGGTCAATGCCAAAACACAGTGAAATCTTTTTATGGCTTTTAAACGCGTTTTCTCCTCGAGAGAAACACGATTTCACTAAAAACGTTATAGTTTAAACATGCCTGTTGTACATGTGTGCAAACACTCAGAGCCTTAAGATAGGGGTTTCACCAATGTGTTTTTTGGTGAGAAACCTTCTATTTCAAGGTTCTGTGCGTTTTCAGACAAGTACATTATGTATTTATAGTGTTTCTGATGAAATCCCTCCTTTTAAATGCATCTTCTCACAGAAAACGAGTCTCTCGCCATGGGAACATGGCTTTTTTGAAAAAGCATATTCTGGTCGAGAAATCGTGTTTTAAACAATAAAAACGACTCCCGGCCTTATTTAGTTCACATTTTTACTTTTGGTAAGCTAGCCCGTATTCATAACGCACTGAACCTTTTTATCGCGTTAAACGCCTTTTCTCGACGAGAAAAGCACAATTTCATCAAAAACAAACAAAACAAGAAAAATGAATCTATTCAACAAGTCTACAACACGTCCTTAAGAGTTATATGATTTCACCCAATGTCAATGTGTCATTTCTCCAGTTCTGATCATTTTTTAGGTTGTTGGTAGCTTGGTCAATGCCAAAACACAGTGAAATCTTTTTATGGCTTTAAACGCGTTTTCTCCTCGAGAGAAACACGATTTCACTAAAAACGTTATAGTTTAAACCTGCCTGTTGTACATGTGTGCAAACACTCAGAGCCTTAAGATAGGGGTTTCACCAATGTGTTTTTTGGTGAGAAACCTTCTATTTCAAGGTTCTGTGCGTTTTCAGACAAGTACAATATGTATTTATAGTGTTTCTGATGAAATCCCTCCTTTTAGTGCATTTTCTCACAGAAAACGAGTCTCTCGCCACGGGAACGTGGCTTTTTTGAAAAAGCATATTCTGGTCGAGAAATCGTGTTTTAAACAATAAAAACGACTCCCGGCCTTATTTAGTTCACATTTTTACTTTTGGTAAGCTAGCCCGTATTCATAACGCACTAAACCTTTTTATCTCGTTAAACGCCTTTTCTCGACGAGAAAAGCACAATTTCATCAAAAACAAACAAAACAAGAAAAATGAATTTATTCAACAAGTCTACAACACGTCCTTAAGAGTTACATGATTTCACCCAATGTCAATGTGTCATTTCTCCAGTTCTGATCATTTTTTAGGTTGTTGGTAGCTTGGTCAATGCCAAAACACAGTGAAATCTTTTTATGGCTTTAAACGCGTTTTCTCCTCGAGAGAAACCCGATTTCACTAAAAACGTTATAGTTTAAACATGCCTGTTGTACATGTGTGCAAACACTCAGAGCCTTAAGATAGGGGTTTCACCAATGTCTTTTTTGGTGAGAAACCTTCTATTTCAAGGTTCTGTGCGTTTTCAGACAAGTACATTATGTATTTATAGTGTTTCTGATGAAATCCCTCCTTTTAATGCATTTTCTCACAGAAAACGAGTCTCTCGCCATGGGAACATGGCTTTTTTGAAAAAGCATATTCTGGTCGAGAAATCGTGTTTTAAACAATAAAAACGACTCCCGGCCTTATTTAGTTCACATTTTTACTTTTGGTAAGCTAGCCATTATTCATAACGCACTAAACCTTTTTATCGCGTTAAACGCCTTTTCTCAACGAGAAAAGCACAATTTCATCAAAAACAAACAAAACAAGAAAAATGAATCTATTCAACAAGTCTATAACACGTCCTTAAGAGTTACATGATTTCACCCAATCTCAATGTGTCATTTTTCCAGTTCTGATCATTTTTTAGGTTGTTGGTAGCTTGGTCAATGCCAAAACACAGTGAAATCTTTTTATGGCTTTAAACGCGTTTTCTCCTCGAGAGAAACACGATTTCACTAAAAACGTTATAGTTTAAACATGCCTGTTGTACATGTGTGCAAACACTCAGAGCCTTAAGATAGGGGTTTCACCAATGTGTTTTTTGGTGAGAAACCTTCTATTTCAAGGTTCTGTGCGTTTTCAGACAAGTACAATATGTATTTATAGTGTTTCTGATGAAATCCCTCCTTTTAATGCATTTTCTCACAGAAAACGAGTCTCTCGCCATGGGAACATGGCTTTTTTGAAAAAGCATATTCTGGTCGAGAAATCGTGTTTTAAACAATAAAAACGACATCCGGCCTTATTTAGTTCACATTTTTACTTTTGGTAAGCTAGCCCGTATTCATAACGCACTAAACCTTTTTATCGCGTTAAACGCCTTTTCTCGACGAGAAAAGCACAATTTCATCAAAAACAAACAAAACAAGAAAAATGAATCTATTCAACAAGTCTACAACACGTCCTTAAGAGTTATATGATTTCACCCAATGTCAATGTGTCATTTCTCCAGTTCTGATCATTTTTTAGGTTGTTGGTAGCTTGGTCAAATGCCAAAACACAGTGAAATCTTTTTATGGCTTTAAACGCGTTTTCTCCTCGAGAGAAACACGATTTCACTAAAAACGTTATAGTTTAAACCTGCCTGTTGTACATGTGTGCAAACACTCAGAGCCTTAAGATAGGGGTTTCACCAATGTGTTTTTTGGTGAGAAACCTTCTATTTCAAGGTTCTGTGCGTTTTCAGACAAGTACAATATGTATTTATAGTGTTTCTGATGAAATCCCTCCTTTTAGTGCATTTTCTCACAGAAAACGAGTCTCTCGCCACGGGAACGTGGCTTTTTTGAAAAAGCATATTCTGGTCGAGAAATCGTGTTTTAAACAATAAAAACGACTCCCGGCCTTATTTAGTTCACATTTTTACTTTTGGTAAGCTAGCCCGTATTCATAACGCACTAAACCTTTTTATCTCGTTAAACGCCTTTTCTCGACGAGAAAAGCACAATTTCATCAAAAACAGACAAAACAAGAAAAATGAATTTATTCAACAAGTCTACAACACGTCCTTAAGAGTTACATGATTTCACCCAATGTCAATGTGTCATTTCTCCAGTTCTGATCATTTTTTGGTTGTTGGTAGCTTGGTCAATGAAAAAACACATTGAAATCTTTTTATGGCTTTAAACGCGTTTTCTCCTCGAGAGAAACACGATTTCACTAAAAACGTTATAGTTTAAACATGCCTGTTGTACATGTGTGCAAACACTCAGAGCCTTAAGATAGGGGTTTCACCAATGTGTTTTTTGGTGAGAAACCTTCTATTTCAAGGTTCTGTGCGTTTTCAGACAAGTACATTATGTATTTATAGTGTTTCTGATGAAATCCCTCCTTTTAATGCATTTTCTCACACAAAAAACGAGTCTCTCGCCATGGGAACATGGCTTTTTTGAAAAAGCATATTCTGGTCGAGAAATCGTGTTTTAAACAATAAAAACGACTCCCGGCCTTATTTAGTTCACATTTTTACTTTTGGTAAGCTAGCCCGTATTCATAACGCACTGAACCTTTTTATCGCGTTAAACGCCTTTTCTCGACGAGAAAAGCACAATTTCATCAAAAACAAACAAAACAAGAAAAATGAATCTATTCAACAAGTCTACAACACGTCCTTAAGAGTTACATGATTTCACCCAATGTCAATGTGTCATTTCTCCAGTTCTGATCATTTTTTAGGTTGTTGGTAGCTTGGTCAATGCCAAAACACAGTGAAATCTTTTTATGGCTTTTAAACGCGTTTTCTCCTCGAGAGAAACACGATTTCACTAAAAACGTTATAGTTTAAACATGCCTGTTGTACATGTGTGCAAACACTCAGAGCCTTAAGATAGGGGTTTCACCAATGTGTTTTTTGGTGAGAAACCTTCTATTTCAAGGTTCTGTGCGTTTTCAGACAAGTACATTATGTATTTATAGTGTTTCTGATGAAATCCCTCCTTTTAAATGCATCTTCTCACAGAAAACGAGTCTCTCGCCATGGGAACATGGCTTTTTTGAAAAAGCATATTCTGGTCGAGAAATCGTGTTTTAAACAATAAAAACGACTCCCGGCCTTATTTAGTTCACATTTTTACTTTTGGTAAGCTAGCCCGTATTCATAACGCACTGAACCTTTTTATCGCGTTAAACGCCTTTTCTCGACGAGAAAAGCACAATTTCATCAAAAACAAACAAAACAAGAAAAATGAATCTATTCAACAAGTCTACAACACGTCCTTAAGAGTTATATGATTTCACCCAATGTCAATGTGTCATTTCTCCAGTTCTGATCATTTTTTAGGTTGTTGGTAGCTTGGTCAATGCCAAAACACAGTGAAATCTTTTTATGGCTTTAAACGCGTTTTCTCCTCGAGAGAAACACGATTTCACTAAAAACGTTATAGTTTAAACCTGCCTGTTGTACATGTGTGCAAACACTCAGAGCCTTAAGATAGGGGTTTCACCAATGTGTTTTTTGGTGAGAAACCTTCTATTTCAAGGTTCTGTGCGTTTTCAGACAAGTACAATATGTATTTATAGTGTTTCTGATGAAATCCCTCCTTTTAGTGCATTTTCTCACAGAAAACGAGTCTCTCGCCACGGGAACGTGGCTTTTTTGAAAAAGCATATTCTGGTCGAGAAATCGTGTTTTAAACAATAAAAACGACTCCCGGCCTTATTTAGTTCACATTTTTACTTTTGGTAAGCTAGCCCGTATTCATAACGCACTAAACCTTTTTATCTCGTTAAACGCCTTTTCTCGACGAGAAAAGCACAATTTCATCAAAAACAAACAAAACAAGAAAAATGAATTTATTCAACAAGTCTACAACACGTCCTTAAGAGTTACATGATTTCACCCAATGTCAATGTGTCATTTCTCCAGTTCTGATCATTTTTTAGGTTGTTGGTAGCTTGGTCAATGCCAAAACACAGTGAAATCTTTTTATGGCTTTAAACGCGTTTTCTCCTCGAGAGAAACCCGATTTCACTAAAAACGTTATAGTTTAAACATGCCTGTTGTACATGTGTGCAAACACTCAGAGCCTTAAGATAGGGGTTTCACCAATGTCTTTTTTGGTGAGAAACCTTCTATTTCAAGGTTCTGTGCGTTTTCAGACAAGTACATTATGTATTTATAGTGTTTCTGATGAAATCCCTCCTTTTAATGCATTTTCTCACAGAAAACGAGTCTCTCGCCATGGGAACATGGCTTTTTTGAAAAAGCATATTCTGGTCGAGAAATCGTGTTTTAAACAATAAAAACGACTCCCGGCCTTATTTAGTTCACATTTTTACTTTTGGTAAGCTAGCCATTATTCATAACGCACTAAACCTTTTTATCGCGTTAAACGCCTTTTCTCAACGAGAAAAGCACAATTTCATCAAAAACAAACAAAACAAGAAAAATGAATCTATTCAACAAGTCTATAACACGTCCTTAAGAGTTACATGATTTCACCCAATCTCAATGTGTCATTTTTCCAGTTCTGATCATTTTTTAGGTTGTTGGTAGCTTGGTCAATGCCAAAACACAGTGAAATCTTTTTATGGCTTTAAACGCGTTTTCTCCTCGAGAGAAACACGATTTCACTAAAAACGTTATAGTTTAAACATGCCTGTTGTACATGTGTGCAAACACTCAGAGCCTTAAGATAGGGGTTTCACCAATGTGTTTTTTGGTGAGAAACCTTCTATTTCAAGGTTCTGTGCGTTTTCAGACAAGTACAATATGTATTTATAGTGTTTCTGATGAAATCCCTCCTTTTAATGCATTTTCTCACAGAAAACGAGTCTCTCGCCATGGGAACATGGCTTTTTTGAAAAAGCATATTCTGGTCGAGAAATCGTGTTTTAAACAATAAAAACGACATCCGGCCTTATTTAGTTCACATTTTTACTTTTGGTAAGCTAGCCCGTATTCATAACGCACTAAACCTTTTTATCGCGTTAAACGCCTTTTCTCGACGAGAAAAGCACAATTTCATCAAAAACAAACAAAACAAGAAAAATGAATCTATTCAACAAGTCTACAACACGTCCTTAAGAGTTATATGATTTCACCCAATGTCAATGTGTCATTTCTCCAGTTCTGATCATTTTTTAGGTTGTTGGTAGCTTGGTCAAATGCCAAAACACAGTGAAATCTTTTTATGGCTTTAAACGCGTTTTCTCCTCGAGAGAAACACGATTTCACTAAAAACGTTATAGTTTAAACCTGCCTGTTGTACATGTGTGCAAACACTCAGAGCCTTAAGATAGGGGTTTCACCAATGTGTTTTTTGGTGAGAAACCTTCTATTTCAAGGTTCTGTGCGTTTTCAGACAAGTACAATATGTATTTATAGTGTTTCTGATGAAATCCCTCCTTTTAGTGCATTTTCTCACAGAAAACGAGTCTCTCGCCACGGGAACGTGGCTTTTTTGAAAAAGCATATTCTGGTCGAGAAATCGTGTTTTAAACAATAAAAACGACTCCCGGCCTTATTTAGTTCACATTTTTACTTTTGGTAAGCTAGCCCGTATTCATAACGCACTAAACCTTTTTATCTCGTTAAACGCCTTTTCTCGACGAGAAAAGCACAATTTCATCAAAAACAGACAAAACAAGAAAAATGAATTTATTCAACAAGTCTACAACACGTCCTTAAGAGTTACATGATTTCACCCAATGTCAATGTGTCATTTCTCCAGTTCTGATCATTTTTTGGTTGTTGGTAGCTTGGTCAATGAAAAAACACATTGAAATCTTTTTATGGCTTTAAACGCGTTTTCTCCTCGAGAGAAACACGATTTCACTAAAAACGTTATAGTTTAAACATGCCTGTTGTACATGTGTGCAAACACTCAGAGCCTTAAGATAGGGGTTTCACCAATGTGTTTTTTGGTGAGAAACCTTCTATTTCAAGGTTCTGTGCGTTTTCAGACAAGTACATTATGTATTTATAGTGTTTCTGATGAAATCCCTCCTTTTAATGCATTTTCTCACACAAAAAACGAGTCTCTCGCCATGGGAACATGGCTTTTTTGAAAAAGCATATTCTGGTCGAGAAATCGTGTTTTAAACAATAAAAACGACTCCCGGCCTTATTTAGTTCACATTTTTACTTTTGGTAAGCTAGCCCGTATTCATAACGCACTGAACCTTTCTATCGCGTTAAACGCCTTTTCTCGACGAGAAAAGCACAATTTCATCAAAAACAAACAAAACAAGAAAAATGAATCTATTCAACAAGTCTTACAACACGTCCTTAAGAGTTACATGATTTCACCCAATGTCAATGTGTCATTTCTCCAGTTCTGATCATTTTTTAGGTTGTTGGTAGCTTGGTCAATGCCAAAACACAGTGAAATCTTTTTATGGCTTTAAACGCGTTTTCTCCTCGAGAGAAACACGATTTCACTAAAAACGTTATAGTTTAAACATGCCTGTTGTACATGTGTGCAAACACTCAGAGCCTTAAGATAGAGGTTTCACCAATGTGTTTTTTGGTGAGAAACCTTCTATTTCAAGGTTCTGTGCGTTTTCAGACAAGTACAATATGTATTTATAGTGTTTCTGATGAAATCCCTCCTTTTAATGCATTTTCTCACAGAAAACGAGTCTCTCGCCATGGGAACATGGCTTTTTTGAAAAAGCATATTCTGGTCGAGAAATCGTGTTTTAAACAATAAAAACGACATCCGGCCTTATTTAGTTCACATTTTTACTTTTGGTAAGCTAGCCCGTATTCATAACGCACTAAACCTTTTTATCGCGTTAAACGCCTTTTCTCGACGAGAAAAGCACAATTTCATCAAAAACAAACAAAACAAGAAAAATGAATCTATTCAACAAGTCTACAACACGTCCTTAAGAGTTACATGATTTCACCCAATGTCAATGTGTCATTTCTCCAGTTTTGATCATTTTTTAGGTTGTTGGTAGCTTGGTCAATGCCAAAACACAGTGAAATCTTTTTATGGCTTTAAACGCGTTTTCTCCTCGAGAGAAACACGATTTCACTAAAAACGTTATAGTTTAAACATGCCTGTTGTACATGTGTGCAAACACTCAGAGCCTTAAGATAGGGGTTTCACCAATGTCTTTTTTGGTGAGAAACCTTCTATTTCAAGGTTCTGTGCGTTTTCAGACAAGTACAATATGTATTTATAGTGTTTCTGATGAAATCCCTCCTTTTAATGCATTTTCTCACAGAAAACGAGTCTCTCGCCATTGGGAACGTGGCTTTTTTGAAAAAGCATATTCTGGTCGAGAAATCGTGTTTTAAACAATAAAAACGACTCTCGGCCTTATTTAGTTCACATTTTTACTTTTGGTAAGCTAGCCCGTATTCATAACGCAATAAACCTTTTTATCGCGTTAAACGCCTTTTCTCGACGAGAAAAGCACAATTTCATCAAAAACAAACAAAACAAGAAAAATGAATCTATTCAACAAGTCTACAACACGTCCTTAAGAGTTACATGATTTCACCCAATGTCAATGTGTCATTTCTCCAGTTATGATCATTTTTTAGGTTGTTGGTAGCTTGGTCAATGCCAAAACACAGTGAAATCTTTTTATGGCTTTAAACGCGTTTTCTCCTCGAGAGAAACACGATTTCACTAAAAACGTTATAGTTTAAACATGCCTGTTGTACATGTGTGCAAACACTCAGAGCCTTAAGATAGGGGTTTCACCAATGTCTTTTTTGGTGAGAAACCTTCTATTTCAAGGTTCTGTGCGTTTTCAGACAAGTACATTATGTATTTATAGTGTTTCTGATGAAATCCCTCCTTTTAATGCATTTTCTCACAGAAAACGAGTCTCTCGCCATGGGAACATGGCTTTTTTGAAAAAGCATATTCTGGTCGAGAAATCGTGTTTTAAACAATAAAAACGACTCCCGGCCTTATTTAGTTCACATTTTTACTTTTGGTAAGCTAGCCATTATTCATAACGCACTAAACCTTTTTATCGCGTTAAACGCCTTTTCTCAACGAGAAAAGCACAATTTCATCAAAAACAAACAAAACAAGAAAAATGAATCTATTCAACAAGTCTATAACACGTCCTTAAGAGTTACATGATTTCACCCAATCTCAATGTGTCATTTTTCCAGTTCTGATCATTTTTTAGGTTGTTGGTAGCTTGGTCAATGCCAAAACACAGTGAAATCTTTTTATGGCTTTAAACGCGTTTTCTCCTCGAGAGAAACACGATTTCACTAAAAACGTTATAGTTTAAACATGCCTGTTGTACATGTGTGCAAACACTCAGAGCCTTAAGATAGGGGTTTCACCAATGTGTTTTTTGGTGAGAAACCTTCTATTTCAAGGTTCTGTGCGTTTTCAGACAAGTAAAATATGTATTTATAGTGTTTCTGATGAAATCCCTCCTTTTAATGCATTTTCTCACAGAAAACGAGTCTCTCGCCATGGGAACGTGGCTTTTTTGAAAAAGCATATTCTGGTCGAGAAATCGTGTTTTAAACAATAAAAACGACTCTCGGCCTTATTTAGTTCACATTTTTACTTTTGGTAAGTTAGCCCGTATTCATAACGCAATAAACCTTTTTATCGCGTTAAACGCCTTTTCTCGACGAGAAAAGCACAATTTCATCAAAAACAAACAAAACAAGAAAAATGAATCTATTCAACAAGTCTACAACACGTCCTTAAGAGTTACATGATTTCACCCAATGTCAATGTGTCATTTCTCCAGTTCTGATCATTTTTTGGTTGTTGGTAGCTTGGTCAATGAAAAAACACATTGAAATCTTTTTATGGCTTTAAACGCGTTTTCTCCTCGAGAGAAACACGATTTCACTAAAAACGTTATAGTTTAAACATGCCTGTTGTACATGTGTGCAAACACTCAGAGCCTTAAGATAGGGGTTTCACCAATGTCTTTTTTGGTGAGAAACCTTCTATTTCAAGGTTCTGTGCGTTTTCAGACAAGTACATTATGTATTTATAGTGTTTCCGATGAAATCCCTCCTTTTAATGCATTTTCTCACAGAAAACGAGTCTCTCGCCATGGGAACATGGCTTTTTTGAAAAAGCATATTCTGGTCGAGAAATCGTGTTTTAAACAATAAAAACGACTCCCGGCCTTATTTAGTTCACATTTTTACTTTTGGTAAGCTAGCCCGTATTCATAACGCACTGAACCTTTTTATCGCGTTAAACGCCTTTTCTCGACGAGAAAAGCACAATTTCATCAAAAACAAACAAAACAAGAAAAATGAATCTATTCAACAAGTCTACAACACGTCCTTAAGAGTTACATGATTTCACCCAATGTCAATGTGTCATTTCTCCAGTTCTGATCATTTTTTAGGTTGTTGGTAGCTTGGTCAATGCCAAAACACAGTGAAATCTTTTTATGGCTTTAAACGCGTTTTCTCCTCGAGAGAAACACGATTTCACTAAAAACGTTATAGTTTAAACATGCCTGTTGTACATGTGTGCAAACACTCAGAGCCTTAAGATAGGGGTTTCACCAATGTGTTTTTTGGTGAGAAACCTTCTATTTCAAGGTTCTGTGCGTTTTCAGACAAGTAAAATATGTATTTATAGTGTTTCTGATGAAATCCCTCCTTTTAATGCATTTTCTCACAGAAAACGAGTCTCTCGCCATGGGAACGTGCCTTTTTTGAAAAAGCATATTCTGGTCGAGAAATCGTGTTTTAAACAATAAAAACGACTCTCGGCCTTATTTAGTTCACATTTTTACTTTTGGTAAGTTAGCCCGTATTCATAACGCAATAAACCTTTTTATCGCGTTAAACGCCTTTTCTCGACGAGAAAAGCACAATTTCATCAAAAACAAACAAAACAAGAAAAATGAATCTATTCAACAAGTCTACAACACGTCCTTAAGAGTTACATGATTTCACCCAATGTCAATGTGTCATTTCTCCAGTTCTGATCATTTTTTGGTTGTTGGTAGCTTGGTCAATGAAAAAACACATTGAAATCTTTTTATGGCTTTAAACGCGTTTTCTCCTCGAGAGAAACACGATTTCACTAAAAACGTTATAGTTTAAACATGCCTGTTGTACATGTGTGCAAACACTCAGAGCCTTAAGATAGGGGTTTCACCAATGTCTTTTTTGGTGAGAAACCTTCTATTTCAAGGTTCTGTGCGTTTTCAGACAAGTACATTATGTATTTATAGTGTTTCCGATGAAATCCCTCCTTTTAATGCATTTTCTCACAGAAAACGAGTCTCTCGCCATGGGAACATGGCTTTTTTGAAAAAGCATATTCTGGTCGAGAAATCGTGTTTTAAACAATAAAAACGACTCCCGGCCTTATTTAGTTCACATTTTTACTTTTGGTAAGCTAGCCCGTATTCATAACGCACTGAACCTTTTTATCGCGTTAAACGCCTTTTCTCGACGAGAAAAGCACAATTTCATCAAAAACAAACAAAACAAGAAAAATGAATCTATTCAACAAGTCTACAACACGTCCTTAAGAGTTACATGATTTCACCCAATGTCAATGTGTCATTTCTCCAGTTCTGATCATTTTTTAGGTTGTTGGTAGCTTGGTCAATGCCAAAACACAGTGAAATCTTTTTATGGCTTTAAACGCGTTTTCTCCTCGAGAGAAACACGATTTCACTAAAAACGTTATAGTTTAAACATGCCTGTTGTACATGTGTGCAAACACTCAGAGCCTTAAGATAGGGGTTTCACCAATGTGTTTTTTGGTGAGAAACCTTCTATTTCAAGGTTCTGTGCGTTTTCAGACAAGTAAAATATGTATTTATAGTGTTTCTGATGAAATCCCTCCTTTTAATGCATTTTCTCACAGAAAACGAGTCTCTCGCCATGGGAACGTGCCTTTTTTGAAAAAGCATATTCTGGTCGAGAAATCGTGTTTTAAACAATAAAAACGACTCTCGGCCTTATTTAGTTCACATTTTTACTTTTGGTAAGTTAGCCCGTATTCATAACGCAATAAACCTTTTTATCGCGTTAAACGCCTTTTCTCGACGAGAAAAGCACAATTTCATCAAAAACAAACAAAACAAGAAAAATGAATCTATTCAACAAGTCTACAACACGTCCTTAAGAGTTACATGATTTCACCCAATGTCAATGTGTCATTTCTCCAGTTCTGATCATTTTTTGGTTGTTGGTAGCTTGGTCAATGAAAAAACACATTGAAATCTTTTTATGGCTTTAAACGCGTTTTCTCCTCGAGAGAAACACGATTTCACTAAAAACGTTATAGTTTAAACATGCCTGTTGTACATGTGTGCAAACACTCAGAGCCTTAAGATAGGGGTTTCACCAATGTCTTCTTTGGTGAGAAACCTTCTATTTCAAGGTTCTGTGCGTTTTCAGACAAGTACATTATGTATTTATAGTGTTTCCGATGAAATCCCTCCTTTTAATGCATTTTCTCACAGAAAACGAGTCTCTCGCCATGGGAACATGGCTTTTTTGAAAAAGCATATTCTGGTCGAGAAATCGTGTTTTAAACAATAAAAACGACTCCCGGCCTTATTTAGTTCACATTTTTACTTTTGGTAAGCTAGCCCGTATTCATAACGCACTGAACCTTTTTATCGCGTTAAACGCCTTTTCTCGACGAGAAAAGCACAATTTCATCAAAAACAAACAAAACAAGAAAAATGAATCTATTCAACAAGTCTACAACACGTCCTTAAGAGTTACATGATTTCACCCAATCTCAATGTGTCATTTCTCCAGTTCTGATCATTTTTTAGGTTGTTGGTAGCTTGGTCAATGCCAAAACACAGTGAAATCTTTTTATGGCTTTAAACGCGTTTTCTCCTCGAGAGAAACACGATTTCACTAAAAACGTTATAGTTTAAACATGCCTGTTGTACATGTGTGCAAACACTCAGAGCCTTAAGATAGGGGTTTCACCAATGTGTTTTTTGGTGAGAAACCTTCTATTTCAAGGTTCTGTGCGTTTTCAGACAAGTAAAATATGTATTTATAGTGTTTCTGATGAAATCCCTCCTTTTAATGCATTTTCTCACAGAAAACGAGTCTCTCGCCATGGGAACGTGGCTTTTTTGAAAAAGCATATTCTGGTCGAGAAATCGTGTTTTAAACAATAAAAACGACTCTCGGCCTTATTTAGTTCACATTTTTACTTTTGGTAAGTTAGCCCGTATTCATAACGCAATAAACCTTTTTATCGCGTTAAACGCCTTTTCTCGACGAGAAAAGCACAATTTCATCAAAAACAAACAAAACAAGAAAAATGAATCTATTCAACAAGTCTACAACACGTCCTTAAGAGTTACATGATTTCACCCAATGTCAATGTGTCATTTCTCCAGTTCTGATCATTTTTTGGTTGTTGGTAGCTTGGTCAATGAAAAAACACATTGAAATCTTTTTATGGCTTTAAACGCGTTTTCTCCTCGAGAGAAACACGATTTCACTAAAAACGTTATAGTTTAAACATGCCTGTTGTACATGTGTGCAAACACTCAGAGCCTTAAGATAGGGGTTTCACCAATGTCTTCTTTGGTGAGAAACCTTCTATTTCAAGGTTCTGTGCGTTTTCAGACAAGTACATTATGTATTTATAGTGTTTCCGATGAAATCCCTCCTTTTAATGCATTTTCTCACAGAAAACGAGTCTCTCGCCATGGGAACATGGCTTTTTTGAAAAAGCATATTCTGGTCGAGAAATCGTGTTTTAAACAATAAAAACGACTCCCGGCCTTATTTAGTTCACATTTTTACTTTTGGTAAGCTAGCCCGTATTCATAACGCACTGAACCTTTTTATCGCGTTAAACGCCTTTTCTCGACGAGAAAAGCACAATTTCATCAAAAACAAACAAAACAAGAAAAATGAATCTATTCAACAAGTCTACAACACGTCCTTAAGAGTTACATGATTTCACCCAATGTCAATGTGTCATTTCTCCAGTTCTGATCATTTTTTAGGTTGTTGGTAGCTTGGTCAATGCCAAAACACAGTGAAATCTTTTTATGGCTTTAAACGCGTTTTCTCCTCGAGAGAAACACGATTTCACTAAAAACGTTATAGTTTAAACATGCCTGTTGTACATGTGTGCAAACACTCAGAGCCTTAAGATAGGGGTTTCACCAATGTGTTTTTTGGTGAGAAACCTTCTATTTCAAGGTTCTGTGCGTTTTCAGACAAGTAAAATATGTATTTATAGTGTTTCTGATGAAATCCCTCCTTTTAATGCATTTTCTCACAGAAAACGAGTCTCTCGCCATGGGAACGTGCCTTTTTTGAAAAAGCATATTCTGGTCGAGAAATCGTGTTTTAAACAATAAAAACGACTCTCGGCCTTATTTAGTTCACATTTTTACTTTTGGTAAGTTAGCCCGTATTCATAACGCAATAAACCTTTTTATCGCGTTAAACGCCTTTTCTCGACGAGAAAAGCACAATTTCATCAAAAACAAACAAAACAAGAAAAATGAATCTATTCAACAAGTCTACAACACGTCCTTAAGAGTTACATGATTTCACCCAATGTCAATGTGTCATTTCTCCAGTTCTGATCATTTTTTGGTTGTTGGTAGCTTGGTCAATGAAAAAACACATTGAAATCTTTTTATGGCTTTAAACGCGTTTTCTCCTCGAGAGAAACACGATTTCACTAAAAACGTTATAGTTTAAACATGCCTGTTGTACATGTGTGCAAACACTCAGAGCCTTAAGATAGGGGTTTCACCAATGTCTTTTTTGGTGAGAAACCTTCTATTTCAAGGTTCTGTGCGTTTTCAGACAAGTACATTATGTATTTATAGTGTTTCCGATGAAATCCCTCCTTTTAATGCATTTTCTCACAGAAAACGAGTCTCTCGCCATGGGAACATGGCTTTTTTGAAAAAGCATATTCTGGTCGAGAAATCGTGTTTTAAACAATAAAAACGACTCCCGGCCTTATTTAGTTCACATTTTTACTTTTGGTAAGCTAGCCCGTATTCATAACGCACTGAACCTTTTTATCGCGTTAAACGCCTTTTCTCGACGAGAAAAGCACAATTTCATCAAAAACAAACAAAACAAGAAAAATGAATCTATTCAACAAGTCTACAACACGTCCTTAAGAGTTACATGATTTCACCCAATGTCAATGTGTCATTTCTCCAGTTCTGATCATTTTTTAGGTTGTTGGTAGCTTGGTCAATGCCAAAACACAGTGAAATCTTTTTATGGCTTTAAACGCGTTTTCTCCTCGAGAGAAACACGATTTCACTAAAAACGTTATAGTTTAAACATGCCTGTTGTACATGTGTGCAAACACTCAGAGCCTTAAGATAGGGGTTTCACCAATGTCTTTTTTGGTGAGAAACCTTCTATTTCAAGGTTCTGTGCGTTTTCAGACAAGTAAAATATGTATTTATAGTGTTTCTGATGAAATCCCTCCTTTTAATGCATTTTCTCACAGAAAACGAGTCTCTCGCCATGGGAACGTGCCTTTTTTGAAAAAGCATATTCTGGTCGAGAAATCGTGTTTTAAACAATAAAAACGACTCTCGGCCTTATTTAGTTCACATTTTTACTTTTGGTAAGTTAGCCCGTATTCATAACGCAATAAACCTTTTTATCGCGTTAAACGCCTTTTCTCGACGAGAAAAGCACAATTTCATCAAAAACAAACAAAACAAGAAAAATGAATCTATTCAACAAGTCTACAACACGTCCTTAAGAGTTACATGATTTCACCCAATGTCAATGTGTCATTTCTCCAGTTCTGATCATTTTTTGGTTGTTGGTAGCTTGGTCAATGAAAAAACACATTGAAATCTTTTTATGGCTTTAAACGCGTTTTCTCCTCGAGAGAAACACGATTTCACTAAAAACGTTATAGTTTAAACATGCCTGTTGTACATGTGTGCAAACACTCAGAGCCTTAAGATAGGGGTTTCACCAATGTCTTTTTTGGTGAGAAACCTTCTATTTCAAGGTTCTGTGCGTTTTCAGACAAGTACAATATGTATTTATAGTGTTTCTGATGAAATCCCTCCTTTTAATGCATTTTCTCACAGAAAACGAGTCTCTCGCCATGGGAACATGGCTTTTTTGAAAAAGCATATTCTGGTCGAGAAATCGTGTTTTAAACAATAAAAACGACATCCGGCCTTATTTAGTTCACATTTTTACTTTTGGTAAGCTAGCTCGTATTCATAACGCACTAAACCTTTTTATCGCGTTAAACGCCTTTTCTCGACGAGAAAAGCACAATTTCATCAAAAACAAACAAAACAAGAAAAATGAATCTATTCAACAAGTCTACAACACGTCCTTAAGAGTTACATGATTTCACCCAATGTCAATGTGTCATTTCTCCAGTTATGATCATTTTTTAGGTTGTTGGTAGCTTGGTCAATGCCAAAACACAGTGAAATCTTTTTATGGCTTTAAACGCGTTTTCTCCTCGAGAGAAACACGATTTCACTAAAAACGTTATAGTTTAAACATGCCTGTTGTACATGTGTGCAAACACTCAGAGCCTTAAGATAGGGGTTTCACCAATGTCTTTTTTGGTGAGAAACCTTCTATTTCAAGGTTCTGTGCGTTTTCAGACAAGTACATTATGTATTTATAGTGTTTCTGATGAAATCCCTCCTTTTAATGCATTTTCTCACAGAAAACGAGTCTCTCGCCATGGGAACATGGCTTTTTTGAAAAAGCATATTCTGGTCGAGAAATCGTGTTTTAAACAATAAAAACGACTCCCGGCCTTATTTAGTTCACATTTTTACTTTTGGTAAGCTAGCCATTATTCATAACGCACTAAACCTTTTTATCGCGTTAAACGCCTTTTCTCAACGAGAAAAGCACAATTTCATCAAAAACAAACAAAACAAGAAAAATGAATCTATTCAACAAGTCTATAACACGTCCTTAAGAGTTACATGATTTCACCCAATCTCAATGTGTCATTTTTCCAGTTCTGATCATTTTTTAGGTTGTTGGTAGCTTGGTCAATGCCAAAACACAGTGAGATCTTTTTATGGCTTTAAACGCGTTTTCTCCTCGAGAGAAACACGATTTCACTAAAAACGTTATAGTTTAAACATGCCTGTTGTACATGTGTGCAAACACTCAGAGCCTTAAGATAGGGGTTTCACCAATGTGTTTTTTGGTGAGAAACCTTCTATTTCAAGGTTCTGTGCGTTTTCAGACAAGTACAATATGTATTTATAGTGTTTCTGATGAAATCCCTCCTTTTAATGCATTTTCTCACAGAAAACGAGTCTCTCGCCATGGGAACATGGCTTTTTTGAAAAAGCATATTCTGGTCGAGAAATCGTGTTTTAAACAATAAAAACGACATCCGGCCTTATTTAGTTCACATTTTTACTTTTGGTAAGCTAGCTCGTATTCATAACGCACTAAACCTTTTTATCGCGTTAAACGCCTTTTCTCGACGAGAAAAGCACAATTTCATCAAAAACAAACAAAACAAGAAAAATGAATCTATTCAACAAGTCTACAACACGTCCTTAAGAGTTACATGATTTCACCCAATGTCAATGTGTCATTTCTCCAGTTATGATCATTTTTTAGGTTGTTGGTAGCTTGGTCAATGCCAAAACACAGTGAAATCTTTTTATGGCTTTAAACGCGTTTTCTCCTCGAGAGAAACACGATTTCACTAAAAACGTTATAGTTTAAACATGCCTGTTGTACATGTGTGCAAACACTCAGAGCCTTAAGATAGGGGTTTCACCAATGTCTTTTTTGGTGAGAAACCTTCTATTTCAAGGTTCTGTGCGTTTTCAGACAAGTACATTATGTATTTATAGTGTTTCTGATGAAATCCCTCCTTTTAATGCATTTTCTCACAGAAAACGAGTCTCTCGCCATGGGAACATGGCTTTTTTGAAAAAGCATATTCTGGTCGAGAAATCGTGTTTTAAACAATAAAAACGACTCCCGGCCTTATTTAGTTCACATTTTTACTTTTGGTAAGCTAGCCATTATTCATAACGCACTAAACCTTTTTATCGCGTTAAACGCCTTTTCTCAACGAGAAAAGCACAATTTCATCAAAAACAAACAAAACAAGAAAAATGAATCTATTCAACAAGTCTACAACACGTCCTTAAGAGTTACATGATTTCACCCAATGTCAATGTGTCATTTCTCCAGTTTTGATCATTTTTTAGGTTGTTGGTAGCTTGGTCAATGCCAAAACACAGTGAGATCTTTTTATGGCTTTAAACGCGTTTTCTCCTCGAGAGAAACACGATTTCACTAAAAACGTTATAGTTTAAACATGCCTGTTGTACATGTGTGCAAACACTCAGAGCCTTAAGATAGGGGTTTCACCAATGTGTTTTTTGGTGAGAAACCTTCTATTTCAAGGTTCTGTGCGTTTTCAGACAAGTACATTATGTATTTATAGTGTTTCTGATGAAATCCCTCCTTTTAATGCATTTTCTCACAGAAAACGAGTCTCTCGCCATGGGAACATGGCTTTTTTGAAAAAGCATATTCTGGTCGAGAAATCGTGTTTTAAACAATAAAAACGACTCCCGGCCTTATTTAGTTCACATTTTTACTTTTGGTAAGCTAGCCCGTATTCATAACGCACTGAACCTTTTTATCGCGTTAAACGCCTTTTCTCGACGAGAAAAGCACAATTTCATCAAAAACAAACAAAACAAGAAAAATGAATCTATTCAACAAGTCTACAACACGTCCTTAAGAGTTACATGATTTCACCCAATGTCAATGTGTCATTTCTCCAGTTTTGATCATTTTTTAGGTTGTTGGTAGCTTGGTCAATGCCAAAACACAGTGAAATCTTTTTATGGCTTTAAACGCGTTTTCTCCTCGAGAGAAACACGATTTCACTAAAAACGTTATAGTTTAAACATGCCTGTTGTACATGTGTGCAAACACTCAGAGCCTTAAGATAGGGGTTTCACCAATGTCTTTTTTGGTGAGAAACCTTCTATTTCAAGGTTCTGTGCGTTTTCAGACAAGTACATTATGTATTTATAGTGTTTCTGATGAAATCCCTCCTTTTAATGCATTTTCTCACAGAAAACGAGTCTCTCGCCATGGGAACATGGCTTTTTTGAAAAAGCATATTCTGGTCGAGAAATCGTGTTTTAAACAATAAAAACGACTCCCGGCCTTATTTAGTTCACATTTTTACTTTTGGTAAGCTAGCCATTATTCATAACGCACTAAACCTTTTTATCGCGTTAAACGCCTTTTCTCAACGAGAAAAGCACAATTTCATCAAAAACAAACAAAACAAGAAAAATGAATCTATTCAACAAGTCTACAACACGTCCTTAAGAGTTATATGATTTCACCCAATGTCAATGTGTCATTTCTCCAGTTCTGATCATTTTTTAGGTTGTTGATAGCTTGGTCAATGCCAAAACACAGTGAAATCTTTTTATGGCTTTAAACGCGTTTTCTCCTCGAGAGAAACCCGATTTCACTAAAAACGTTATAGTTTAAACATGCCTGTTGTACATGTGTGCAAACACTCAGAGCCTTAAGATAGGGGTTTCACCAATGTTTTTTTTGGTGAGAAACCTTCTATTTCAAGGTTCTGTGCGTTTTCAGACAAGTAAAATATGTATTTATAGTGTTTCTGATGAAATCCCTCCTTTTAATGCATTTTCTCACAGAAAACGAGTCTCTCGCCATGGGAACGTGGCTTTTTTGAAAAAGCATATTCTGGTCGAGAAATCGTGTTTTAAACAATAAAAACGACTCTCGGCCTTATTTAGTTCACATTTTTACTTTTGGTAAGCTAGCCCGTATTCATAACGCACTAAACCTTTTTATCGCGTTAAACGCCTTTTCTCGACGAGAAAAGCACAATTTCATCAAAAACAAACAAAACAAGAAAAATGAATCTATTCAACAAGTCTACAACACGTCCTTAAGAGTTACATGATTTCACCCAATGTCAATTTGTCATTTCTCCAGTTCTGATCATTTTTTAGGTTGTTGGTAGCTTGGTCAATGCCAAAACACAGTGAAATCTTTTTATGGCTTTAAACGCGTTTTCTCCTCGAGAGAAACACGATTTCACTAAAAACGTTATAGTTTAAACATGCCTGTTGTACATGTGTGCAAACACTCAGAGCCTTAAGATAGGGGTTTCACCAATGTCTTTTTTGGTGAGAAACCTTCTATTTCAAGGTTCTGTGCGTTTTCAGACAAGTACATTATGTATTTATAGTGTTTCTGATGAAATCCCTCCTTTTAATGCATTTTCTCACAGAAAACGAGTCTCTCGCCATGGGAACATGGCTTTTTTGAAAAAGCATATTCTGGTCGAGAAATCGTGTTTTAAACAATAAAAACGACTCCCGGCCTTATTTAGTTCACATTTTTACTTTTGGTAAGCTAGCCATTATTCATAACGCAATAAACCTTTTTATCGCGTTAAACGCCTTTTCTCAACGAGAAAAGCACAATTTCATCAAAAACAAACAAAACAAGAAAAATGAATCTATTCAACAAGTCTACAACACGTCCTTAAGAGTTACATGATTTCACCCAATGTCAATGTGTCATTTCTCCAGTTTTGATCATTTTTTAGGTTGTTGGTAGCTTGGTCAATGCCAAAACACAGTGAAATCTTTTTATGGCTTTAAACGCGTTTTCTCCTCGAGAGAAACACGATTTCACTAAAAACGTTATAGTTTAAACATGCCTGTTGTACATGTGTGCAAACACTCAGAGCCTTAAGATAGGGGTTTCACCAATGTCTTTTTTGGTGAGAAACCTTCTATTTCAAGGTTCTGTGCGTTTTCAGACAAGTACATTATGTATTTATAGTGTTTCTGATGAAATCCCTCCTTTTAATGCATTTTCTCACAGAAAACGAGTCTCTCGCCATGGGAACATGGCTTTTTTGAAAAAGCATATTCTGGTCGAGAAATCGTGTTTTAAACAATAAAAACGACTCCCGGCCTTATTTAGTTCACATTTTTACTTTTGGTAAGCTAGCCCGTATTCATAACGCACTAAACCTTTTTATCGCGTTAAACGCCTTTTCTCGACGAGAAAAGCACAATTTCATCAAAAACAAACAAAACAAGAAAAATGAATCTATTCAACAAGTCTACAACACGTCCTTAAGAGTTACATGATTTCACCCAATGTCAATGTGTCATTTCTCCAGTTTTGATCATTTTTTAGGTTGTTGGTAGCTTGGTCAATGCCAAAACACAGTGAAATCTTTTTATGGCTTTAAACGCGTTTTCTCCTCGAGAGAAACACGATTTCACTAAAAACGTTATAGTTTAAACATGCCTGTTGTACATGTGTGCAAACACTCAGAGCCTTAAGATAGGGGTTTCACCAATGTCTTTTTTGGTGAGAAACCTTCTATTTCAAGGTTCTGTGCGTTTTCAGACAAGTACATTATGTATTTATAGTGTTTCTGATGAAATCCCTCCTTTTAATGCATTTTCTCACAGAAAACGAGTCTCTCGCCATGGGAACATGGCTTTTTTGAAAAAGCATATTCTGGTCGAGAAATCGTGTTTTAAACAATAAAAACGACTCCCGGCCTTATTTAGTTCACATTTTTACTTTTGGTAAGCTAGCCATTATTCATAACGCACTAAACCTTTTTATCGCGTTAAACGCCTTTTCTCAACGAGAAAAGCACAATTTCATCAAAAACAAACAAAACAAGAAAAATGAATCTATTCAACAAGTCTTACAACACGTCCTTAAGAGTTACATGATTTCACCCAATGTCAATGTGTCATTTCTCCAGTTCTGATCATTTTTTAGGTTGTTGGTAGCTTGGTCAATGCCAAAACACAGTGAAATCTTTTTATGGCTTTAAACGCGTTTTCTCCTCGAGAGAAACACGATTTCACTAAAAACGTTATAGTTTAAACATGCCTGTTGTACATGTGTGCAAACACTCAGAGCCTTAAGATAGAGGTTTCACCAATGTGTTTTTTGGTGAGAAACCTTCTATTTCAAGGTTCTGTGCGTTTTCAGACAAGTACAATATGTATTTATAGTGTTTCTGATGAAATCCCTCCTTTTAGTGCATTTTCTCACAGAAAACGAGTCTCTCGCCATGGGAACGTGGCTTTTTTGAAAAAGCATATTCTGGTCGAGAAATCGTGTCTTAAACAATAAAAACGACTCTCGGCCTTATTTAGTTCACATTTTTATTTTTGGTAAGCTAGCCCGTATTCATAACGCACTAAACCTTTTTATCGCATTAAACGCCTTTTCTCAACGAGAAAAGCACAATTTCATCAAAAACAAACAAGACAAGAAAAATGAATCTATTCAACAAGTCTATAACACGTCCTTAAGAGTTACATGATTTCACCCAATGTCAATGTGTCATTTCTCCAGTTCTGATCATTTTTTTGGTTGTTGGTAGCTTGGTCAATGCCAAAACACAGTGAAATCTTTTTATGGCTTTAAACGCGTTTTCTCCTCGAGAGAAACCCGATTTCACTAAAAACGTTATAGTTTAAACATGCCTGTTGTACATGTGTGCAAACACTCAGAGCCTTAAGATAGGGGTTTCACCAATGTCTTTTTTGGTGAGAAACCTTCTATTTCAAGGTTCTGTGCGTTTTCAGACAAGTACATTATGTATTTATAGTGTTTCTGATGAAATCCCTCCTTTTAATGCATTTTCTCACAGAAAACGAGTCTCTCGCCATGGGAACATGGCTTTTTTGAAAAAGCATATTCTGGTCGAGAAATCGTGTTTTAAACAATAAAAACGACTCCCGGCCTTATTTAGTTCACATTTTTACTTTTGGTAAGCTAGCCATTATTCATAACGCACTAAACCTTTTTATCGCGTTAAACGCCTTTTCTCAACGAGAAAAGCACAATTTCATCAAAAACAAACAAAACAAGAAAAATGAATCTATTCAACAAGTCTACAACACGTCCTTAAGAGTTACATGATTTCACCCAATGTCAATGTGTCATTTCTCCAGTTTTGATCATTTTTTAGGTTGTTGGTAGCTTGGTCAATGCCAAAACACAGTGAAATCTTTTTATGGCTTTAAACGCGTTTTCTCCTCGAGAGAAACACGATTTCACTAAAAACGTTATAGTTTAAACATGCCTGTTGTACATGTGTGCAAACACTCAGAGCCTTAAGATAGGGGTTTCACCAATGTCTTTTTTGGTGAGAAACCTTCTATTTCAAGGTTCTGTGCGTTTTCAGACAAGTACATTATGTATTTATAGTGTTTCTGATGAAATCCCTCCTTTTAATGCATTTTCTCACAGAAAACGAGTCTCTCGCCATGGGAACATGGCTTTTTTGAAAAAGCATATTCTGGTCGAGAAATCGTGTTTTAAACAATAAAAACGACTCCCGGCCTTATTTAGTTCACATTTTTACTTTTGGTAAGCTAGCCATTATTCATAACGCACTAAACCTTTTTATCGCGTTAAACGCCTTTTCTCAACGAGAAAAGCACAATTTCATCAAAAACAAACAAAACAAGAAAAATGAATCTATTCAACAAGTCTACAACACGTCCTTAAGAGTTACATGATTTCACCCAATGTCAATGTGTCATTTCTCCAGTTTTGATCATTTTTTAGGTTGTTGGTAGCTTGGTCAATGCCAAAACACAGTGAAATCTTTTTATGGCTTTAAACGCGTTTTCTCCTCGAGAGAAACACGATTTCACTAAAAACGTTATAGTTTAAACATGCCTGTTGTACATGTGTGCAAACACTCAGAGCCTTAAGATAGGGGTTTCACCAATGTCTTTTTTGGTGAGAAACCTTCTATTTCAAGGTTCTGTGCGTTTTCAGACAAGTACATTATGTATTTATAGTGTTTCTGATGAAATCCCTCCTTTTAATGCATTTTCTCACAGAAAACGAGTCTCTCGCCATGGGAACATGGCTTTTTTGAAAAAGCATATTCTGGTCGAGAAATCGTGTTTTAAACAATAAAAACGACTCCCGGCCTTATTTAGTTCACATTTTTACTTTTGGTAAGCTAGCCCGTATTCATAACGCACTGAACCTTTTTATCGCGTTAAACGCCTTTTCTCGACGAGAAAAGCACAATTTCATCAAAAACAAACAAAACAAGAAAAATGAATCTATTCAACAAGTCTACAACACGTCCTTAAGAGTTACATGATTTCACCCAATGTCAATGTGTCATTTCTCCAGTTTTGATCATTTTTTAGGTTGTTGGTAGCTTGGTCAATGCCAAAACACAGTGAAATCTTTTTATGGCTTTAAACGCGTTTTCTCCTCGAGAGAAACACGATTTCACTAAAAACGTTATAGTTTAAACATGCCTGTTGTACATGTGTGCAAACACTCAGAGCCTTAAGATAGGGGTTTCACCAATGTCTTTTTTGGTGAGAAACCTTCTATTTCAAGGTTCTGTGCGTTTTCAGACAAGTACATTATGTATTTATAGTGTTTCTGATGAAATCCCTCCTTTTAATGCATTTTCTCACAGAAAACGAGTCTCTCGCCATGGGAACATGGCTTTTTTGAAAAAGCATATTCTGGTCGAGAAATCGTGTTTTAAACAATAAAAACGACTCCCGGCCTTATTTAGTTCACATTTTTACTTTTGGTAAGCTAGCCATTATTCATAACGCACTAAACCTTTTTATCGCGTTAAACGCCTTTTCTCAACGAGAAAAGCACAATTTCATCAAAAACAAACAAAACAAGAAAAATGAATCTATTCAACAAGTCTACAACACGTCCTTAAGAGTTACATGATTTCACCCAATGTCAATGTGTCATTTCTCCAGTTTTGATCATTTTTTAGGTTGTTGGTAGCTTGGTAAATGCCAAAACACAGTGAAATCTTTTTATGGCTTTAAACGCGTTTTCTCCTCGAGAGAAACACGATTTCACTAAAAACGTTATAGTTTAAACATGCCTGTTGTACATGTGTGCAAACACTCAGAGCCTTAAGATAGGGGTTTCACCAATGTCTTTTTTGGTGAGAAACCTTCTATTTCAAGGTTCTGTGCGTTTTCAGACAAGTACATTATGTATTTATAGTGTTTCTGATGAAATCCCTCCTTTTAATGCATTTTCTCACAGAAAACGAGTCTCTCGCCATGGGAACATGGCTTTTTTGAAAAAGCATATTCTGGTCGAGAAATCGTGTTTTAAACAATAAAAACGACTCCCGGCCTTATTTAGTTCACATTTTTACTTTTGGTAAGCTAGCCCGTATTCATAACGCACTGAACCTTTTTATCGCGTTAAACGCCTTTTCTCGACGAGAAAAGCACAATTTCATCAAAAACAAACAAAACAAGAAAAATGAATCTATTCAACAAGTCTACAACACGTCCTTAAGAGTTACATGATTTCACCCAATGTCAATGTGTCATTTCTCCAGTTTTGATCATTTTTTAGGTTGTTGGTAGCTTGGTCAATGCCAAAACACAGTGAAATCTTTTTATGGCTTTAAACGCGTTTTCTCCTCGAGAGAAACACGATTTCACTAAAAACGTTATAGTTTAAACATGCCTGTTGTACATGTGTGCAAACACTCAGAGCCTTAAGATAGGGGTTTCACCAATGTCTTTTTTGGTGAGAAACCTTCTATTTCAAGGTTCTGTGCGTTTTCAGACAAGTACATTATGTATTTATAGTGTTTCTGATGAAATCCCTCCTTTTAATGCATTTTCTCACAGAAAACGAGTCTCTCGCCATGGGAACATGGCTTTTTTGAAAAAGCATATTCTGGTCGAGAAATCGTGTTTTAAACAATAAAAACGACTCCCGGCCTTATTTAGTTCACATTTTTACTTTTGGTAAGCTAGCCATTATTCATAACGCACTAAACCTTTTTATCGCGTTAAACGCCTTTTCTCAACGAGAAAAGCACAATTTCATCAAAAACAAACAAAACAAGAAAAATGAATCTATTCAACAAGTCTTACAACACGTCCTTAAGAGTTACATGATTTCACCCAATGTCAATGTGTCATTTCTCCAGTTCTGATCATTTTTTAGGTTGTTGGTAGCTTGGTCAATGCCAAAACACAGTGAAATCTTTTTATGGCTTTAAACGCGTTTTCTCCTCGAGAGAAACACGATTTCACTAAAAACGTTATAGTTTAAACATGCCTGTTGTACATGTGTGCAAACACTCAGAGCCTTAAGATAGAGGTTTCACCAATGTGTTTTTTGGTGAGAAACCTTCTATTTCAAGGTTCTGTGCGTTTTCAGACAAGTACAATATGTATTTATAGTGTTTCTGATGAAATCCCTCCTTTTAGTGCATTTTCTCACAGAAAACGAGTCTCTCGCCATGGGAACGTGGCTTTTTTGAAAAAGCATATTCTGGTCGAGAAATCGTGTCTTAAACAATAAAAACGACTCTCGGCCTTATTTAGTTCACATTTTTATTTTTGGTAAGCTAGCCCGTATTCATAACGCACTAAACCTTTTTATCGCATTAAACGCCTTTTCTCAACGAGAAAAGCACAATTTCATCAAAAACAAACAAGACAAGAAATATGAATCTATTCAACAAGTCTATAACACGTCCTTAAGAGTTACATGATTTCACCCAATGTCAATGTGTCATTTCTCCAGTTCTGATCATTTTTTTGGTTGTTGGTAGCTTGGTCAATGCCAAAACACAGTGAAATCTTTTTATGGCTTTAAACGCGTTTTCTCCTCGAGAGAAACCCGATTTCACTAAAAACGTTATAGTTTAAACATGCCTGTTGTACATGTGTGCAAACACTCAGAGCCTTAAGATAGGGGTTTCACCAATGTCTTTTTTGGTGAGAAACCTTCTATTTCAAGGTTCTGTGCGTTTTCAGACAAGTACATTATGTATTTATAGTGTTTCTGATGAAATCCCTCCTTTTAATGCATTTTCTCACAGAAAACGAGTCTCTCGCCATGGGAACATGGCTTTTTTGAAAAAGCATATTCTGGTCGAGAAATCGTGTTTTAAACAATAAAAACGACTCCCGGCCTTATTTAGTTCACATTTTTACTTTTGGTAAGCTAGCCATTATTCATAACGCACTAAACCTTTTTATCGCGTTAAACGCCTTTTCTCAACGAGAAAAGCACAATTTCATCAAAAACAAACAAAACAAGAAAAATGAATCTATTCAACAAGTCTTACAACACGTCCTTAAGAGTTACATGATTTCACCCAATGTCAATGTGTCATTTCTCCAGTTCTGATCATTTTTTAGGTTGTTGGTAGCTTGGTCAATGCCAAAACACAGTGAAATCTTTTTATGGCTTTAAACGCGTTTTCTCCTCGAGAGAAACACGATTTCACTAAAAACGTTATAGTTTAAACATGCCTGTTGTACATGTGTGCAAACACTCAGAGCCTTAAGATAGAGGTTTCACCAATGTGTTTTTTGGTGAGAAACCTTCTATTTCAAGGTTCTGTGCGTTTTCAGACAAGTACAATATGTATTTATAGTGTTTCTGATGAAATCCCTCCTTTTAGTGCATTTTCTCACAGAAAACGAGTCTCTCGCCATGGGAACGTGGCTTTTTTGAAAAAGCATATTCTGGTCGAGAAATCGTGTTTTAAACAATAAAAACGACTCTCGGCCTTATTTAGTTCACATTTTTATTTTTGGTAAGCTAGCCCGTATTCATAACGCACTAAACCTTTTTATCGCATTAAACGCCTTTTCTCAACGAGAAAAGCACAATTTCATCAAAAACAAACAAGACAAGAAAAATGAATCTATTCAACAAGTCTATAACACGTCCTTAAGAGTTACATGATTTCACCCAATGTCAATGTGTCATTTCTCCAGTTCTGATCATTTTTTTGGTTGTTGGTAGCTTGGTCAATGCCAAAACACAGTGAAATCTTTTTATGGCTTTAAACGCGTTTTCTCCTCGAGAGAAACCCGATTTCACTAAAAACGTTATAGTTTAAACATGCCTGTTGTACATGTGTGCAAACACTCAGAGCCTTAAGATAGGGGTTTCACCAATGTCTTTTTTGGTGAGAAACCTTCTATTTCAAGGTTCTGTGCGTTTTCAGACAAGTACATTATGTATTTATAGTGTTTCTGATGAAATCCCTCCTTATAATGCATTTTCTCACAGAAAACGAGTCTCTCGCCATGGGAACATGGCTTTTTTGAAAAAGCATATTCTGGTCGAGAAATCGTGTTTTAAACAATAAAAACGACTCCCGGCCTTATTTAGTTCACATTTTTACTTTTGGTAAGCTAGCCATTATTCATAACGCACTAAACCTTTTTATCGCGTTAAACGCCTTTTCTCAACGAGAAAAGCACAATTTCATCAAAAACAAACAAAACAAGAAAAATGAATCTATTCAACAAGTCTACAACACGTCCTTAAGAGTTACATGATTTCACCCAATGTCAATGTGTCATTTCTCCAGTTTTGATCATTTTTTAGGTTGTTGGTAGCTTGGTCAATGCCAAAACACAGTGAAATCTTTTTATGGCTTTAAACGCGTTTTCTCCTCGAGAGAAACACGATTTCACTAAAAACGTTATAGTTTAAACATGCCTGTTGTACATGTGTGCAAACACTCAGAGCCTTAAGATAGGGGTTTCACCAATGTCTTTTTTGGTGAGAAACCTTCTATTTCAAGGTTCTGTGCGTTTTCAGACAAGTACATTATGTATTTATAGTGTTTCTGATGAAATCCCTCCTTTTAATGCATTTTCTCACAGAAAACGAGTCTCTCGCCATGGGAACATGGCTTTTTTGAAAAAGCATATTCTGGTCGAGAAATCGTGTTTTAAACAATAAAAACGACTCCCGGCCTTATTTAGTTCACATTTTTACTTTTGGTAAGCTAGCCATTATTCATAACGCACTAAACCTTTTTATCGCGTTAAACGCCTTTTCTCAACGAGAAAAGCACAATTTCATCAAAAACAAACAAAACAAGAAAAATGAATCTATTCAACAAGTCTACAACACGTCCTTAAGAGTTACATGATTTCACCCAATGTCAATGTGTCATTTCTCCAGTTTTGATCATTTTTTAGGTTGGTGGTAGCTTGGTCAATGCCAAAACACAGTGAAATCTTTTTATGGCTTTAAACGCGTTTTCTCCTCGAGAGAAACACGATTTCACTAAAAACGTTATAGTTTAAACATGCCTGTTGTACATGTGTGCAAACACTCAGAGCCTTAAGATAGGGGTTTCACCAATGTCTTTTTTGGTGAGAAACCTTCTATTTCAAGGTTCTGTGCGTTTTCAGACAAGTACATTATGTATTTATAGTGTTTCTGATGAAATCCCTCCTTTTAATGCATTTTCTCACAGAAAACGAGTCTCTCGCCATGGGAACATGGCTTTTTTGAAAAAGCATATTCTGGTCGAGAAATCGTGTCTTAAACAATAAAAACGACTCTCGGCCTTATTTAGTTCACATTTTTATTTTTGGTAAGCTAGCCCGTATTCATAACGCACTAAACCTTTTTATCGCATTAAACGCCTTTTCTCAACGAGAAAAGCACAATTTCATCAAAAACAAACAAGACAAGAAAAATGAATCTATTCAACAAGTCTATAACACGTCCTTAAGAGTTACATGATTTCACCCAATGTCAATGTGTCATTTCTCCAGTTCTGATCATTTTTTTGGTTGTTGGTAGCTTGGTCAATGCCAAAACACAGTGAAATCTTTTTATGGCTTTAAACGCGTTTTCTCCTCGAGAGAAACCCGATTTCACTAAAAACGTTATAGTTTAAACATGCCTGTTGTACATGTGTGCAAACACTCAGAGCCTTAAGATAGGGGTTTCACCAATGTCTTTTTTGGTGAGAAACCTTCTATTTCAAGGTTCTGTGCGTTTTCAGACAAGTACATTATGTATTTATAGTGTTTCTGATGAAATCCCTCCTTTTAATGCATTTTCTCACAGAAAACGAGTCTCTCGCCATGGGAACATGGCTTTTTTGAAAAAGCATATTCTGGTCGAGAAATCGTGTCTTAAACAATAAAAACGACTCTCGGCCTTATTTAGTTCACATTTTTATTTTTGGTAAGCTAGCCCGTATTCATAACGCACTAAACCTTTTTATCGCATTAAACGCCTTTTCTCAACGAGAAAAGCACAATTTCATCAAAAACAAACAAGACAAGAAAAATGAATCTATTCAACAAGTCTATAACACGTCCTTAAGAGTTACATGATTTCACCCAATGTCAATGTGTCATTTCTCCAGTTCTGATCATTTTTTTGGTTGTTGGTAGCTTGGTCAATGCCAAAACACAGTGAAATCTTTTTATGGCTTTAAACGCGTTTTCTCCTCGAGAAAAACACGATTTCACTAAAAACGTTATAGTTTAAACCTGCCTGTTGTACATGTGTGCAAACACTCAGAGCCTTAAGATAGGGGTCTCACCAATGTGTTTTTTGGTGAGAAACCTTCTATTTCAAGGTTCTGTGCGTTTTCAGACAAGTACAATATGTATTTGTAGTGTTTCTGACGAAATCCCTCCTTTTAATGCATTTTCTCACAGAAAACGAGTCTCTCGCCATGGGAACGTGGCTTTTTTGAAAAAGCATATTCTGGTCGAGAAATCGTGTTTTAAACAATAAAAACGACTCCCGGCCTTATTTAGTTCACATTTTTACTTTTGGTAAGCTAGCCCGTATTCATAACGCACTGAACCTTTTTATCGCGTTAAACGCCTTTTCTCGACGAGAAAAGCACAATTTCATCAAAAACAAACAAAACAAGAAAAATGAATCTATTCAACAAGTCTACAACACGTCCTTAAGAGTTACATGATTTCACCCAATGTCAATGTGTCATTTCTCCAGTTCTGATCATTTTTTAGGTTGTTGGTAGCTTGGTCAATGCCAAAACACAGTGAAATCTTTTTATGGCTTTAAACGCGTTTTCTCCTCGAGAGAAACACGATTTCACTAAAAACGTTATAGTTTAAACATGCCTGTTGTACATGTGTGCTAACACTCAGAGCCTTAAGATAGGGGTTTCACCAATGTGTTTTTTGGTGAGAAACCTTCTATTTCAAGGTTCTGTGCGTTTTCAGACAAGTACAATATGTATTTATAGTGTTTCTGACGAAATCCCTCCTTTTAATGCATTTTCTCACAGAAAACGAGTCTCTCGCCATGGGAACATGGCTTTTTTGAAAAAGCATATTCTGGTCGAGAAATCGTGTTTTAAACAATAAAAACGACTCCCGGCCTTATTTAGTTCACATTTTTACTTTTGGTAAGCTAGCCCGTATTCATAACGCACTGAACCTTTTTATCGCGTTAAACGCCTTTTCTCGACGAGAAAAGCACAATTTCATCAAAAACAAACAAAACAAGAAAAATGAATCTATTCAACAATTCTACAACACGTCCTTAAGAGTTACATGATTTCACCCAATGTCAATGTGTCATTTCTCCAGTTCTGATCATTTTTTAGGTTGTTGGTAGCTTGGTCAATGCCAAAACACAGTGAAATCTTTTTATGGCTTTAAACGCGTTTTCTCCTCGAGAGAAACACGATTTCACTAAAAACGTTATAGTTTAAACATGCCTGTTGTACATGTGTGCAAACACTCAGCGCCTTAAGATAGGGGTTTCACCAATGTGTTTTTTGGTGAGAAACCTTCTATTTCAAGGTTCTGTGCGTTTTCAGACAAGTACAATATGTATTTATAGTGTTTCTGATGAAATCCCTCCTTTTAGTGCATTTTCTCACAGAAAACGAGTCTCTCGCCATGGGAACGTGGCTTTTTTGAAAAAGCATATTCTGGTCGAGAAATCGTGTTTTAAACAATAAAAACGACTCCCGGCCTTATTTAGTTCACATTTTTACTTTTGGTAAGCTATCCCGTATTCATAACGCACTGAACCTTTTTATCGCGTTAAACGCCTTTTCTCGACGAGAAAAGCACAATTTAATCAAAAACAAACAAAACAAGAAAAATGAATCTATTCAACAAGTCTACAACACGTCCTTAAGAGTTACATGATTTCACCCAATGTCAATGTGTCATTTCTCCAGTTCTGATCATTTTTTAGGTTGTTGGTAGCTTGGTCAATGCCAAAACACAGTGAAATCTTTTTATGGCTTTAAACGCGTTTTCTCCTCGAGAGAAACACGATTTCACTAAAAACGTTATAGTTTAAACATGCCTGTTGTACATGTGTGCTAACACTCAGAGCCTTAAGATAGGGGTTTCACCAATGTGTTTTTTGGTGAGAAACCTTCTATTTCAAGGTTCTGTGCGTTTTCAGACAAGTACAATATGTATTTATAGTGTTTCTGATGAAATCCCTCCTTTTAATGCATTTTCTCACAGAAAACGAGTCTCTCGCCATGGGAACATGGCTTTTTTGAAAAAGCATATTCTGGTCGAGAAATCGTGTTTTAAACAATAAAAACGACTCCCGGCCTTATTTAGCTCACATTTTGACTTTTGGTAAGCTAGCCCGTATTCATAACGCACTGAACCTTTTTATCGCGTTAAACGCCTTTTCTCGACGAGAAAAGCACAATTTCATCAAAAACAAACAAAACAAGAAAAATGAATATATTCAACAAGTCTACAACACGTCCTTAAGAGTTACATGATTTCACCTAATCTCAATTTGTCATTTCTCCAGTTCTGATCATTTTTTAGGTTGTTGGTAGCTTGGTCAATGCCAAAACACAGTGAAATCTTTTTATGGCTTTAAACGCGTTTTCTCCTCGAGAGAAACACGATTTCACTAAAAACGTTATAGTTTAAACATGCCTGTTGTACATGTGTGCAAACACTCAGAGCCTTAAGATAGGGGTTTCACCAATGTGTTTTTTGGTGAGAAACCTTCTATTTCAAGGTTCTGTGCGTTTTCAGACAAGTACAATATGTATTTATAGTGTTTCTGATGAAATCCCTCCTTTTAGTGCATTTTCTCACAGAAAACGAGTCTCTCGCCATGGGAACATGGCTTTTTTGAAAAAGCATATTCTGGTCGAGAAATCGTGTTTTAAACAATAAAAACGACTCCCGGCCTTATTTAGTTCACATTTTTACTTTTGGTAAGCTAGCCCGTATTCATAACGCACTGAACCTTTTTATCGCGTTAAACGCCTTTTCTCGACGAGAAAAGCACAATTTAATCAAAAACAAACAAAACAAGAAAAATGAATCTATTCAACAAGTCTACAACACGTCCTTAAGAGTTACATGATTTCACCCTATGTCAATGTGTCATTTCTCCAGTTCTGATCATTTTTTAGGTTGTTGGTAGCTTGGTCAATGCCAAAAAACAGTGAAATCTTTTTATGGCTTTAAACGCATTTTCTCCTCCAGAAGAAACACGATTTCACTAAAAACGTTATAGTTTAAACATGCCCATTGTACATGTGTGCAAACACTCAGAGCCTTAAGATAGGGGTTTTACCAATGTGTTTTTTGGTAAGAAACCTTCTATTTCAAGGTTCTGTGCGTTTTCAGACAAGTACAATATGTATTTGTAGTGTTTCTGACGAAATCCCTCCTTTTAATGCATTTTCTCACAGAAAACGAGTCTCTCGCCATGGGAACGTGGCTTTTTTGAAAAAGCATATTCTGGTCGAGAAATCGTGTTTTAAACAATAAAAACGACTCCCGGCCTTATTTAGTTCACATTTTTACTTTTGGTAAGCTATCCCGTATTCATAACGCACTGAACCTTTTTATCGCGTTAAACGCCTTTTCTCGACGAGAAAAGCACAATTTAATCAAAAACAAACAAAACAAGAAAAATGAATCTATTCAACAAGTCTACAACACGTCCTTAAGAGTTACATGATTTCACCCAATGTCAATGTGTCATTTCTCCAGTTCTGATCATTTTTTAGGTTGTTGGTAGCTTGGTCAATGCCAAAACACAGTGAAATCTTTTTATGGCTTTAAACGCGTTTTCTCCTCGAGAGAAACACGATTTCACTAAAAACGTTATAGTTTAAACATGCCTGTTGTACATGTGTGCTAACACTCAGAGCCTTAAGATAGGGGTTTCACCAATGTGTTTTTTGGTGAGAAACCTTCTATTTCAAGGTTCTGTGCGTTTTCAGACAAGTACAATATGTATTTATAGTGTTTCTGATGAAATCCCTCCTTTTAATGCATTTTCTCACAGAAAACGAGTCTCTCGCCATGGGAACATGGCTTTTTTGAAAAAGCATATTCTGGTCGAGAAATCGTGTTTTAAACAATAAAAACGACTCCCGGCCTTATTTAGTTCACATTTTGACTTTTGGTAAGCTAGCCCGTATTCATAACGCACTGAACCTTTTTATCGCGTTAAACGCCTTTTCTCGACGAGAAAAGCACAATTTCATCAAAAACAAACAAAACAAGAAAAATGAATCTATTCAACAAGTCTACAACACGTCCTTAAGAGTTACATGATTTCACCCAATGTCAATGTGTCATTTCTCCAGTTCTGATCATTTTTTAGGTTGTTGGTAGCTTGGTCAATGCCAAAACACAGTGAAATCTTTTTATGGCTTTAAACGCGTTTTCTCCTCGAGAGAAACACGATTTCACTAAAAACGTTATAGTTTAAACATGCCTGTTGTACATGTGTGCTAACACTCAGAGCCTTAAGATAGGGGTTTCACCAATGTGTTTTTTGGTGAGAAACCTTCTATTTCAAGGTTCTGTGCGTTTTCAGACAAGTACAATATGTATTTATAGTGTTTCTGATGAAATCCCTCCTTTTAATGCATTTTCTCACAGAAAACGAGTCTCTCGCCATGGGAACATGGCTTTTTTGAAAAAGCATATTCTGGTCGAGAAATCGTGTTTTAAACAATAAAAACTACTCCCGGCCTTATTTAGTTCACATTTTTACTTTTGGTAAGCTAGCCCGTATTCATAACGCACTGAACCTTTTTATCGCGTTAAACGCCTTTTCTCGACGAGAAAAGCACAATTTCATCAAAAACAAACAAAACAAGAAAAACGAATCTATTCAACAAGTCTACAACACGTCCTTAAGAGTTACATGATTTCACCCAATGTCAATGTGTAATTTCTCCAGTTCTGATCATTTTTTAGGTTGTTGGTAGCTTGGTCAATGCCAAAACACAGTGAAATCTTTTTATGGCTTTAAACGCGTTTTCTCCTCGAGAGAAACACGATTTCACTAAAAACGTTATAGTTTAAACATGCCTGTTGTACATGTGTGCAAACACTCAGCGCCTTAAGATAGGGGTTTCACCAATGTGTTTTTTGGTGAGAAACCTTCTATTTCAAGGTTCTGTGCGTTTTCAGACAAGTACAATATGTATTTATAGTGTTTCTGATGAAATCCCTCCTTTTAGTGCATTTTCTCACAGAAAACGAGTCTCTCGCCATGGGAACGTGGCTTTTTTGAAAAAGCATATTCTGGTCGAGAAATCGTGTTTTAAACAATAAAAACGACTCCCGGCCTTATTTAGTTCACATTTTTACTTTTGGTAAGCTAGCCCGTATTCATAACGCACTAAACCTTTTTATCGCGTTAAACGCCTTTTCTCGACGAGAAAAGCACAATTTCATCAAAAACAAACAAAACAAGAAAAATGAATCTATTCAACAAGTCTACAACACGTCCTTAAGAGCTACATGATTTCACCCAATGTCAATGTGTCATTTCTCCAGTTCTGATTATTTTTTAGGTTGTTGGTAGCTTGGTCAATGCCAAAACACAGTGAAATCTTTTTATGGCTTTAAACGCGTTTTCTCCTCGAGAGAAACACGATTTCACTAAAAGCGTTATAGTTTAAACATGCCTGTTGTACATGTGTGCAAACACTCAGAGCCTTAAGATAGGGGTTTCACCAATGTGTTTTTTGGTGAGAAACCTTCTATTTCAAGGTTCTGTGCGTTTTCAGACAAGTACAATATGTATTTGTAGTGTTTCTGACGAAATCCCTCCTTTTAGTGCATTTTCTCACAGAAAACGAGTCTCTCGCCATGGGAACGTGGCTTTTTTGAAAAAGCATATTCTGGTCGAGAAATCGTGTTTTAAACAATAAAAACGACTCCCGGCCTTATTTAGTTCACATTTTTACTTTTGGTAAGCTAGCCCGTATTCATAACGCACTAAACCTTTTTATCGCGTTAAACGCCTTTTCTCGACGAGAAAAGCACAATTTCATCAAAAACAAACAAAACAAGAAAAATGAATCTATTCAACAAGTCTACAACACGTCCTTAAGAGCTACATGATTTCACCCAATGTCAATGTGTCATTTCTCCAGTTCTGATCATTTTTTAGGTTGTTGGTAGCTTGGTCAATGCCAAAACACAGTGAAATCTTTTTATGGCTTTAAACGCGTTTTCTCCTCGAGAGAAACACGATTTCACTAAAAGCGTTATAGTTTGAACATGCCTGTTGTACATGTGTGCAAACACTCAGAGCCTTAAGATAGGGGTTTCACCAATGTGTTTTTTGGTGAGAAACCTTCTATTTCAAGGTTCTGTGCGTTTTCAGACAAGTACAATATGTATTTGTAGTGTTTCTGACGAAATCCCTCCTTTTAATGCATTTTCTCACAGAAAACGAGTCTCTCGCCATGGGAACGTGGCTTTTTGGAAAAAGCATATTCTGGTCGAGAAATCGTGTTTTAAACAATAAAAACGACTCCCGGCCTTATTTAGTTCACATTTTTACTTTTGGTAAGCTAGCCCGTATTCATAACGCACTGAACCTTTTTATCGCGTTAAACGCCTTTTCTCAACGAGAAAAGCACAATTTCATCAAAAACAAACAAAACAAGAAAAATGAATCTATTCAACAAGTCTACAACACGTCCTTAAGAGTTACATGATTTCACCCAATGTCAATGTGTAATTTCTCCAGTTCTGATCATTTTTTAGGTTGTTGGTAGCTTGGTCAATGCCAAAACACAGTGAAATCTTTTTATGGCTTTAAACGCGTTTTCTCCTCGAGAGAAACACGATTTCACTAAAAACGTTATAGTTTAAACATGCCTGTTGTACATGTGTGCAAACACTCAGAGCCTTAAGATAGAGGTTTCACCAATGTGTTTTTTGGTGAGAAACCTTCTATTTCAAGGTTCTGTGCGTTTTCAGACAAGTACAATATGTATTTATAGTGTTTCTGATGAAATCCCTCCTTTTAATGCATTTTCTCACAGAAAACGAGTCTCTCGCCATGGGAACATGGCTTTTTTGAAAAAGCATATTCTGGTCGAGAAATCGTGTTTTAAACAATAAAAACGACATCCGGCCTTATTTAGTTCACATTTTTACTTTTGGTAAGCTAGCCCGTATTCATAACGCACTAAACCTTTTTATCGCATTAAACGCCTTTTCTCAACGAGAAAAGCACAATTTCATCAAAAACAAACAAGACAAGAAAAATGAATCTATTCAACAAGTCTATAACACGTCCTTAAGAGTTACATGATTTCACCCAATGTCAATGTGTCATTTCTCCAGTTCTGATCATTTTTTTGGTTGTTGGTAGCTTGGTCAATGCCAAAACACAGTGAAATCTTTTTATGGCTTTAAACGCGTTTTCTCCTCGAGAAAAACACGATTTCACTAAAAACGTTATAGTTTAAACCTGCCTGTTGTACATGTGTGCAAACACTCAGAGCCTTAAGATAGGGGTCTCACCAATGTGTTTTTTGGTGAGAAACCTTCTATTTCAAGGTTCTGTGCGTTTTCAGACAAGTACAATATGTATTTATAGTGTTTCTGATGAAATCCCTCCTTTTAGTGCATTTTCTCACAGAAAACGAGTCTCTCGCCATGGGAACGTGGCTTTTTTGAAAAAGCATATTCTGGTCGAGAAATCGTGTTTTAAACAATAAAAACGACTCCCGGCCTTATTTAGTTCACATTTTTACTTTTGGTAAGCTAGCCCGTATTCATAACGCACTAAACCTTTTTATCGCGTTAAACGCCTTTTCTCGACGAGAAAAGCACAATTTCATCAAAAACAAACAAAACAAGAAAAATGAATCTATTCAACAAGTCTACAACACGTCCTTAAGAGCTACATGATTTCACCCAATGTCAATGTGTCATTTCTCCAGTTCTGATCATTTTTTAGGTTGTTGGTAGCTTGGTCAATGCCAAAACACAGTGAAATCTTTTTATGGCTTTAAACGCGTTTTCTCCTCGAGAGAAACACGATTTCACTAAAAACGTTATAGTTTAAACATGCCTGTTGTACATGTGTGCAAACACTCAGAGCCTTAAGATAGGGGTTTCACCAATGTGTTTTTTGGTGAGAAACCTTCTATTTCAAGGTTCTGTGCGTTTTCAGACAAGTACAATATGTATTTATAGTGTTTCTGATGAAATCCCTCCTTTTAGTGCATTTTCTCACAGAAAACGAGTCTCTCGCCATGGGAACGTGGCTTTTTTGAAAAAGCATATTCTGGTCGAGAAATCGTGTTTTAAACAATAAAAACGACTCCCGGCCTTATTTAGTTCACATTTTTACTTTTGGTAAGCTAGCCCGTATTCATAACGCACTAAACCTTTTTATCGCGTTAAACGCCTTTTCTCGACGAGAAAAGCACAATTTCATCAAAAACAAACAAAACAAGAAAAATGAATCTATTCAACAAGTCTACAACACGTCCTTAAGAGCTACATGATTTCACCCAATGTCAATGTGTCATTTCTCCAGTTCTGATCATTTTTTAGGTTGTTGGTAGCTTGGTCAATGCCAAAACACAGTGAAATCTTTTTATGGCTTTAAACGCGTTTTCTCCTCGAGAGAAACACGATTTCACTAAAAGCGTTATAGTTTGAACATGCCTGTTGTACATGTGTGCAAACACTCAGAGCCTTAAGATAGAGGTTTCACCAATGTGTTTTTTGGTGAGAAACCTTCTATTTCAAGGTTCTGTGCGTTTTCAGACAAGTACAATATGTATTTATAGTGTTTCTGATGAAATCCCTCCTTTTAATGCATTTTCTCACAGAAAACGAGTCTCTCGCCATGGGAACATGGCTTTTTTGAAAAAGCATATTCTGGTCGAGAAATCGTGTTTTAAACAATAAAAACGACATCCGGCCTTATTTAGTTCACATTTTTACTTTTGGTAAGCTAGCCCGTATTCATAACGCACTAAACCTTTTTATCGCATTAAACGCCTTTTCTCAACGAGAAAAGCACAATTTCATCAAAAACAAACAAGACAAGAAAAATGAATCTATTCAACAAGTCTATAACACGTCCTTAAGAGTTACATGATTTCACCCAATGTCAATGTGTCATTTCTCCAGTTCTGATCATTTTTTAGGTTGTTGGTAGCTTGGTCAATGCCAAAACACAGTGAAATCTTTTTATGGCTTTAAACGCGTTTTCTCCTCGAGAAAAACACGATTTCACTAAAAACGTTATAGTTTAAACCTGCCTGTTGTACATGTGTGCAAACACTCAGAGCCTTAAGATAGGGGTCTCACCAATGTGTTTTTTGGTGAGAAACCTTCTATTTCAAGGTTCTGTGCGTTTTCAGACAAGTACAATATGTATTTGTAGTGTTTCTGACGAAATCCCTCCTTTTAATGCATTTTCTCACAGAAAACGAGTCTCTCGCCATGGGAACGTGGCTTTTTGGAAAAAGCATATTCTGGTCGAGAAATCGTGTTTTAAACAATAAAAACGACTCCCGGCCTTATTTAGTTCACATTTTTACTTTTGGTAAGCTAGCCCGTATTCATAACGCACTGAACCTTTTTATCGCGTTAAACGCCTTTTCTCGACGAGAAAAGCACAATTTCATCAAAAACAAACAAAACAAGAAAAATGAATCTATTCAACAAGTCTACAACACGTCCTTAAGAGCTATATGATTTCACCCAATGTCAATGTGTAATTTCTCCAGTTCTGATCATTTTTTAGGTTGTTGGTAGCTTGGTCAATGCCAAAACACAGTGAAATCTTTTTATGGCTTTAAACGCGTTTTCTCCTCGAGAGAAACACGATTTCACTAAAAACGTTATAGTTTAAACATGCCTGTTGTACATGTGTGCAAACACTCAGAGCCTTAAGATAGGGGTTTCACCAATGTGTTTTTTGGTGAGAAACCTTCTATTTCAAGGTTCTGTGCGTTTTCAGACAAGTACAATATGTATTTATAGTGTTTCTGATGAAATCCCTCCTTTTAGTGCATTTTCTCACAGAAAACGAGTCTCTCGCCATGGGAACGTGGCTTTTTTGAAAAAGCATATTCTGGTCGAGAAATCGTGTTTTAAACAATAAAAACGACTCCCGGCCTTATTTAGTTCACATTTTTACTTTTGGTAAGCTAGCCCGTATTCATAACGCACTAAACCTTTTTATCGCGTTAAACGCCTTTTCTCGACGAGAAAAGCACAATTTCATCAAAAACAAACAAAACAAGAAAAATGAATCTATTCAACAAGTCTACAACACGTCCTTAAGAGCTACATGATTTCACCCAATGTCAATGTGTCATTTCTCCAGTTCTGATCATTTTTTAGGTTGTTGGTAGCTTGGTCAATGCCAAAACACAGTGAAATCTTTTTATGGCTTTAAACGCGTTTTCTCCTCGAGAGAAACACGATTTCACTAAAAGCGTTATAGTTTGAACATGCCTGTTGTACATGTGTGCAAACACTCAGAGCCTTAAGATAGGGGTTTCACCAATGTGTTTTTTGGTGAGAAACCTTCTATTTCAAGGTTCTGTGCGTTTTCAGACAAGTACAATATGTATTTGTAGTGTTTCTGACGAAATCCCTCCTTTTAATGCATTTTCTCACAGAAAACGAGTCTCTCGCCATGGGAACGTGGCTTTTTGGAAAAAGCATATTCTGGTCGAGAAATCGTGTTTTAAACAATAAAAACGACTCCCGGCCTTATTTAGTTCACATTTTTACTTTTGGTAAGCTAGCCCGTATTCATAACGCACTGAACCTTTTTATCGCGTTAAACGCCTTTTCTCGACGAGAAAAGCACAATTTCATCAAAAACAAACAAAACAAGAAAAATGAATTTATTCAACAAGTCTACAACACGTCCTTAAGAGTTACATGATTTCACCCAATGTCAATGTGTAATTTCTCCAGTTCTGATCATTTTTTAGGTTGTTGGTAGCTTGGTCAATGCCAAAACACAGTGAAATCTTTTTATGGCTTTAAACGCGTTTTCTCCTCGAGAGAAACACGATTTCACTAAAAACGTTATAGTTTAAACATGCCTGTTGTACATGTGTGCAAACACTCAGAGCCTTAAGATAGAGGTTTCACCAATGTGTTTTTTGGTGAGAAACCTTCTATTTCAAGGTTCTGTGCGTTTTCAGACAAGTACAATATGTATTTATAGTGTTTCTGATGAAATCCCTCCTTTTAATGCATTTTCTCACAGAAAACGAGTCTCTCGCCATGGGAACATGGCTTTTTTGAAAAAGCATATTCTGGTCGAGAAATCGTGTTTTAAACAATAAAAACGACATCCGGCCTTATTTAGTTCACATTTTTACTTTTGGTAAGCTAGCCCGTATTCATAACGCACTAAACCTTTTTATCGCATTAAACGCCTTTTCTCAACGAGAAAAGCACAATTTCATCAAAAACAAACAAGACAAGAAAAATGAATCTATTCAACAAGTCTATAACACGTCCTTAAGAGTTACATGATTTCACCCAATGTCAATGTGTCATTTCTCCAGTTCTGATCATTTTTTTGGTTGTTGGTAGCTTGGTCAATGCCAAAACACAGTGAAATCTTTTTATGGCTTTAAACGCGTTTTCTCCTCGAGAGAAACACGATTTCACTAAAAACGTTATAGTTTAAACCTGCCTGTTGTACATGTGTGCAAACACTCAGAGCCTTAAGATAGGGGTCTCACCAATGTGTTTTTTGGTGAGAAACCTTCTATTTCAAGGTTCTGTGCGTTTTCAGACAAGTACAATATGTATTTATAGTGTTTCTGATGAAATCCCTCCTTTTAGTGCATTTTCTCACAGAAAACGAGTCTCTCGCCACGGGAACGTGGCTTTTTTGAAAAAAAACATATTCTGGTCGAGAAATCGTGTTTTAAACAGTAAAAACGACTCCCGGCCTTATTTAGTTCACATTTTTACTTTTGGTAAGCTAGCCCGTATTCATAACGCACTGAACCTTTTTATCGCGTTAAACGCCTTTTCTCGACGAGAAAAGCACAATTTCATCAAAAACAAACAAAACAAGAAAAATGAATCTATTCAACAAGTCTACAACACGTCCTTAAGAGTTACGTGATTTCACCCAATGTCAATGTGTCATTTCTCCAGTTCTGATCATTTTTTAGGTTGTTGGTAGCTTGGTCAATGCCAAAACACAGTGAAATCTTTTTATGGCTTTAAACGCGTTTTCTCCTCGAGAGAAACACGATTTCACTAAAAACGTTATAGTTTAAACATGCCTGTTGTACATGTGTGCAAACACTCAGAGCCTTAAGATAGGGGTTTCACCAATGTCTTTTTTGGTGAGAAACCTTCTATTTCAAGGTTCTGTGCGTTTTCAGACAAGTACAATATGTATTTATAGTGTTTCTGATGAAATCCCTCCTTTTAGTGCATTTTCTCACAGAAAATGAGTCTCTCGCCATGGGAACGTGGCTTTTTTGAAAAAGCATATTCTGGTCGAGAAATCGTGTTTTAAACAATAAAAACGACTCCCGGCCTTATTTAGTTCACATTTTTACTTTTGGTAAGCTAGCCCGTATTCATAACGCACTAAACCTTTTTATCGCGTTAAAAGCCTTTTCTCGACGAGAAAAGCACAATTTCATCAAAAACAAACAAAACAAGAAAAATGAATCTATTCAACAAGTCTACAACACGTCCTTAAGAGTTACATGATTTCACCCAATGTCAATGTGTCATTTCTCCAGTTCTGATCATTTTTTAGGTTGTTGGTAGCTTGGTCAATGCCAAAAAACACAGTGAAATCTTTTTATGGCTTTAAACGCGTTTTCTCCTCGAGAGAAACACGATTTCACTAAAAACGTTATAGTTTAAACATGCCTGTTGTACATGTGTGCAAACACTCAGAGCCTTAAGATAGGGGTTTCACCAATGTGTTTTTTGGTGAGAAACCTTCTATTTCAAGGTTCTGTGCGTTTTCAGACAAGTACAATATGTATTTATAGTGTTTCTGATGAAATCCCTCCTTTTAATGCATTTTCTAACAGAAAACGAGTCTCTCGCCATGGGAACATGGCTTTTTTGAAAAAGCATATTCTGGTTAAGAAATCGTGTTTTAAACAATAAAAACGACTCCCGGCCTTATTTAGTTCACATTTTTACTTTTGGTAAGCTAGCCCGTATTCATAACGCACTGAACCTTTTTATCGCGTTAAACACCTTTTCTCGACGAGAAAAGCACAATTTCATCAAAAACAAACAAAACAAGAAAAATGAATCTATTCAACAAGTCTACAACACGTCCTTAAGAGTTACATGATTTCACCCAATGTCAATGTGTCATTTCTCCAGTTCTGATCATTTTTTAGGTTGTTGGTAGCTTGGTCAATGCCAAAACACAGTGAAATCTTTTTATGGCTTTAAACGCGTTTTCTCCTCGAGAGAAACACGATTTCACTAAAAACGTTATAGTTTAAACATGCCTGTTGTACATGTGTGCAAACACTCAGAGCCTTAAGATAGGGGTTTCACCAAAGTGTTTTTTTGGTGAGAAACCTTCTATTTCAAGGTTCTGTGCGTTTTCAGACAAGTACAATATGTATTTATAGTGTTTCTGATTAAATCCCTCCTTTTAATGCATTTTCTCACAGAAAACGAGTCTCTCGCCATGGGAACATGGCTTTTTGGAAAAAGCATATTCTGGTCGAGAAATCGTGTTTTAAACAATAAAAACGACTCCCGGCCTTATTTAGTTCACATTTTTACTTTTGGTAAGCTAGCCCGTATTCATAACGCACTGAACCTTTTTATCGCGTTAAACGCCTTTTCTCGACGAGAAAAGCACAATTTCATCAAAAACAAACAAAACAAGAAAAATGAATCTATTCAACAAGTCTACAACACGTCCTTAACAGTTACATGATTTCACCCAATGTCAATGTGTCATTTCTCCAGTTATGATCATTTTTTAGGTTGTTGGTAGCTTGGTCAATGCCAAAACACAGTGAAATCTTTTTATGGCTTTAAACGCGTTTTCTCCTCGAGAGAAACACGATTTCACTAAAAACGTTATAGTTTAAACATGCCTGTTGTACATGTGTGCAAACACTCAGAGCCTTAAGATAGGGGTTTCACCAATGTGTTTTTTGGTGAGAAACCTTCTATTTCAAGGTTCTGTGCGTTTTCAGACAAGTACAATATGTATTTGTAGTGTTTCTGACGAAATCCCTCCTTTTAAATGCATCTTCTCACAGAAAATGAGTCTCTCGCCATGAGAACATGGCTTTTTTGAAAAAGCATATTCTGGTCGAGAAATCGTGTTTTAAACAATAAAAACGACTCCCGGCCTTATTTAGTTCACATTTTTACTTTTGGTAGGCTAGCCCGTATTCATAACGCACTAAACCTTTTTATCGCGTTAAACAACTTTTCTCAACGAGAAAAGCACAATTTCATCAAAAACAAACAAAACAAGAAAAATGAATCTATTCAACAAGTCTACAACACGTCCTTAACAGTTACATGATTTCACCCAATGTCAATGTGTCATTTCTCCAGTTTTGATCATTTTTTAGGTTGTTGGTAGCTTGGTCAATGCCAAAACACAGTGAAATCTTTTTATGGCTTTAAACGCATTTTCTCCTCGAGAGAAACACGATTTCACTAAAAACGTTATAGTTTAAACATGCCTGTTGTACATGTGTGCAAACACTCAGAGCCTTAAGATAGGGGTTTCACCAATGTGTTTTTTGGTGAGAAACCTTCTATTTCAAGGTTCTGTGCGTTTTCAGACAAGTACAATATGTATTTATAGTGTTTCTGATGAAATCCCTCCTTTTAATGCATTTTCTCACAGAAAACGAGTCTCTCGCCATGGGAACATGGCTTTTTTGAAGAAGCATATTCTGGTCGAGAAATCGTGTTTTAAACAATAAAAACGACTCCCGGCCTTATTTAGTTCACATTTTTACTTTTGGTAAGCTAGCCCGTATTCATAACGCACTGAACCTTTTTATCGCGTTAAACGCCTTTTCTCGACGAGATCAGCACAATTTCATCAAAAACAAACAAAACAAGAAAAATGAATGTATTCAACAAGTCTACAACACGTCCTTAAGAGTTACATGATTTCACCCAATGTCAATGTGTCATTTCTCCAGTTCTGATCATTTTTTAGGTTGTTGGTAGCTTGGTCAATGCCAAAACACAGTGAAATCTTTTTATGGCTTTAAACGCGTTTTCTCCTCGAGAGAAACACGATTTCACTAAAAACGTTATAGTTTAAACATGCCTGTTGTACATGTGTACAAACACTCAGAGCCTTAAGATAGGGGTTTCACCAAAGTGTTTTTTGGTGAGAAACCTTCTATTTCAAGGTTCTGTGCGTTTTCAGACAAGTACAATATGTATTTATAGTGTTTCTGATTAAATCCCTCCTTTTAATGCATTTTCTCACAGAAAACGAGTCTCTCGCCATGGGAACATGGCTTTTTTGAAAAAGCATATTCTGGTCGAGAAATCGTGTTTTAAACAATAAAAACGACTCCCGGCCTTATTTAGTTCACATTTTTACTTTTGGTAAGCTAGCCCGTATTCATAAGGCACTGAACCTTTTTATCGCGTTAAACGCCTTTTCTCGACGAGAAAAGCACAATTTCATCAAAAACAAACAAAACAAGAAAAATGAATCTATTCAACAAGTCTATAACACGTCCTTAAGAGTTACATGATTTCACCCAATGTCAATGTGTCATTTCTCCAGTTCTGATCATTTTTTAGGTTGTTGGTAGCTTGGTCAATGCCAAAACACAGTGAAATCTTTTTATGGCTTTAAACGCGTTTTCTCCTCGAGAGAAACACGATTTCACTAAAAACGTTATAGTTTAAACATGCCTGTTGTACATGTGTGCAAACACTCAGAGCCTTAAGATAGGGGTTTCACCAATGTGTTTTTTGGTGAGAAACCTTCTATTTCAAGGTTCTGTGCGTTTTCAGACAAGTACAATATGTATTTGTAGTGTTTCTGACGAAATCCCTCCTTTTAAATGCATCTTCTCACAGAAAATGAGTCTCTCGCCATGAGAACATGGCTTTTTTGAAAAAGCATATTCTGGTCGAGAAATCGTGTTTTAAACAATAAAAACGACTCCCGGCCTTATTTAGTTCACATTTTTACTTTTGGTAAGCTAGCCCGTATTCATAACGCACTGAACCTTTTTATCGCGTTAAACGCCTTTTCTCGACGAGAAAAGCACAATTTCATCAAAAACAAACAAAACAAGAAAAATGAATCTATTCAACAAGTCTGCAACACGTCCTTAAGAGTTACATGATTTCACCCAATGTCAATGTGTCATTTCTCCAGTTCTGATCATTTTTTAGGTTGTTGGTAGCTTGGTCAATGCCAAAACACAATGAAATCTTTTTATGGCTTTAAACGCGTTTTCTCCTCGAGAGAAACACGATTTCACTAAAAACGTTATAGTTTAAACATGCCTGTTGTACATGTGTGCAAACACTCAGAGCCTTAAGATAGGGGTTTCACCAATGTGTTTTTAGGTGAGAAACCTTCTATTTCAAGGTTCTGTGCGTTTTCAGACAAGTACAATATGTATTTGTAGTGTTTCTGACGAAATCCCTCCTTTTAAATGCATCTTCTCACAGAAAACGAGTCTCTCGCCATGAGAACATGGCTTTTTTGAAAAAGCATATTCTGGTCGAGAAATCGTGTTTTAAACAATAAAAACGACTCCCGGCCTTATTTAGTTCACATTTTTACTTTTGGTAAGCTAGCCCGTATTCATAACGCACTGAACCTTTTTATCGCGTTAAACGCCTTTTCTCGACGAGAAAAGCACAATTTCATCAAAAACAAACAAAACAAGAAAAATGAATCTATTCAACAAGTCTACAACACGTCCTTAACAGTTACATGATTTCACCCAATGTCAATGTGTCATTTCTCCAGTTCTGATCATTTTTTAGGTTGTTGGTAGCTTGGTCAATGCCAAAACACAGTGAAATCTTTTTATGGCTTTAAACGCATTTTCTCCTCGAGAGAAACACGATTTCACTAAAAACGTTATAGTTTAAACATGCCTGTTGTACATGTGTGCAAACACTCAGAGCCTTAAGATAGGGGTTTCACCAATGTGTTTTTTGGTGAGAAACCTTCTATTTCAAGGTTCTGTGCGTTTTCAGACAAGTACAATATGTATTTGTAGTGTTTCTGACGAAATCCCTCCTTTTAAATGCATTTTCTCACAGAAAATGAGTCTCTCGCAATGAGAACATGGCTTTTTTGAAAAAGCATATTCTGGTCGAGAAATCGTGTTTTAAAAAATAAAAACGACTCCCGGCCTTATTTAGTTCACATTTTTACTTTTGGTAAGCTAGCCCGTATTCATAACGCACTGAACCTTTTTATCGCGTTAAACGCCTTTTCTCGACGAGAAAAGCACAATTTCATCAAAAACAAACAAAACAAGAAAAATGAATCTATTCAACAAGTCTACAACACGTCCTTAAGAGTTACATGATTTCACCCAATGTCAATGTGTCATTTCTCCAGTTCTGATCATTTTTTAGGTTGTTGGTAGCTTGGTCAATGCCAAAACACAGTGAAATCTTTTTATGGCTTTAAACGCATTTTCTCCTCGAGAGAAACACGATTTCACTAAAAACGTTATAGTTTAAACATGCCTGTTGTACATGTGTGCAAACACTCAGAGCCTTAAGATAGGGGTTTCACCAATGTGTTTTTTGGTGAGAAACCTTCTATTTCAAGGTTCTGTGCGTTTTCAGACAAGTACAATATGTATTTGTAGTGTTTCTGACGAAATCCCTCCTTTTAAATGCATTTTCTCACAGAAAATGAGTCTCTCGCAATGAGAACATGGCTTTTTTGAAAAAGCATATTCTGGTCGAGAAATCGTGTTTTAAAAAATAAAAACGACTCCCGGCCTTATTTAGTTCACATTTTTACTTTTGGTAAGCTAGCCCGTATTCATAACGCACTGAACCTTTTTATCGCGTTAAACGCCTTTTCTCGACGAGATCAGCACAATTTCATCAAAAACAAACAAAACAAGAAAAATGAATGTATTCAACAAGTCTACAACACGTCCTTAAGAGTTACATGATTTCACCCAATGTCAATGTGTCATTTCTCCAGTTCTGATCATTTTTTAGGTTGTTGGTAGCTTGGTCAATGCCAAAACACAGTGAAATCTTTTTATGGCTTTAAACGCGTTTTCTCCTCGAGAGAAACACGATTTCACTAAAAACGTTATAGTTTAAACATGCCTGTTGTACATGTGTACAAACACTCAGAGCCTTAAGATAGGGGTTTCACCAAAGTGTTTTTTGGTGAGAAACCTTCTATTTCAAGGTTCTGTGCGTTTTCAGACAAGTACAATATGTATTTATAGTGTTTCTGATTAAATCCCTCCTTTTAATGCATTTTCTCACAGAAAACGAGTCTCTCGCCATGGGAACATGGCTTTTTTGAAAAAGCATATTCTGGTCGAGAAATCGTGTTTTAAACAATAAAAACGACTCCCGGCCTTATTTAGTTCACATTTTTACTTTTGGTAAGCTAGCCCGTATTCATAAGGCACTGAACCTTTTTATCGCGTTAAACGCCTTTTCTCGACGAGAAAAGCACAATTTCATCAAAAACAAACAAAACAAGAAAAATGAATCTATTCAACAAGTCTATAACACGTCCTTAAGAGTTACATGATTTCACCCAATGTCAATGTGTCATTTCTCCAGTTCTGATCATTTTTTAGGTTGTTGGTAGCTTGGTCAATGCCAAAACACAGTGAAATCTTTTTATGGCTTTAAACGCGTTTTCTCCTCGAGAGAAACACGATTTCACTAAAAACGTTATAGTTTAAACATGCCTGTTGTACATGTGTGCAAACACTCAGAGCCTTAAGATAGGGGTTTCACCAATGTGTTTTTTGGTGAGAAACCTTCTATTTCAAGGTTCTGTGCGTTTTCAGACAAGTACAATATGTATTTGTAGTGTTTCTGACGAAATCCCTCCTTTTAAATGCATCTTCTCACAGAAAATGAGTCTCTCGCCATGAGAACATGGCTTTTTTGAAAAAGCATATTCTGGTCGAGAAATCGTGTTTTAAACAATAAAAACGACTCCCGGCCTTATTTAGTTCACATTTTTACTTTTGGTAAGCTAGCCCGTATTCATAACGCACTGAACCTTTTTATCGCGTTAAACGCCTTTTCTCGACGAGAAAAGCACAATTTCATCAAAAACAAACAAAACAAGAAAAATGAATCTATTCAACAAGTCTGCAACACGTCCTTAAGAGTTACATGATTTCACCCAATGTCAATGTGTCATTTCTCCAGTTCTGATCATTTTTTAGGTTGTTGGTAGCTTGGTCAATGCCAAAACACAATGAAATCTTTTTATGGCTTTAAACGCGTTTTCTCCTCGAGAGAAACACGATTTCACTAAAAACGTTATAGTTTAAACATGCCTGTTGTACATGTGTGCAAACACTCAGAGCCTTAAGATAGGGGTTTCACCAATGTGTTTTTAGGTGAGAAACCTTCTATTTCAAGGTTCTGTGCGTTTTCAGACAAGTACAATATGTATTTGTAGTGTTTCTGACGAAATCCCTCCTTTTAAATGCATCTTCTCACAGAAAACGAGTCTCTCGCCATGAGAACATGGCTTTTTTGAAAAAGCATATTCTGGTCGAGAAATCGTGTTTTAAACAATAAAAACGACTCCCGGCCTTATTTAGTTCACATTTTTACTTTTGGTAAGCTAGCCCGTATTCATAACGCACTGAACCTTTTTATCGCGTTAAACGCCTTTTCTCGACGAGAAAAGCACAATTTCATCAAAAACAAACAAAACAAGAAAAATGAATCTATTCAACAAGTCTACAACACGTCCTTAACAGTTACATGATTTCACCCAATGTCAATGTGTCATTTCTCCAGTTCTGATCATTTTTTAGGTTGTTGGTAGCTTGGTCAATGCCAAAACACAGTGAAATCTTTTTATGGCTTTAAACGCATTTTCTCCTCGAGAGAAACACGATTTCACTAAAAACGTTATAGTTTAAACATGCCTGTTGTACATGTGTGCAAACACTCAGAGCCTTAAGATAGGGGTTTCACCAATGTGTTTTTTGGTGAGAAACCTTCTATTTCAAGGTTCTGTGCGTTTTCAGACAAGTACAATATGTATTTGTAGTGTTTCTGACGAAATCCCTCCTTTTAAATGCATTTTCTCACAGAAAATGAGTCTCTCGCAATGAGAACATGGCTTTTTTGAAAAAGCATATTCTGGTCGAGAAATCGTGTTTTAAAAAATAAAAACGACTCCCGGCCTTATTTAGTTCACATTTTTACTTTTGGTAAGCTAGCCCGTATTCATAACGCACTGAACCTTTTTATCGCGTTAAACGCCTTTTCTCGACGAGAAAAGCACAATTTCATCAAAAACAAACAAAACAAGAAAAATGAATCTATTCAACAAGTCTACAACACGTCCTTAAGAGTTACATGATTTCACCCAATGTCAATGTGTCATTTCTCCAGTTTTGATCATTTTTTAGGTTGTTGGTAGCTTGGTCAATGCCAAAACACAGTGAAATCTTTTTATGGCTTTAAACGCATTTTCTCCTCGAGAGAAACACGATTTCACTAAAAACGTTATAGTTTAAACATGCCTGTTGTACATGTGTGCAAACACTCAGAGCCTTAAGATAGGGGTTTCACCAATGTGTTTTTTGGTGAGAAACCTTCTATTTCAAGGTTCTGTGCGTTTTCAGACAAGTACAATATGTATTTGTAGTGTTTCTGACGAAATCCCTCCTTTTAAATGCATTTTCTCACAGAAAATGAGTCTCTCGCAATGAGAACATGGCTTTTTTGAAAAAGCATATTCTGGTCGAGAAATCGTGTTTTAAAAAATAAAAACGACTCCCGGCCTTATTTAGTTCACATTTTTACTTTTGGTAAGCTAGCCCGTATTCATAACGCACTGAACCTTTTTATCGCGTTAAACGCCTTTTCTCGACGAGAAAAGCACAATTTCATCAAAAACAAACAAAACAAGATAAATGAATCTATTCAACAAGTCTACAACACGTCCTTAAGAGTTACATGATTTCACCCAATGTCAATGTGTCATTTCTCCAGTTCTGATCATTTTTTTGGTTGTTGGTAGCTTGGTCAATGCCAAAACACAGTGAAATCTTTTTATGGCTTTAAACGCATTTTCTCCTCGAGAGAAACACGATTTCACTAAAAACGTTATAGTTTAAACATGCCTGTTGTACATGTGTGCAAACACTCAGAGCCTTAAGATAGGGGTTTCACCAATGTGTTTTTTGGTGAGAAACCTTCTATTTCAAGGTTCTGTGCGTTTTCAGACAAGTACAATATGTATTTGTAGTGTTTCTGACGAAATCCCTCCTTTTAAATGCATTTTCTCACAGAAAACGAGTCTCTCGCAATGAGAACATGGCTTTTTTGAAAAAGCATATTCTGGTCGAGAAATCGTGTTTTAAAAAATAAAAACGACTCCCGGCCTTATTTAGTTCACATTTTTACTTTTGGTAAGCTAGCCCGTATTCATAACGCACTGAACCTTTTTATCGCGTTAAACGCCTTTTCTCGACGAGAAAAGCACAATTTCATCAAAAACAAACAAAACAAGAAAAATGAATCTATTCAACAAGTCTACAACACGTCCTTAACAGTTACATGATTTCACCCAATGTCAATGTGTCATTTCTCCAGTTCTGATCATTTTTTTGGTTGTTGGTAGCTTGGTCAATGCCAAAACACAGTGAAATCTTTTTATGGCTTTAAACGCGTTTTCTCCTCGAGAGAAACACGATTTCACTAAAAACGTTATAGTTTAAACATGCCTGTTGTACATGTGTGCAAACACTCAGAGCCTTAAGATAGGGGTTTCACCAATGTGTTTTTTGGTGAGAAACCTTCTATTTCAAGGTTCTGTGCGTTTTCAGACAAGTACAATATGTATTTATAGTGTTTCTGATGAAATCCCTCCTTTTAATGCATTTTCTCACAGAAAACGAGTCTCTCGCCATGGGAACATGGCTTTTTTGAAAAAGCATATTCTGGTTAAGAAATCGTGTTTTAAACAATAAAAACGACTCCCGGCCTTATTTAGTTCACGTTTTTACTTTTGGTAAGCTAGCCCGTATTCAAAACGCACTGAACCTTTTTATCGCGTTAAACGCCTTTTCTCGACGAGAAAAGCACAATTTCATCAAAAACAAACAAAACAAGAAAAATGAATCTATTCAACAAGTCTACAACACGTCCCTTAAGAGTTACATGATTTCACCCAATGTCAATGTGTCATTTCTCCAGTTCTGATCATTTTTTAGGTTGTTGGTAGCTTGGTCAATGCCAAAACACAGTGAAATCTTTTTATGGCTTTAAACGCGTTTTCTCCTCGAGAGAAACACGATTTCACTAAAAACGTTATAGTTTAAACATGCCTGTTGTACATGTGTGCAAACACTCAGAGCCTTAAGATAGGGGTTTCACCAATGTGTTTTTTGGTGAGAAACCTTCTATTTCAAGGTTCTGTGCGTTTTCAGACAAGTACAATATGTATTTAAAGTGTTTCTGATGAAATCCCTCCTTTTAATGCATTTTCTCACAGAAAACGAGTCTCTCGCCATGGGAACATGGCTTTTTTGAAAAAGCATATTCTGGTCGAGAAATCGTGTTTTAAACAATAAAAACGACTCCCGGCCTTATTTAGTTCACATTTTTACTTTTGGTAAGCTAGCCCGTATTCATAACGCACTGAACCTTTTTATCGCGTTAAAAGCCTTTTCTCGACGAGAAAAGCACAATTTCATCAAAAACAAACAAAACAAGAAAAATGAATCTATTCAACAAGTCTACAACACGTCCTTAAGAGTTACATGATTTCACCCAATGTCAATGTGTCATTTCTCCAGTTCTGATCATTTTTTAGGTTGTTGGTAGCTTGGTCAATGCCAAAACACAGTGAAATCTTTTTATGGCTTTAAACGCGTTTTCTCCTCGAGAGAAACACGATTTCACTAAAAACGTTATAGTTTAAACATGCCTGTTGTACATGTGTGCAAACACTCAGAGCCTTAAGATAGGGGTTTCACCAATGTGTTTTTTGGTGAGAAACCTTCTATTTCAAGGTTCTGTGCGTTTTCAGACAAGTACAATATGTATTTGTAGTGTTTCTGACGAAATCCCTCCTTTTAAATGCATTTTCTCACAGAAAATGAGTCTCTCGCAATGAGAACATGGCTTTTTTGAAAAAGCATATTCTGGTCGAGAAATCGTGTTTTAAACAATAAAAACGACTCCCGGCCTTATTTAGTTCACATTTTTACTTTTGGTAAGCTAGCCCGTATTCATAACGCACTGAACCTTTTTATCGCGTTAAAAGCCTTTTCTCGACGAGAAAAGCACAATTTCATCAAAAACAAACAAAACAAGAAAAATGAATCTATTCAACAAGTCTACAACACGTCCCTTAAGAGTTACATGATTTCACCCAATGTCAATGTGTCATTTCTCCAGTTCTGATCATTTTTTAGGTTGTTGGTAGCTTGGTCAATGCCAAAACACAGTGAAATCTTTTTATGGCTTTAAACGCGTTTTCTCCTCGAGAGAAACACGATTTCACTAAAAACGTTATAGTTTAAACATGCCTGTTGTACATGTGTGCAAACACTCAGAGCCTTAAGATAGGGGTTTCACCAATGTGTTTTTTGGTGAGAAACCTTCTATTTCAAGGTTCTGTGCGTTTTCAGACAAGTACAATATGTATTTAAAGTGTTTCTGATGAAATCCCTCCTTTTAATGCATTTTCTCACAGAAAACGAGTCTCTCGCCATGGGAACATGGCTTTTTTGAAAAAGCATATTCTGGTCGAGAAATCGTGTTTTAAACAATAAAAACGACTCCCGGCCTTATTTAGTTCACATTTTTACTTTTGGTAAGCTAGCCCGTATTCATAACGCACTGAACCTTTTTATCGCGTTAAAAGCCTTTTCTCGACGAGAAAAGCACAATTTCATCAAAAACAAACAAAACAAGAAAAATGAATCTATTCAACAAGTCTACAACACGTCCTTAAGAGTTACATGATTTCACCCAATGTCAATGTGTCATTTCTCCAGTTCTGATCATTTTTTAGGTTGTTGGTAGCTTGGTCAATGCCAAAACACAGTGAAATCTTTTTATGGCTTTAAACGCGTTTTCTCCTCGAGAGAAACACGATTTCACTAAAAACGTTATAGTTTAAACATGCCTGTTGTACATGTGTGCAAACACTCAGAGCCTTAAGATAGGGGTTTCACCAATGTGTTTTTTGGTGAGAAACCTTCTATTTCAAGGTTCTGTGCGTTTTCAGACAAGTACAATATGTATTTGTAGTGTTTCTGACGAAATCCCTCCTTTTAAATGCATTTTCTCACAGAAAATGAGTCTCTCGCAATGAGAACATGGCTTTTTTGAAAAAGCATATTCTGGTCGAGAAATCGTGTTTTAAACAATAAAAACGACTCCCGGCCTTATTTAGTTCACATTTTTACTTTTGGTAAGCTAGCCCGTATTCATAACGCACTGAACCTTTTTATCGCGTTAAAAGCCTTTTCTCGACGAGAAAAGCACAATTTCATCAAAAACAAACAAAACAAGAAAAATGAATCTATTCAACAAGTCTACAACACGTCCTTAAGAGTTACATGATTTCACCCAATGTCAATGTGTCATTTCTCCAGTTCTGATCATTTTTTAGGTTGTTGGTAGCTTGGTCAATGCCAAAACACAGTGAAATCTTTTTATGGCTTTAAACGCATTTTCTCCTCGAGAGAAACACGATTTCACTAAAAACGTTATAGTTTAAACATGCCTGTTGTACATGTGTGCAAACACTCAAAGCCTTAAGATAGGGGTTTCACCAATGTGTTTTTTGGTGAGAAACCTTCTATTTCAAGGTTCTGTGCGTTTTCAGACAAGTACAATATGTATTTATAGTGTTTCTGATGAAATCCCTCCTTTTAATGCATTTTCTCACAGAAAACGAGTCTCTCGCCATGGGAACATGGCTTTTTTGAAAAAGCATATTCTGGTTAAGAAATCGTGTTTTAAACAATAAAAACGACTCCCGGCCTTATTTAGTTCACATTTTTACTTTTGGTAAGCTAGCCCGTATTCATAACGCACTGAACCTTTTTATCGCGTTAAACGCCTTTTCTCGACGAGAAAAGCACAATTTCATCAAAAACAAACAAAACAAGAAAAATGAATCTATTCAACAAGTCTACAACACGTCCCTTAAGAGTTACATGATTTCACCCAATGTCAATGTGTCATTTCTCCAGTTCTGATCATTTTTTAGGTTGTTGGTAGCTTGGTCAATGCCAAAACACAGTGAAATCTTTTTATGGCTTTAAACGCGTTTTCTCCTCGAGAGAAACACGATTTCACTAAAAACGTTATAGTTTAAACATGCCTGTTGTACATGTGTGCAAACACTCAGAGCCTTAAGATAGGGGTTTCACCAATGTGTTTTTTGGTGAGAAACCTTCTATTTCAAGGTTCTGTGCGTTTTCAGACAAGTACAATATGTATTTAAAGTGTTTCTGATGAAATCCCTCCTTTTAATGCATTTTCTCACAGAAAACGAGTCTCTCGCCATGGGAACATGGCTTTTTTGAAAAAGCATATTCTGGTCGAGAAATCGTGTTTTAAACAATAAAAACGACTCCCGGCCTTATTTAGTTCACATTTTTACTTTTGGTAAGCTAGCCCGTATTCATAACGCACTGAACCTTTTTATCGCGTTAAACGCCTTTTCTCGACGAGAAAAGCACAATTTCATCAAAAACAAACAAAACAAGAAAAATGAATCTATTCAACAAGTCTACAACACGTCCTTAAGAGTTACATGATTTCACCCAATGTCAATGTGTCATTTCTCCAGTTCTGATCATTTTTTAGGTTGTTGGTAGCTTGGTCAATGCCAAAACACAGTGAAATCTTTTTATGGCTTTAAACGCATTTTCTCCTCGAGAGAAACACGATTTCACTAAAAACGTTATAGTTTAAACATGCCTGTTGTACATGTGTGCAAACACTCAGAGCCTTAAGATAGGGGTTTCACCAATGTGTTTTTTGGTGAGAAACCTTCTATTTCAAGGTTCTGTGCGTTTTCAGACAAGTACAATATGTATTTATAGTGTTTCTGATGAAATCCCTCCTTTTAGTGCATTTTCTCACAGAAAACGAGTCTCTCGCCATGGGAACATGGCTTTTTTGAAAAAGCATATTCTGGTCGAGAAATCGTGTTTTAAACAATAAAAACGACTCCCGGCCTTACTTAGTTCACATTTTTACTTTTGGTAAGCTAGCCCGTATTCATAACGCACTGAACCTTTTTATCGCGTTAAACGCCTTTTCTCGACGAGAAAAGCACAATTTCATCAAAAACAAACAAAACAAGAAAAATGAATCTATTCAACAAGTCTACAACACGTCCTTAAGAGTTACATGATTTCACCCAATGTCAATGTGTCATTTCTCCAGTTCTGATCATTTTTTAGGTTGTTGGTAGCTTGGTCAATGCCAAAACACAGTGAAATCTTTTTATGGCTTTTAAACGCGTTTTCTCCTCGAGAGAAACACGATTTCACTAAAAACGTTATAGTTTAAACATGCCTGTTGTACATGTGTGCAAACACTCAGAGCCTTAAGATAGGGGTTTCACCAATGTGTTTTTTGGTGAGAAACCTTCTATTTCAAGGTTCTGTGCGTTTTCAGACAAGTACATTATGTATTTATAGTGTTTCTGATGAAATCCCTCCTTTTAAATGCATCTTCTCACAGAAAACGAGTCTCTCGCCATGGGAACATGGCTTTTTTGAAAAAGCATATTCTGGTCGAGAAATCGTGTTTTAAACAATAAAAACGACTCCCGGCCTTATTTAGTTCACATTTTTACTTTTGGTAAACTAGCCCGTATTCATAACGCACTGAACCTTTTTATCGCGTTAAACGCCTTTTCTCGACGAGAAAAGCACAATTTCATCAAAAACAAACAAAACAAGAAAAATGAATCTATTCAACAAGTCTACAACACGTCCTTAAGAGTTATATGATTTCACCCAATGTCAATGTGTCATTTCTCCAGTTCTGATCATTTTTTAGGTTGTTGGTAGCTTGGTCAATGCCAAAACACAGTGAAATCTTTTTATGGCTTTAAACGCGTTTTCTCCTCGAGAGAAACACGATTTCACTAAAAACGTTATAGTTTAAACCTGCCTGTTGTACATGTGTGCAAACACTCAGAGCCTTAAGATAGGGGTTTCACCAATGTGTTTTTTGGTGAGAAACCTTCTATTTCAAGGTTCTGTGCGTTTTCAGACAAGTACAATATGTATTTATAGTGTTTCTGATGAAATCCCTCCTTTTAGTGCATTTTCTCACAGAAAACGAGTCTCTCGCCACGGGAACGTGGCTTTTTTGAAAAAGCATATTCTGGTCGAGAAATCGTGTTTTAAACAATAAAAACGACTCCCGGCCTTATTTAGTTCACATTTTTACTTTTGGTAAGCTAGCCCGTATTCATAACGCACTAAACCTTTTTATCTCGTTAAACGCCTTTTCTCGACGAGAAAAGCACAATTTCATCAAAAACAAACAAAACAAGAAAAATGAATTTATTCAACAAGTCTACAACACGTCCTTAAGAGTTACATGATTTCACCCAATGTCAATGTGTCATTTCTCCAGTTCTGATCATTTTTTAGGTTGTTGGTAGCTTGGTCAATGCCAAAACACAGTGAAATCTTTTTATGGCTTTAAACGCGTTTTCTCCTCGAGAGAAACCCGATTTCACTAAAAACGTTATAGTTTAAACATGCCTGTTGTACATGTGTGCAAACACTCAGAGCCTTAAGATAGGGGTTTCACCAATGTCTTTTTTGGTGAGAAACCTTCTATTTCAAGGTTCTGTGCGTTTTCAGACAAGTACATTATGTATTTATAGTGTTTCTGATGAAATCCCTCCTTTTAATGCATTTTCTCACAGAAAACGAGTCTCTCGCCATGGGAACATGGCTTTTTTGAAAAAGCATATTCTGGTCGAGAAATCGTGTTTTAAACAATAAAAACGACTCCCGGCCTTATTTAGTTCACATTTTTACTTTTGGTAAGCTAGCCATTATTCATAACGCACTAAACCTTTTTATCGCGTTAAACGCCTTTTCTCAACGAGAAAAGCACAATTTCATCAAAAACAAACAAAACAAGAAAAATGAATCTATTCAACAAGTCTTACAACACGTCCTTAAGAGTTACATGATTTCACCCAATGTCAATGTGTCATTTCTCCAGTTCTGATCATTTTTTAGGTTGTTGGTAGCTTGGTCAATGCCAAAACACAGTGAAATCTTTTTATGGCTTTAAACGCGTTTTCTCCTCGAGAGAAACACGATTTCACTAAAAACGTTATAGTTTAAACATGCCTGTTGTACATGTGTGCAAACACTCAGAGCCTTAAGATAGAGGTTTCACCAATGTGTTTTTTGGTGAGAAACCTTCTATTTCAAGGTTCTGTGCGTTTTCAGACAAGTACAATATGTATTTATAGTGTTTCTGATGAAATCCCTCCTTTTAGTGCATTTTCTCACAGAAAACGAGTCTCTCGCCATGGGAACGTGGCTTTTTTGAAAAAGCATATTCTGGTCGAGAAATCGTGTTTTAAACAATAAAAACGACATCCGGCCTTATTTAGTTCACATTTTTACTTTTGGTAAGCTAGCCCGTATTCATAACGCACTAAACCTTTTTATCGCATTAAACGCCTTTTCTCAACGAGAAAAGCACAATTTCATCAAAAACAAACAAGACAAGAAAAATGAATCTATTCAACAAGTCTATAACACGTCCTTAAGAGTTACATGATTTCACCCAATGTCAATGTGTCATTTCTCCAGTTCTGATCATTTTTTTGGTTGTTGGTAGCTTGGTCAATGCCAAAACACAGTGAAATCTTTTTATGGCTTTAAACGCGTTTTCTCCTCGAGAAAAACACGATTTCACTAAAAACGTTATAGTTTAAACCTGCCTGTTGTACATGTGTGCAAACACTCAGAGCCTTAAGATAGGGGTCTCACCAATGTGTTTTTTGGTGAGAAACCTTCTATTTCAAGGTTCTGTGCGTTTTCAGACAAGTACAATATGTATTTATAGTGTTTCTGATGAAATCCCTCCTTTTAGTGCATTTTCTCACAGAAAACGAGTCTCTCGCCATGGGAACGTGGCTTTTTTGAAAAAGCATATTCTGGTCGAGAAATCGTGTTTTAAACAATAAAAAGGACTCCCGGCCTTATTTAGTTCACATTTTTACTTTTGGTAAGCTAGCCCGTATTCATAACGCACTAAACCTTTTTATCGCGTTAAACGCCTTTTCTCGACGAGAAAAGCACAATTTCATCAAAAACAAACAAAACAAGAAAAATGAATCTATTCAACAAGTCTACAACACGTCCTTAAGAGCTACATGATTTCACCCAATGTCAATGTGTCATTTCTCCAGTTCTGATCATTTTTTAGGTTGTTGGTAGCTTGGTCAATGCCAAAACACAGTGAAATCTTTTTATGGCTTTAAACGCGTTTTCTCCTCGAGAGAAACACGATTTCACTAAAAACGTTATAGTTTAAACATGCCTGTTGTACATGTGTGCAAACACTCAGAGCCTTAAGATAGGGGTTTCACCAATGTGTTTTTTGGTGAGAAACCTTCTATTTCAAGGTTCTGTGCGTTTTCAGACAAGTACAATATGTATTTATAGTGTTTCTGATGAAATCCCTCCTTTTAGTGCATTTTCTCACAGAAAACGAGTCTCTCGCCATGGGAACGTGGCTTTTTTGAAAAAGCATATTCTGGTCGAGAAATCGTGTTTTAAACAATAAAAAGGACTCCCGGCCTTATTTAGTTCACATTTTTACTTTTGGTAAGCTAGCCCGTATTCATAACGCACTAAACCTTTTTATCGCGTTAAACGCCTTTTCTCGACGAGAAAAGCACAATTTCATCAAAAACAAACAAAACAAGAAAAATGAATCTATTCAACAAGTCTACAACACGTCCTTAAGAGCTACATGATTTCACCCAATGTCAATGTGTCATTTCTCCAGTTCTGATCATTTTTTAGGTTGTTGGTAGCTTGGTCAATGCCAAAACACAGTGAAATCTTTTTATGGCTTTAAACGCGTTTTCTCCTCGAGAGAAACACGATTTCACTAAAAGCGTTATAGTTTGAACATGCCTGTTGTACATGTGTGCAAACACTCAGAGCCTTAAGATAGGGGTTTCACCAATGTGTTTTTTGGTGAGAAACCTTCTATTTCAAGGTTCTGTGCGTTTTCAGACAAGTACAATATGTATTTGTAGTGTTTCTGACGAAATCCCTCCTTTTAATGCATTTTCTCAAAGAAAACGAGTCTCTCGCCATGGGAACGTGGCTTTTTGGAAAAAGCATATTCTGGTCGAGGAATCGTGTTTTAAACAATAAAAACGACTCCCGGCCTTATTTAGTTCACATTTTTACTTTTGGTAAGCTAGCCCGTATTCATAACGCACTGAACCTTTTTATCGCGTTAAACGCCTTTTCTCAACGAGAAAAGCACAATTTCATCAAAAACAAACAAAACAAGAAAAATGAATCTATTCAACAAGTCTACAACACGTCCTTAAGAGTTACATGATTTCACCCAATGTCAATGTGTAATTTCTCCAGTTCTGATCATTTTTTAGGTTGTTGGTAGCTTGGTCAATGCCAAAACACAGTGAAATCTTTTTATGGCTTTAAACGCGTTTTCTCCTCGAGAGAAACACGATTTCACTAAAAACGTTATAGTTTAAACATGCCTGTTGTACATGTGTGCAAACACTCAGAGCCTTAAGATAGAGGTTTCACCAATGTGTTTTTTGGTGAGAAACCTTCTATTTCAAGGTTCTGTGCGTTTTCAGACAAGTACAATATGTATTTATAGTGTTTCTGATGAAATCCCTCCTTTTAATGCATTTTCTCACAGAAAACGAGTCTCTCGCCATGGGAACATGGCTTTTTTGAAAAAGCATATTCTGGTCGAGAAATCGTGTTTTAAACAATAAAAACGACATCCGGCCTTATTTAGTTCACATTTTTACTTTTGGTAAGCTAGCCCGTATTCATAACGCACTAAACCTTTTTATCGCATTAAACGCCTTTTCTCAACGAGAAAAGCACAATTTCATCAAAAACAAACAAGACAAGAAAAATGAATCTATTCAACAAGTCTATAACACGTCCTTAAGAGTTACATGATTTCACCCAATGTCAATGTGTCATTTCTCCAGTTCTGATCATTTTTTTGGTTGTTGGTAGCTTGGTCAATGCCAAAACACAGTGAAATCTTTTTATGGCTTTAAACGCGTTTTCTCCTCGAGAAAAACACGATTTCACTAAAAACGTTATAGTTTAAACCTGCCTGTTGTACATGTGTGCAAACACTCAGAGCCTTAAGATAGGGGTCTCACCAATGTGTTTTTTGGTGAGAAACCTTCTATTTCAAGGTTCTGTGCGTTTTCAGACGAGTACAATATGTATTTGTAGTGTTTCTGACGAAATCCCTCCTTTTAATGCATTTTCTCACAGAAAACGAGTCTCTCGCCATGGGAACGTGGCTTTTTGGAAAAAGCATATTCTGGTCGAGAAATCGTGTTTTAAACAATAAAAACGACTCCCGGCCTTATTTAGTTCACATTTTTACTTTTGGTAAGCTAGCCCGTATTCATAACGCACTGAACCTTTTTATCGCGTTAAACGCCTTTTCTCGACGAGAAAAGCACAATTTCATCAAAAACAAACAAAACAAGAAAAATGAATCTATTCAACAAGTCTACAACACGTCCTTAAGAGTTACATGATTTCACCCAATGTCAATGTGTAATTTCTCCAGTTCTGATCATTTTTTAGGTTGTTGGTAGCTTGGTCAATGCCAAAACACAGTGAAATCTTTTTATGGCTTTAAACGCGTTTTCTCCTCGAGAGAAACACGATTTCACTAAAAACGTTATAGTTTAAACATGCCTGTTGTACATGTGTGCAAACACTCAGCGCCTTAAGATAGGGGTTTCACCAATGTGTTTTTTGGTGAGAAACCTTCTATTTCAAGGTTCTGTGCGTTTTCAGACAAGTACAATATGTATTTATAGTGTTTCTGATGAAATCCCTCCTTTTAGTGCATTTTCTCACAGAAAACGAGTCTCTCGCCATGGGAACGTGGCTTTTTTGAAAAAGCATATTCTGGTCGAGAAATCGTGTTTTAAACAATAAAAACGACTCCCGGCCTTATTTAGTTCACATTTTTACTTTTGGTAAGCTAGCCCGTATTCATAACGCACTAAACCTTTTTATCGCGTTAAACGCCTTTTCTCGACGAGAAAAGCACAATTTCATCAAAAACAAACAAAACAAGAAAAATGAATCTATTCAACAAGTCTACAACACGTCCTTAAGAGCTATATGATTTCACCCAATGTCAATGTGTCATTTCTCCAGTTCTGATCATTTTTTAGGTTGTTGGTAGCTTGGTCAATGCCAAAACACAGTGAAATCTTTTTATGGCTTTAAACGCGTTTTCTCCTCGAGAGAAACACGATTTCACTAAAAGCGTTATAGTTTGAACATGCCTGTTGTACATGTGTGCAAACACTCAGAGCCTTAAGATAGGGGTTTCACCAATGTGTTTTTTGGTGAGAAACCTTCTATTTCAAGGTTCTGTGCGTTTTCAGACAAGTACAATATGTATTTGTAGTGTTTCTGACGAAATCCCTCCTTTTAATGCATTTTCTCACAGAAAACGAGTCTCTCGCCATGGGAACGTGGCTTTTTGGAAAAAGCATATTCTGGTCGAGAAATCGTGTTTTAAACAATAAAAACGACTCCCGGCCTTATTTAGTTCACATTTTTACTTTTGGTAAGCTAGCCCGTATTCATAACGCACTGAACCTTTTTATCGCGTTAAACGCCTTTTCTCGACGAGAAAAGCACAATTTCATCAAAAACAAACAAAACAAGAAAAATGAATCTATTCAACAAGTCTACAACACGTCCTTAAGAGTTACGTGATTTCACCCAATGTCAATGTGTCATTTCTCCAGTTCTGATCATTTTTTAGGTTGTTGGTAGCTTGGTCAATGCCAAAACACAGTGAAATCTTTTTATGGCTTTAAACGCGTTTTCTCCTCGAGAGAAACACGATTTCACTAAAAACGTTATAGTTTAAACATGCCTGTTGTACATGTGTGCAAACACTCAGAGCCTTAAGATAGGGGTTTCACCAATGTCTTTTTTGGTGAGAAACCTTCTATTTCAAGGTTCTGTGCGTTTTCAGACAAGTACAATATGTATTTATAGTGTTTCTGATGAAATCCCTCCTTTTAGTGCATTTTCTCACAGAAAATGAGTCTCTCGCCATGGGAACATGGCTTTTTTGAAAAAGCATATTCTGGTCGAGAAATCGTGTTTTAAACAATAAAAACGACTCCCGGCCTTATTTAGTTCACATTTTTACTTTTGGTAAGCTAGCCCGTATTCATAACGCACTAAACCTTTTTATCGCGTTAAAAGCCTTTTCTCGACGAGAAAAGCACAATTTCATCAAAAACAAACAAAACAAGAAAAATGAATCTATTCAACAAGTCTACAACACGTCCTTAAGAGTTACATGATTTCACCCAATGTCAATGTGTCATTTCTCCAGTTCTGATCATTTTTTAGGTTGTTGGTAGCTTGGTCAATGCCAAAAAACACAGTGAAATCTTTTTATGGCTTTAAACGCGTTTTCTCCTCGAGAGAAACACGATTTCACTAAAAACGTTATAGTTTAAACATGCCTGTTGTACATGTGTGCAAACACTCAGAGCCTTAAGATAGGGGTTTCACCAATGTGTTTTTTGGTGAGAAACCTTCTATTTCAAGGTTCTGTGCGTTTTCAGACAAGTACAATATGTATTTATAGTGTTTCTGATGAAATCCCTCCTTTTAATGCATTTTCTAACAGAAAACGAGTCTCTCGCCATGGGAACATGGCTTTTTTGAAAAAGCATATTCTGGTTAAGAAATCGTGTTTTAAACAATAAAAACGACTCCCGGCCTTATTTAGTTCACATTTTTACTTTTGGTAAGCTAGCCCGTATTCATAACGCACTGAACCTTTTTATCGCGTTAAACGCCTTTTCTCGACGAGAAAAGCACAATTTCATCAAAAACAAACAAAACAAGAAAAATGAATCTATTCAACAAGTCTACAACACGTCCTTAAGAGTTACATGATTTCACCCAATGTCAATGTGTCATTTCTCCAGTTCTGATCATTTTTTAGGTTGTTGGTAGCTTGGTCAATGCCAAAACACAGTGAAATCTTTTTATGGCTTTAAACGCGTTTTCTCCTCGAGAGAAACACGATTTCACTAAAAACGTTATAGTTTAAACATGCCTGTTGTACATGTGTGCAAACACTCAGAGCCTTAAGATAGGGGTTTCACCAAAGTGTTTTTTTGGTGAGAAACCTTCTATTTCAAGGTTCTGTGCGTTTTCAGACAAGTACAATATGTATTTATAGTGTTTCTGATTAAATCCCTCCTTTTAATGCATTTTCTCACAGAAAACGAGTCTCTCGCCATGGGAACATGGCTTTTTGGAAAAAGCATATTCTGGTCGAGAAATCGTGTTTTAAACAATAAAAACGACTCCCGGCCTTATTTAGTTCACATTTTTACTTTTGGTAAGCTAGCCCGTATTCATAACGCACTGAACCTTTTTATCGCGTTAAACGCCTTTTCTCGACGAGAAAAGCACAATTTCATCAAAAACAAACAAAACAAGAAAAATGAATCTATTCAACAAGTCTACAACACGTCCTTAACAGTTACATGATTTCACCCAATGTCAATGTGTCATTTCTCCAGTTCTGATCATTTTTTAGGTTGTTGGTAGCTTGGTCAATGCCAAAACACAGTGAAATCTTTTTATGGCTTTAAACGCGTTTTCTCCTCGAGAGAAACACGATTTCACTAAAAACGTTATAGTTTAAACATGCCTGTTGTACATGTGTGCAAACACTCAGAGCCTTAAGATAGGGGTTTCACCAATGTGTTTTTTGGTGAGAAACCTTCTATTTCAAGGTTCTGTGCGTTTTCAGACAAGTACAATATGTATTTGTAGTGTTTCTGACGAAATCCCTCCTTTTAAATGCATCTTCTCACAGAAAACGAGTCTCTCGCCATGGGAACATGGCTTTTTAGAAAAAGCATATTCTGGTCGAGAAATCGTGTTTTAAACAATAAAAACGACTCCCGGCCTTATTTAGTTCACATTTTTACTTTTGGTAGGCTAGCCCGTATTCATAACGCACTAAACCTTTTTATCGCGTTAAACAACTTTTCTCAACGAGAAAAGCACAATTTCATCAAAAACAAACAAAACAAGAAAAATGAATCTATTCAACAAGTCTACAACACGTCCTTAACAGTTACATGATTTCACCCAATGTCAATGTGTCATTTCTCCAGTTTTGATCATTTTTTAGGTTGTTGGTAGCTTGGTCAATGCCAAAACACAGTGAAATCTTTTTATGGCTTTAAACGCATTTTCTCCTCGAGAGAAACACGATTTCACTAAAAACGTTATAGTTTAAACATGCCTGTTGTACATGTGTGCAAACACTCAGAGCCTTAAGATAGGGGTTTCACCAATGTGTTTTTTGGTGAGAAACCTTCTATTTCAAGGTTCTGTGCGTTTTCAGACAAGTACAATATGTATTTATAGTGTTTCTGATTAAATCCCTCCTTTTAATGCATTTTCTCACAGAAAACGAGTCTCTCGCCATGGGAACATGGCTTTTTTGAAAAAGCATATTCTGGTCGAGAAATCGTGTTTTAAACAATAAAAACGACTCCCGGCCTTATTTAGTTCACATTTTTACTTTTGGTAAGCTAGCCCGTATTCATAAGGCACTGAACCTTTTTATCGCGTTAAACGCCTTTTCTCGACGAGAAAAGCACAATTTCATCAAAAACAAACAAAACAAGAAAAATGAATCTATTCAACAAGTCTGCAACACGTCCTTAAGAGTTACATGATTTCACCCAATGTCAATGTGTCATTTCTCCAGTTCTGATCATTTTTTAGGTTGTTGGTAGCTTGGTCAATGCCAAAACACAGTGAAATCTTTTTATGGCTTTAAACGCGTTTTCTCCTCGAGAGAAACACGATTTCACTAAAAACGTTATAGTTTAAACATGCCTGTTGTACATGTGTGCAAACACTCAGAGCCTTAAGATAGGGGTTTCACCAATGTGTTTTTAGGTGAGAAACCTTCTATTTCAAGGTTCTGTGCGTTTTCAGACAAGTACAATATGTATTTGTAGTGTTTCTGACGAAATCCCTCCTTTTAAATGCATCTTCTCACAGAAAACGAGTCTCTCGCCATGGGAACGTGGCTTTTTGGAAAAAGCATATTCTGGTCGAGGAATCGTGTTTTAAACAATAAAAACGACTCCCGGCCTTATTTAGTTCACATTTTTACTTTTGGTAAGCTAGCCCGTATTCATAACGCACTAAACCTTTTTATCGCGTTAAACGCCTTTTCTCGACGAGAAAAGCACAATTTCATCAAAAACAAACAAAACAAGAAAAATGAATCTATTCAACAAGTCTACAACACGTCCTTAAGAGTTACGTGATTTCACCCAATGTCAATGTGTCATTTCTCCAGTTCTGATCATTTTTTAGGTTGTTGGTAGCTTGGTCAATGCCAAAACACAGTGAAATCTTTTTATGGCTTTAAACGCGTTTTCTCCTCGAGAGAAACACGATTTCACTAAAAACGTTATAGTTTAAACATGCCTGTTGTACATGTGTGCAAACACTCAGAGCCTTAAGATAGGGGTTTCACCAATGTCTTTTTTGGTGAGAAACCTTCTATTTCAAGGTTCTGTGCGTTTTCAGACAAGTACAATATGTATTTATAGTGTTTCTGATGAAATCCCTCCTTTTAGTGCATTTTCTCACAGAAAATGAGTCTCTCGCCATGGGAACATGGCTTTTTTGAAAAAGCATATTCTGGTCGAGAAATCGTGTTTTAAACAATAAAAACGACTCCCGGCCTTATTTAGTTCACATTTTTACTTTTGGTAAGCTAGCCCGTATTCATAACGCACTAAACCTTTTTATCGCGTTAAAAGCCTTTTCTCGACGAGAAAAGCACAATTTCATCAAAAACAAACAAAACAAGAAAAATGAATCTATTCAACAAGTCTACAACACGTCCTTAAGAGTTACATGATTTCACCCAATGTCAATGTGTCATTTCTCCAGTTCTGATCATTTTTTAGGTTGTTGGTAGCTTGGTCAATGCCAAAAAACACAGTGAAATCTTTTTATGGCTTTAAACGCGTTTTCTCCTCGAGAGAAACACGATTTCACTAAAAACGTTATAGTTTAAACATGCCTGTTGTACATGTGTGCAAACACTCAGAGCCTTAAGATAGGGGTTTCACCAATGTGTTTTTTGGTGAGAAACCTTCTATTTCAAGGTTCTGTGCGTTTTCAGACAAGTACAATATGTATTTATAGTGTTTCTGATGAAATCCCTCCTTTTAATGCATTTTCTAACAGAAAACGAGTCTCTCGCCATGGGAACATGGCTTTTTTGAAAAAGCATATTCTGGTTAAGAAATCGTGTTTTAAACAATAAAAACGACTCCCGGCCTTATTTAGTTCACATTTTTACTTTTGGTAAGCTAGCCCGTATTCATAACGCACTGAACCTTTTTATCGCGTTAAACGCCTTTTCTCGACGAGAAAAGCACAATTTCATCAAAAACAAACAAAACAAGAAAAATGAATCTATTCAACAAGTCTACAACACGTCCTTAAGAGTTACATGATTTCACCCAATGTCAATGTGTCATTTCTCCAGTTCTGATCATTTTTTAGGTTGTTGGTAGCTTGGTCAATGCCAAAACACAGTGAAATCTTTTTATGGCTTTAAACGCGTTTTCTCCTCGAGAGAAACACGATTTCACTAAAAACGTTATAGTTTAAACATGCCTGTTGTACATGTGTGCAAACACTCAGAGCCTTAAGATAGGGGTTTCACCAAAGTGTTTTTTTGGTGAGAAACCTTCTATTTCAAGGTTCTGTGCGTTTTCAGACAAGTACAATATGTATTTATAGTGTTTCTGATTAAATCCCTCCTTTTAATGCATTTTCTCACAGAAAACGAGTCTCTCGCCATGGGAACATGGCTTTTTGGAAAAAGCATATTCTGGTCGAGAAATCGTGTTTTAAACAATAAAAACGACTCCCGGCCTTATTTAGTTCACATTTTTACTTTTGGTAAGCTAGCCCGTATTCATAACGCACTGAACCTTTTTATCGCGTTAAACGCCTTTTCTCGACGAGAAAAGCACAATTTCATCAAAAACAAACAAAACAAGAAAAATGAATCTATTCAACAAGTCTACAACACGTCCTTAACAGTTACATGATTTCACCCAATGTCAATGTGTCATTTCTCCAGTTCTGATCATTTTTTAGGTTGTTGGTAGCTTGGTCAATGCCAAAACACAGTGAAATCTTTTTATGGCTTTAAACGCGTTTTCTCCTCGAGAGAAACACGATTTCACTAAAAACGTTATAGTTTAAACATGCCTGTTGTACATGTGTGCAAACACTCAGAGCCTTAAGATAGGGGTTTCACCAATGTGTTTTTTGGTGAGAAACCTTCTATTTCAAGGTTCTGTGCGTTTTCAGACAAGTACAATATGTATTTGTAGTGTTTCTGACGAAATCCCTCCTTTTAAATGCATCTTCTCACAGAAAACGAGTCTCTCGCCATGGGAACATGGCTTTTTAGAAAAAGCATATTCTGGTCGAGAAATCGTGTTTTAAACAATAAAAACGACTCCCGGCCTTATTTAGTTCACATTTTTACTTTTGGTAGGCTAGCCCGTATTCATAACGCACTAAACCTTTTTATCGCGTTAAACAACTTTTCTCAACGAGAAAAGCACAATTTCATCAAAAACAAACAAAACAAGAAAAATGAATCTATTCAACAAGTCTACAACACGTCCTTAACAGTTACATGATTTCACCCAATGTCAATGTGTCATTTCTCCAGTTTTGATCATTTTTTAGGTTGTTGGTAGCTTGGTCAATGCCAAAACACAGTGAAATCTTTTTATGGCTTTAAACGCATTTTCTCCTCGAGAGAAACACGATTTCACTAAAAACGTTATAGTTTAAACATGCCTGTTGTACATGTGTGCAAACACTCAGAGCCTTAAGATAGGGGTTTCACCAATGTGTTTTTTGGTGAGAAACCTTCTATTTCAAGGTTCTGTGCGTTTTCAGACAAGTACAATATGTATTTATAGTGTTTCTGATTAAATCCCTCCTTTTAATGCATTTTCTCACAGAAAACGAGTCTCTCGCCATGGGAACATGGCTTTTTTGAAAAAGCATATTCTGGTCGAGAAATCGTGTTTTAAACAATAAAAACGACTCCCGGCCTTATTTAGTTCACATTTTTACTTTTGGTAAGCTAGCCCGTATTCATAAGGCACTGAACCTTTTTATCGCGTTAAACGCCTTTTCTCGACGAGAAAAGCACAATTTCATCAAAAACAAACAAAACAAGAAAAATGAATCTATTCAACAAGTCTGCAACACGTCCTTAAGAGTTACATGATTTCACCCAATGTCAATGTGTCATTTCTCCAGTTCTGATCATTTTTTAGGTTGTTGGTAGCTTGGTCAATGCCAAAACACAGTGAAATCTTTTTATGGCTTTAAACGCGTTTTCTCCTCGAGAGAAACACGATTTCACTAAAAACGTTATAGTTTAAACATGCCTGTTGTACATGTGTGCAAACACTCAGAGCCTTAAGATAGGGGTTTCACCAATGTGTTTTTAGGTGAGAAACCTTCTATTTCAAGGTTCTGTGCGTTTTCAGACAAGTACAATATGTATTTGTAGTGTTTCTGACGAAATCCCTCCTTTTAAATGCATCTTCTCACAGAAAACGAGTCTCTCGCCATGAGAACATGGCTTTTTTGAAAAAGCATATTCTGGTCGAGAAATCGTGTTTTAAACAATAAAGACGACTCCCGGCCTTATTTAGTTCACATTTTTACTTTTGGTAAGCTAGCCCGTATTCATAACGCACTGAACCTTTTTATCGCGTTAAACGCCTTTTCTCGACGAGAAAAGCACAATTTCATCAAAAACAAACAAAACAAGAAAAATGAATCTATTCAACAAGTCTACAACACGTCCTTAACAGTTACATGATTTCACCCAATGTCAATGTGTCATTTCTCCAGTTCTGATCATTTTTTAGGTTGTTGGTAGCTTGGTCAATGCCAAAACACAGTGAAATCTTTTTATGGCTTTAAACGCATTTTCTCCTCGAGAGAAACACGATTTCACTAAAAACGTTATAGTTTAAACATGCCTGTTGTACATGTGTGCAAACACTCAGAGCCTTAAGATAGGGGTTTCACCAATGTGTTTTTTGGTGAGAAACCTTCTATTTCAAGGTTCTGTGCGTTTTCAGACAAGTACAATATGTATTTATAGTGTTTCTGATGAAATCCCTCCTTTTAATGCATTTTCTCACAGAAAACGAGTCTCTCGCCATGGGAACATGGCTTTTTTGAAGAAGCATATTCTGGTCGAGAAATCGTGTTTTAAACAATAAAAACGACTCCCGGCCTTATTTAGTTCACATTTTTACTTTTGGTAGGCTAGCCCGTATTCATAACGCACTGAACCTTTTTATCGCGTTAAACGCCTTTTCTCGACGAGATCAGCACAATTTCATCAAAAACAAACAAAACAAGAAAAATGAATGTATTCAACAAGTCTACAACACGTCCTTAAGAGTTACATGATTTCACCCAATGTCAATGTGTCATTTCTCCAGTTCTGATCATTTTTTAGGTTGTTGGTAGCTTGGTCAATGCCAAAACACAGTGAAATCTTTTTATGGCTTTAAACGCGTTTTCTCCTCGAGAGAAACACGATTTCACTAAAAACGTTATAGTTTAAACATGCCTGTTGTACATGTGTACAAACACTCAGAGCCTTAAGATAGGGGTTTCACCAAAGTGTTTTTTGGTGAGAAACCTTCTATTTCAAGGTTCTGTGCGTTTTCAGACAAGTACAATATGTATTTATAGTGTTTCTGATTAAATCCCTCCTTTTAATGCATTTTCTCACAGAAAACGAGTCTCTCGCCATGGGAACATGGCTTTTTTGAAAAAGCATATTCTGGTCGAGAAATCGTGTTTTAAACAATAAAAACGACTCCCGGCCATATTTAGTTCACATTTTTACTTTTGGTAAGCTAGCCCGTATTCATAAGGCACTGAACCTTTTTATCGCGTTAAACGCCTTTTCTCGACGAGAAAAGCACAATTTCATCAAAAACAAACAAAACAAGAAAAATGAATCTATTCAACAAGTCTATAACACGTCCTTAAGAGTTACATGATTTCACCCAATGTCAATGTGTCATTTCTCCAGTTCTGATCATTTTTTAGGTTGTTGGTAGCTTGGTCAATGCCAAAACACAGTGAAATCTTTTTATGGCTTTAAACGCGTTTTCTCCTCGAGAGAAACACGATTTCACTAAAAACGTTATAGTTTAAACATGCCTGTTGTACATGTGTGCAAACACTCAGAGCCTTAAGATAGGGGTTTCACCAATGTGTTTTTTGGTGAGAAACCTTCTATTTCAAGGTTCTGTGCGTTTTCAGACAAGTACAATATGTATTTGTAGTGTTTCTGACGAAATCCCTCCTTTTAAATGCATCTTCTCACAGAAAATGAGTCTCTCGCCATGAGAACATGGCTTTTTTGAAAAAGCATATTCTGGTCGAGAAATCGTGTTTTAAACAATAAAAACGACTCCCGGCCTTATTTAGTTCACATTTTTACTTTTGGTAAGCTAGCCCGTATTCATAACGCACTGAACCTTTTTATCGCGTTAAACGCCTTTTCTCGACGAGAAAAGCACAATTTCATCAAAAACAAACAAAACAAGAAAAATGAATCTATTCAACAAGTCTGCAACACGTCCTTAAGAGTTACATGATTTCACCCAATGTCAATGTGTCATTTCTCCAGTTCTGATCATTTTTTAGGTTGTTGGTAGCTTGGTCAATGCCAAAACACAATGAAATCTTTTTATGGCTTTAAACGCGTTTTCTCCTCGAGAGAAACACGATTTCACTAAAAACGTTATAGTTTAAACATGCCTGTTGTACATGTGTGCAAACACTCAGAGCCTTAAGATAGGGGTTTCACCAATGTGTTTTTAGGTGAGAAACCTTCTATTTCAAGGTTCTGTGCGTTTTCAGACAAGTACAATATGTATTTGTAGTGTTTCTGACGAAATCCCTCCTTTTAAATGCATCTTCTCACAGAAAACGAGTCTCTCGCCATGAGAACATGGCTTTTTTGAAAAAGCATATTCTGGTCGAGAAATCGTGTTTTAAACAATAAAAACGACTCCCGGCCTTATTTAGTTCACATTTTTACTTTTGGTAAGCTAGCCCGTATTCATAACGCACTGAACCTTTTTATCGCGTTAAACGCCTTTTCTCGACGAGAAAAGCACAATTTCATCAAAAACAAACAAAACAAGAAAAATGAATCTATTCAACAAGTCTACAACACGTCCTTAACAGTTACATGATTTCACCCAATGTCAATGTGTCATTTCTCCAGTTCTGATCATTTTTTAGGTTGTTGGTAGCTTGGTCAATGCCAAAACACAGTGAAATCTTTTTATGGCTTTAAACGCATTTTCTCCTCGAGAGAAACACGATTTCACTAAAAACGTTATAGTTTAAACATGCCTGTTGTACATGTGTGCAAACACTCAGAGCCTTAAGATAGGGGTTTCACCAATGTGTTTTTTGGTGAGAAACCTTCTATTTCAAGGTTCTGTGCGTTTTCAGACAAGTACAATATGTATTTGTAGTGTTTCTGACGAAATCCCTCCTTTTAAATGCATTTTCTCACAGAAAATGAGTCTCTCGCAATGAGAACATGGCTTTTTTGAAAAAGCATATTCTGGTCGAGAAATCGTGTTTTAAAAAATAAAAACGACTCCCGGCCTTATTTAGTTCACATTTTTACTTTTGGTAAGCTAGCCCGTATTCATAACGCACTGAACCTTTTTATCGCGTTAAACGCCTTTTCTCGACGAGAAAAGCACAATTTCATCAAAAACAAACAAAACAAGAAAAATGAATCTATTCAACAAGTCTACAACACGTCCTTAAGAGTTACATGATTTCACCCAATGTCAATGTGTCATTTCTCCAGTTCTGATCATTTTTTTGGTTGTTGGTAGCTTGGTCAATGCCAAAACACAGTGAAATCTTTTTATGGCTTTAAACGCGTTTTCTCCTCGAGAGAAACACGATTTCACTAAAAACGTTATAGTTTAAACATGCCTGTTGTACATGTGTGCAAACACTCAGAGCCTTAAGATAGGGGTTTCACCAATGTGTTTTTTGGTGAGAAACCTTCTATTTCAAGGTTCTGTGCGTTTTCAGACAAGTACAATATGTATTTGTAGTGTTTCTGACGAAATCCCTCCTTTTAAATGCATTTTCTCACAGAAAACGAGTCTCTCGCAATGAGAACATGGCTTTTTTGAAAAAGCATATTCTGGTCGAGAAATCGTGTTTTAAACAATAAAAACGACTCCCGGCCTTATTTAGTTCACATTTTTACTTTTGGTAAGCTAGCCCGTATTCATAACGCACTGAACCTTTTTATCGCGTTAAACGCCTTTTCTCGACGAGATCAGCACAATTTCATCAAAAACAAACAAAACAAGAAAAATGAATCTATTCAACAAGTCTACAACACGTCCTTAACAGTTACATGATTTCACCCAATGTCAATGTGTCATTTCTCCAGTTCTGATCATTTTTTAGGTTGTTGGTAGCTTGGTCAATGCCAAAACACAGTGAAATCTTTTTATGGCTTTAAACGCATTTTCTCCTTGAGAGAAACACGATTTCACTAAAAACGTTATAGTTTAAACATGCCTGTTGTACATGTGTGCAAACACTCAGAGCCTTAAGATAGGGGTTTCACCAATGTGTTTTTTGGTGAGAAACCTTCTATTTCAAGGTTCTGTGCGTTTTCAGACAAGTACAATATGTATTTGTAGTGTTTCTGACGAAATCCCTCCTTTTAAATGCATTTTCTCACAGAAAATGAGTCTCTCGCAATGAGAACATGGCTTTTTTGAAAAAGCATATTCTGGTCGAGAAATCGTGTTTTAAAAAATAAAAACGACTCCCGGCCTTATTTAGTTCACATTTTTACTTTTGGTAAGCTAGCCCGTATTCATAACGCACTGAACCTTTTTATCGCGTTAAACGCCTTTTCTCGACGAGAAAAGCACAATTTCATCAAAAACAAACAAAACAAGATAAATGAATCTATTCAACAAGTCTACAACACGTCCTTAAGAGTTACATGATTTCACCCAATGTCAATGTGTCATTTCTCCAGTTCTGATCATTTTTTTGGTTGTTGGTAGCTTGGTCAATGCCAAAACACAGTGAAATCTTTTTATGGCTTTAAACGCATTTTCTCCTCGAGAGAAACACGATTTCACTAAAAACGTTATAGTTTAAACATGCCTGTTGTACATGTGTGCAAACACTCAGAGCCTTAAGATAGGGGTTTCACCAATGTGTTTTTTGGTGAGAAACCTTCTATTTCAAGGTTCTGTGCGTTTTCAGACAAGTACAATATGTATTTGTAGTGTTTCTGACGAAATCCCTCCTTTTAAATGCATTTTCTCACAGAAAACGAGTCTCTCGCAATGAGAACATGGCTTTTTTGAAAAAGCATATTCTGGTCGAGAAATCGTGTTTTAAAAAATAAAAACGACTCCCGGCCTTATTTAGTTCACATTTTTACTTTTGGTAAGCTAGCCCGTATTCATAACGCACTGAACCTTTTTATCGCGTTAAACGCCTTTTCTCGACGAGATCAGCACAATTTCATCAAAAACAAACAAAACAAGAAAAATGAATCTATTCAACAAGTCTACAACACGTCCTTAAGAGTTACATGATTTCACCCAATGTCAATGTGTCATTTCTCCAGTTCTGATCATTTTTTAGGTTGTTGGTAGCTTGGTCAATGCCAAAACACAGTGAAATCTTTTTATGGCTTTAAACGCATTTTCTCCTCGAGAGAAACACGATTTCACTAAAAACGTTATAGTTTAAACATGCCTGTTGTACATGTGTGCAAACACTCAGAGCCTTAAGATAGGGGTTTCACCAATGTGTTTTTTGGTGAGAAACCTTCTATTTCAAGGTTCTGTGCGTTTTCAGACAAGTACAATATGTATTTGTAGTGTTTCTGACGAAATCCCTCCTTTTAAATGCATTTTCTCACAGAAAATGAGTCTCTCGCAATGAGAACATGGCTTTTTTGAAAAAGCATATTCTGGTCGAGAAATCGTGTTTTAAAAAATAAAAACGACTCCCGGCCTTATTTAGTTCACATTTTTACTTTTGGTAAGCTAGCCCGTATTCATAACGCACTGAACCTTTTTATCGCGTTAAACGCCTTTTCTCGACGAGATCAGCACAATTTCATCAAAAACAAACAAAACAAGAAAAATGAATCTATTCAACAAGTCTACAACACGTCCTTAAGAGTTACATGATTTCACCCAATGTCAATGTGTCATTTCTCCAGTTCTGATCATTTTTTAGGTTGTTGGTAGCTTGGTCAATGCCAAAACACAGTGAAATCTTTTTATGGCTTTAAACGCATTTTCTCCTCGAGAGAAACACGATTTCACTAAAAACGTTATAGTTTAAACATGCCTGTTGTACATGTGTGCAAACACTCAGAGCCTTAAGATAGGGGTTTCACCAATGTGTTTTTTGGTGAGAAACCTTCTATTTCAAGGTTCTGTGCGTTTTCAGACAAGTACAATATGTATTTGTAGTGTTTCTGACGAAATCCCTCCTTTTAAATGCATTTTCTCACAGAAAACGAGTCTCTCGCAATGAGAACATGGCTTTTTTGAAAAAGCATATTCTGGTCGAGAAATCGTGTTTTAAAAAATAAAAACGACTCCCGGCCTTATTTAGTTCACATTTTTACTTTTGGTAAGCTAGCCCGTATTCATAACGCACTGAACCTTTTTATCGCGTTAAACGCCTTTTCTCGACGAGATCAGCACAATTTCATCAAAAACAAACAAAACAAGAAAAATGAATCTATTCAACAAGTCTACAACACGTCCTTAAGAGTTACATGATTTCACCCAATGTCAATGTGTCATTTCTCCAGTTCTGATCATTTTTTAGGTTGTTGGTAGCTTGGTCAATGCCAAAACACAGTGAAATCTTTTTATGGCTTTAAACGCATTTTCTCCTCGAGAGAAACACGATTTCACTAAAAACGTTATAGTTTAAACATGCCTGTTGTACATGTGTGCAAACACTCAGAGCCTTAAGATAGGGGTTTCACCAATGTGTTTTTTGGTGAGAAACCTTCTATTTCAAGGTTCTGTGCGTTTTCAGACAAGTACAATATGTATTTGTAGTGTTTCTGACGAAATCCCTCCTTTTAAATGCATTTTCTCACAGAAAATGAGTCTCTCGCAATGAGAACATGGCTTTTTTGAAAAAGCATATTCTGGTCGAGAAATCGTGTTTTAAAAAATAAAAACGACTCCCGGCCTTATTTAGTTCACATTTTTACTTTTGGTAAGCTAGCCCGTATTCATAACGCACTGAACCTTTTTATCGCGTTAAACGCCTTTTCTCGACGAGATCAGCACAATTTCATCAAAAACAAACAAAACAAGAAAAATGAATCTATTCAACAAGTCTACAACACGTCCTTAAGAGTTACATGATTTCACCCAATGTCAATGTGTCATTTCTCCAGTTCTGATCATTTTTTAGGTTGTTGGTAGCTTGGTCAATGCCAAAACACAGTGAAATCTTTTTATGGCTTTAAACGCATTTTCTCCTCGAGAGAAACACGATTTCACTAAAAACGTTATAGTTTAAACATGCCTGTTGTACATGTGTGCAAACACTCAGAGCCTTAAGATAGGGGTTTCACCAATGTGTTTTTTGGTGAGAAACCTTCTATTTCAAGGTTCTGTGCGTTTTCAGACAAGTACAATATGTATTTGTAGTGTTTCTGACGAAATCCCTCCTTTTAAATGCATTTTCTCACAGAAAATGAGTCTCTCGCAATGAGAACATGGCTTTTTTGAAAAAGCATATTCTGGTCGAGAAATCGTGTTTTAAAAAATAAAAACGACTCCCGGCCTTATTTAGTTCACATTTTTACTTTTGGTAAGCTAGCCCGTATTCATAACGCACTGAACCTTTTTATCGCGTTAAACGCCTTTTCTCGACGAGAAAAGCACAATTTCATCAAAAACAAACAAAACAAGATAAATGAATCTATTCAACAAGTCTACAACACGTCCTTAAGAGTTACATGATTTCACCCAATGTCAATGTGTCATTTCTCCAGTTCTGATCATTTTTTTGGTTGTTGGTAGCTTGGTCAATGCCAAAACACAGTGAAATCTTTTTATGGCTTTAAACGCATTTTCTCCTCGAGAGAAACACGATTTCACTAAAAACGTTATAGTTTAAACATGCCTGTTGTACATGTGTGCAAACACTCAGAGCCTTAAGATAGGGGTTTCACCAATGTGTTTTTTGGTGAGAAACCTTCTATTTCAAGGTTCTGTGCGTTTTCAGACAAGTACAATATGTATTTGTAGTGTTTCTGACGAAATCCCTCCTTTTAAATGCATTTTCTCACAGAAAACGAGTCTCTCGCAATGAGAACATGGCTTTTTTGAAAAAGCATATTCTGGTCGAGAAATCGTGTTTTAAAAAATAAAAACGACTCCCGGCCTTATTTAGTTCACATTTTTACTTTTGGTAAGCTAGCCCGTATTCATAACGCACTGAACCTTTTTATCGCGTTAAACGCCTTTTCTCGACGAGAAAAGCACAATTTCATCAAAAACAAACAAAACAAGAAAAATGAATCTATTCAACAAGTCTACAACACGTCCTTAACAGTTACATGATTTCACCCAATGTCAATGTGTCATTTCTCCAGTTCTGATCATTTTTTTGGTTGTTGGTAGCTTGGTCAATGCCAAAACACAGTGAAATCTTTTTATGGCTTTAAACGCGTTTTCTCCTCGAGAGAAACACGATTTCACTAAAAACGTTATAGTTTAAACATGCCTGTTGTACATGTGTGCAAACACTCAGAGCCTTAAGATAGGGGTTTCACCAATGTGTTTTTTGGTGAGAAACCTTCTATTTCAAGGTTCTGTGCGTTTTCAGACAAGTACAATATGTATTTGTAGTGTTTCTGACGAAATCCCTCCTTTTAAATGCATTTTCTCACAGAAAATGAGTCTCTCGCAATGAGAACATGGCTTTTTTGAAAAAGCATATTCTGGTCGAGAAATCGTGTATTAAAAAATAAAAACGACTCCCGGCCTTATTTAGTTCACATTTTTACTTTTGGTAAGCTAGCCCGTATTCATAACGCACTGAACCTTTTTATCGCGTTAAACGCCTTTTCTCGACGAGAAAAGCACAATTTCATCAAAAACAAACAAAACAAGATAAATGAATCTATTCAACAAGTCTACAACACGTCCTTAAGAGTTACATGATTTCACCCAATGTCAATGTGTCATTTCTCCAGTTCTGATCATTTTTTAGGTTGTTGGTAGCTTGGTCAATGCCAAAACACAGTGAAATCTTTTTATGGCTTTAAACGCATTTTCTCCTCGAGAGAAACACGATTTCACTAAAAACGTTATAGTTTAAACATGCCTGTTGTACATGTGTGCAAACACTCAGAGCCTTAAGATAGGGGTTTCACCAATGTGTTTTTTGGTGAGAAACCTTCTATTTCAAGGTTCTGTGCGTTTTCAGACAAGTACAATATGTATTTGTAGTGTTTCTGACGAAATCCCTCCTTTTAAATGCATTTTCTCACAGAAAACGAGTCTCTCGCAATGAGAACATGGCTTTTTTGAAAAAGCATATTCTGGTCGAGAAATCGTGTTTTAAACAATAAAAACGACTCCCGGCCTTATTTAGTTCACATTTTTACTTTTGGTAAGCTAGCCCGTATTCATAACGCACTGAACCTTTTTATCGCGTTAAACGCCTTTTCTCGACGAGAAAAGCACAATTTCATCAAAAACAAACAAAACAAGAAAAATGAATCTATTCAACAAGTCTACAACACGTCCTTAAGAGTTACATGATTTCACCCAATGTCAGTGTGTCATTTCTCCAGTTCTGATCATTTTTTTGGTTGTTGGTAGCTTGGTCAATGCCAAAACACAGTGAAATCTTTTTATGGCTTTAAACGCGTTTTCTCCTCGAGAGAAACACGATTTCACTAAAAACGTTATAGTTTAAACATGCCTGTTGTACATGTGTGCAAACACTCAGAGCCTTAAGATAGGGGTTTCACCAATGTGTTTTTTGGTGAGAAACCTTCTATTTCAAGGTTCTGTGCGTTTTCAGACAAGTACAATATGTATTTATAGTGTTTCTGATGAAATCCCTCCTTTTAATGCATTTTCTCACAGAAAACGAGTCTCTCGCCATGGGAACATGGCTTTTTTGAAAAAGCATATTCTGGTTAAGAAATCGTGTTTTAAACAATAAAAACGACTCCCGGCCTTATTTAGTTCACATTTTTACTTTTGGTAAGCTAGCCCGTATTCAAAACGCACTGAACCTTTTTATCGCGTTAAACGCCTTTTCTCGACGAGAAAAGCACAATTTCATCAAAAACAAACAAAACAAGAAAAATGAATCTATTCAACAAGTCTACAACACGTCCCTTAAGAGTTACATGATTTCACCCAATGTCAATGTGTCATTTCTCCAGTTCTGATCATTTTTTAGGTTGTTGGTAGCTTGGTCAATGCCAAAACACAGTGAAATCTTTTTATGGCTTTAAACGCGTTTTCTCCTCGAGAGAAACACGATTTCACTAAAAACGTTATAGTTTAAACATGCCTGTTGTACATGTGTGCAAACACTCAGAGCCTTAAGATAGGGGTTTCACCAATGTGTTTTTTGGTGAGAAACCTTCTATTTCAAGGTTCTGTGCGTTTTCAGACAAGTACAATATGTATTTAAAGTGTTTCTGATGAAATCCCTCCTTTTAATGCATTTTCTCACAGAAAACGAGTCTCTCGCCATGGGAACATGGCTTTTTTGAAAAAGCATATTCTGGTCGAGAAATCGTGTTTTAAACAATAAAAACGACTCCCGGCCTTATTTAGTTCACATTTTTACTTTTGGTAAGCTAGCCCGTATTCATAACGCACTGAACCTTTTTATCGCGTTAAAAGCCTTTTCTCGACGAGAAAAGCACAATTTCATCAAAAACAAACAAAACAAGAAAAATGAATCTATTCAACAAGTCTACAACACGTCCTTAAGAGTTACATGATTTCACCCAATGTCAATGTGTAATTTCTCCAGTTCTGATCATTTTTTAGGTTGTTGGTAGCTTGGTCAATGCCAAAACACAGTGAAATCTTTTTATGGCTTTAAACGCGTTTTCTCCTCGAGAGAAACACGATTTCACTAAAAACGTTATAGTTTAAACATGCCTGTTGTACATGTGTGCAAACACTCAGAGCCTTAAGATAGGGGTTTCACCAATGTGTTTTTTGGTGAGAAACCTTCTATTTCAAGGTTCTGTGCGTTTTCAGACAAGTACAATATGTATTTGTAGTGTTTCTGACGAAATCCCTCCTTTTAAATGCATTTTCTCACAGAAAATGAGTCTCTCGCAATGAGAACATGGCTTTTTTGAAAAAGCATATTCTGGTCGAGAAATCGTGTTTTAAACAATAAAAACGACTCCCGGCCTTACTTAGTTCACATTTTTACTTTTGGTAAGCTAGCCCGTATTCATAACGCACTGAACCTTTTTATCGCGTTAAAAGCCTTTTCTCGACGAGAAAAGCACAATTTCATCAAAAACAAAGAAAACAAGAAAAATGAATCTATTCAACAAGTCTACAACACGTCCTTAAGAGTTACATGATTTCACCCAATGTCAATGTGTCATTTCTCCAGTTCTGATCATTTTTTGGTTGTTGGTAGCTTGGTCAATGCCAAAACACAGTGAAATCTTTTTATGGCTTTAAACGCGTTTTCTCCTTGAGAGAAACTAGATTTCACTAAAAACGTTATAGTTTAAACATGCCTGTTGTACATGTGTGCAAACACTCAGGTTTCACCAATGTGTTTTTTGGTGAGAAACCTTCTATTTCAAGGTTCTGTGCGTTTTCAGACAAGTACAATATGTATTTGTAGTGTTTCTGACGAAATCCCTCCTTTTAAATGCATCTTCTCACAGAAAACGAGTCTCTCGCCATGGGAACATGGCTTTTTTGAAAAAGCATATTCTGGTCGAGAAATCGTGTTTTAAACAATAAAAACGACTCCCGGCCTTATTTAGTTCACATTTTTACTTTTGGTAAGCTAGCCCGTATTCATAACGCACTGAACCTTTTTATCGCGTTAAACGCCTTTTCTCGACGAGAAAAGCACAATTTCATCAAAAACAAACAAAACAAGAAAAATGAATCTATTCAACAAGTCTACAACACGTCCTTAAGAGTTACATGATTTCACCCAATGTCAATGTGTCATTTCTCCAGTTCTGATCATTTTTTAGGTTGTTGGTAGCTTGGTCAATGCCAAAACACAGTGAAATCTTTTTATGGCTTTAAACGCATTTTCTCCTCGAGAGAAACACGATTTCACTAAAAACGTTATAGTTTAAACATGCCTGTTGTACATGTGTGCAAACACTCAGAGCCTTAAGATAGGGGTTTCACCAATGTGTTTTTTGGTGAGAAACCTTCTATTTCAAGGTTCTGTGCGTTTTCAGACAAGTACAATATGTATTTATAGTGTTTCTGATGAAATCCCTCCTTTTAGTGCATTTTCTCACAGAAAACGAGTCTCTCGCCATGGGAACATGGCTTTTTTGAAAAAGCATATTCTGGTCGAGAAATCGTGTTTTAAACAATAAAAACGACTCCCGGCCTTACTTAGTTCACATTTTTACTTTTGGTAAGCTAGCCCGTATTCATAACGCACTGAACCTTTTTATCGCGTTAAACGCCTTTTCTCGACGAGAAAAGCACAATTTCATCAAAAACAAACAAAACAAGAAAAATGAATCTATTCAACAAGTCTACAACACGTCCTTAAGAGTTACATGATTTCACCCAATGTCAGTCATTTCTCCAGTTCTGATCATTTTTTAGGTTGTTGGTAGCTTGGTCAATGCCAAAACACAGTGAAATCTTTTTATGGCTTTTAAACGCGTTTTCTCCTCGAGAGAAACACGATTTCACTAAAAACGTTATAGTTTAAACATGCCTGTTGTACATGTGTGCAAACACTCAGAGCCTTAAGATAGGGGTTTCACCAATGTGTTTTTTGGTGAGAAACCTTCTATTTCAAGGTTCTGTGCGTTTTCAGACAAGTACAATATGTATTTGTAGTGTTTCTGACGAAATCCCTCCTTTTAAATGCATCTTCTCACAGAAAACGAGTCTCTCGCCATGGGAACATGGCTTTTTTGAAAAAGCATATTCTGGTCGAGAAATCGTGTTTTAAACAATAAAAACGACTCCCGGCCTTATTTAGTTCACATTTTTACTTTTGGTAAGCTAGCCCGTATTCATAACGCACTGAACCTTTTTATCGCGTTAAACGCCTTTTCTCGACGAGAAAAGCACAATTTCATCAAAAACAAACAAAACAAGAAAAATGAATCTATTCAACAAGTCTACAACACGTCCTTAAGAGTTACATGATTTCACCCAATGTCAATGTGTCATTTCTCCAGTTCTGATCATTTTTTAGGTTGTTGGTAGCTTGGTCAATGCCAAAACACAGTGAAATCTTTTTATGGCTTTAAACGCATTTTCTCCTCGAGAGAAACACGATTTCACTAAAAACGTTATAGTTTAAACATGCCTGTTGTACATGTGTGCAAACACTCAGAGCCTTAAGATAGGGGTTTCACCAATGTGTTTTTTGGTGAGAAACCTTCTATTTCAAGGTTCTGTGCGTTTTCAGACAAGTACAATATGTATTTATAGTGTTTCTGATGAAATCCCTCCTTTTAATGCATTTTCTCACAGAAAACGAGTCTCTCGCCATGGGAACATGGCTTTTTTGAAAAAGCATATTCTGGTCGAGAAATCGTGTTTTAAACAATAAAAACGACTCCCGGCCTTATTTAGTTCACATTTTTACTTTTGGTAAGCTAGCCCGTATTCATAACGCACTGAACCTTTTTATCGCGTTAAACGCCTTTTCTCGACGAGATCAGCACAATTTCATCAAAAACAAACAAAACAAGAAAAATGAATCTATTCAACAAGTCTACAACACGTCCTTAAGAGTTACATGATTTCACCCAATGTCAATGTGTCATTTCTCCAGTTCTGATCATTTTTTAGGTTGTTGGTAGCTTGGTCAATGCCAAAACACAGTGAAATCTTTTTATGGCTTTAAACGCATTTTCTCCTCGAGAGAAACACGATTTCACTAAAAACGTTATAGTTTAAACATGCCTGTTGTACATGTGTGCAAACACTCAGAGCCTTAAGATAGGGGTTTCACCAATGTGTTTTTTGGTGAGAAACCTTCTATTTCAAGGTTCTGTGCGTTTTCAGACAAGTACAATATGTATTTGTAGTGTTTCTGACGAAATCCCTCCTTTTAAATGCATTTTCTCACAGAAAATGAGTCTCTCGCAATGAGAACATGGCTTTTTTGAAAAAGCATATTCTGGTCGAGAAATCGTGTATTAAAAAATAAAAACGACTCCCGGCCTTATTTAGTTCACATTTTTACTTTTGGTAAGCTAGCCCGTATTCATAACGCACTGAACCTTTTTATCGCGTTAAACGCCTTTTCTCGACGAGAAAAGCACAATTTCATCAAAAACAAACAAAACAAGATAAATGAATCTATTCAACAAGTCTACAACACGTCCTTAAGAGTTACATGATTTCACCCAATGTCAATGTGTCATTTCTCCAGTTCTGATCATTTTTTAGGTTGTTGGTAGCTTGGTCAATGCCAAAACACAGTGAAATCTTTTTATGGCTTTAAACGCATTTTCTCCTCGAGAGAAACACGATTTCACTAAAAACGTTATAGTTTAAACATGCCTGTTGTACATGTGTGCAAACACTCAGAGCCTTAAGATAGGGGTTTCACCAATGTGTTTTTTGGTGAGAAACCTTCTATTTCAAGGTTCTGTGCGTTTTCAGACAAGTACAATATGTATTTGTAGTGTTTCTGACGAAATCCCTCCTTTTAAATGCATTTTCTCACAGAAAACGAGTCTCTCGCAATGAGAACATGGCTTTTTTGAAAAAGCATATTCTGGTCGAGAAATCGTGTTTTAAAAAATAAAAACGACTCCCGGCCTTATTTAGTTCACATTTTTACTTTTGGTAAGCTAGCCCGTATTCATAACGCACTGAACCTTTTTATCGCGTTAAACGCCTTTTCTCGACGAGATCAGCACAATTTCATCAAAAACAAACAAAACAAGAAAAATGAATCTATTCAACAAGTCTACAACACGTCCTTAAGAGTTACATGATTTCACCCAATGTCAATGTGTCATTTCTCCAGTTCTGATCATTTTTTAGGTTGTTGGTAGCTTGGTCAATGCCAAAACACAGTGAAATCTTTTTATGGCTTTAAACGCATTTTCTCCTCGAGAGAAACACGATTTCACTAAAAACGTTATAGTTTAAACATGCCTGTTGTACATGTGTGCAAACACTCAGAGCCTTAAGATAGGGGTTTCACCAATGTGTTTTTTGGTGAGAAACCTTCTATTTCAAGGTTCTGTGCGTTTTCAGACAAGTACAATATGTATTTGTAGTGTTTCTGACGAAATCCCTCCTTTTAAATGCATTTTCTCACAGAAAATGAGTCTCTCGCAATGAGAACATGGCTTTTTTGAAAAAGCATATTCTGGTCGAGAAATCGTGTTTTAAAAAATAAAAACGACTCCCGGCCTTATTTAGTTCACATTTTTACTTTTGGTAAGCTAGCCCGTATTCATAACGCACTGAACCTTTTTATCGCGTTAAACGCCTTTTCTCGACGAGATCAGCACAATTTCATCAAAAACAAACAAAACAAGAAAAATGAATCTATTCAACAAGTCTACAACACGTCCTTAAGAGTTACATGATTTCACCCAATGTCAGTCATTTCTCCAGTTCTGATCATTTTTTAGGTTGTTGGTAGCTTGGTCAATGCCAAAACACAGTGAAATCTTTTTATGGCTTTTAAACGCGTTTTCTCCTCGAGAGAAACACGATTTCACTAAAAACGTTATAGTTTAAACATGCCTGTTGTACATGTGTGCAAACACTCAGAGCCTTAAGATAGGGGTTTCACCAATGTGTTTTTTGGTGAGAAACCTTCTATTTCAAGGTTCTGTGCGTTTTCAGACAAGTACAATATGTATTTGTAGTGTTTCTGACGAAATCCCTCCTTTTAAATGCATCTTCTCACAGAAAACGAGTCTCTCGCCATGGGAACATGGCTTTTTTGAAAAAGCATATTCTGGTCGAGAAATCGTGTTTTAAACAATAAAAACGACTCCCGGCCTTATTTAGTTCACATTTTTACTTTTGGTAAGCTAGCCCGTATTCATAACGCACTGAACCTTTTTATCGCGTTAAACGCCTTTTCTCGACGAGAAAAGCACAATTTCATCAAAAACAAACAAAACAAGAAAAATGAATCTATTCAACAAGTCTACAACACGTCCTTAAGAGTTACATGATTTCACCCAATGTCAATGTGTCATTTCTCCAGTTCTGATCATTTTTTAGGTTGTTGGTAGCTTGGTCAATGCCAAAACACAGTGAAATCTTTTTATGGCTTTAAACGCATTTTCTCCTCGAGAGAAACACGATTTCACTAAAAACGTTATAGTTTAAACATGCCTGTTGTACATGTGTGCAAACACTCAGAGCCTTAAGATAGGGGTTTCACCAATGTGTTTTTTGGTGAGAAACCTTCTATTTCAAGGTTCTGTGCGTTTTCAGACAAGTACAATATGTATTTGTAGTGTTTCTGACGAAATCCCTCCTTTTAAATGCATCTTCTCACAGAAAACGAGTCTCTCGCCATGGGAACATGGCTTTTTTGAAAAAGCATATTCTGGTCGAGAAATCGTGTTTTAAACAATAAAAACGACTCCCGGCCTTACTTAGTTCACATTTTTACTTTTGGTAAGCTAGCCCGTATTCATAACGCACTGAACCTTTTTATCGCGTTAAACGCCTTTTCTCGACGAGAAAAGCACAATTTCATCAAAAACAAACAAAACAAGAAAAATGAATCTATTCAACAAGTCTACAACACGTCCTTAAGAGTTACATGATTTCACCCAATGTCAATGTGTCATTTCTCCAGTTCTGATCATTTTTTAGGTTGTTGGTAGCTTGGTCAATGCCAAAACACAGTGAAATCTTTTTATGGCCTTTAAACGCGTTTTCTCCTCGAGAGAAACACGATTTCACTAAAAACGTTATAGTTTAAACATGCCTGTTGTACATGTGTGCAAACACTCAGAGCCTTAAGATAGGGGTTTCACCAATGTGTTTTTTGGTGAGAAACCTTCTATTTCAAGGTTCTGTGCGTTTTCAGACAAGTACAATATGTATTTGTAGTGTCTCTGACGAAATCCCTCCTTTTAAATGCATCTTCTCACAGAAAACGAGTCTCTCGCCATGGGAACATGGCTTTTTTGAAAAAGCATATTCTGGTCGAGAAATCGTGTTTTAAACAATAAAAACGACTCCCGGCCTTATTTAGTTCACATTTTTACTTTTGGTAAGCTAGCCCGTATTCATAACGCACTGAACCTTTTTATCGCGTTAAACGCCTTTTCTCGACGAGAAAAGCACAATTTCATCAAAAACAAACAAAACAAGAAAAATGAATCTATTCAACAAGTCTACAACACGTCCTTAAGAGTTACATGATTTCACCCAATGTCAATGTGTCATTTCTCCAGTTCTGATCATTTTTTAGGTTGTTGGTAGCTTGGTCAATGCCAAAACACAGTGAAATCTTTTTATGGCTTTAAACGCATTTTCTCCTCGAGAGAAACACGATTTCACTAAAAACGTTATAGTTTAAACATGCCTGTTGTACATGTGTGCAAACACTCAGAGCCTTAAGATAGGGGTTTCACCAATGTGTTTTTTGGTGAGAAACCTTCTATTTCAAGGTTCTGTGCGTTTTCAGACAAGTACAATATGTATTTATAGTGTTTCTGATGAAATCCCTCCTTTTAATGCATTTTCTCACAGAAAACGAGTCTCTCGCCATGGGAACATGGCTTTTTTGAAAAAGCATATTCTGGTCGAGAAATCGTGTTTTAAACAATAAAAACGACTCCCGGCCTTATTTAGTTCACATTTTTACTTTTGGTAAGCTAGCCCGTATTCATAACGCACTGAACCTTTTTATCGCGTTAAACGCCTTTTCTCGACGAGATCAGCACAATTTCATCAAAAACAAACAAAACAAGAAAAATGAATCTATTCAACAAGTCTACAACACGTCCTTAAGAGTTACATGATTTCACCCAATGTCAATGTGTCATTTCTCCAGTTCTGATCATTTTTTAGGTTGTTGGTAGCTTGGTCAATGCCAAAACACAGTGAAATCTTTTTATGGCTTTAAACGCGTTTTCTCCTCGAGAGAAACCCGATTTCACTAAAAACGTTATAGTTTAAACATGCCTGTTGTACATGTGTGCAAACACTCAGAGCCTTAAGATAGGGGTTTCACCAATGTCTTTTTTGGTGAGAAACCTTCTATTTCAAGGTTCTGTGCGTTTTCAGACAAGTACAATATGTATTTATAGTGTTTCTGATGAAATCCCTCCTTTTAATGCATTTTCTCACAGAAAACGAGTCTCTCGCCATGGGAACATGGCTTTTTTGAAAAAGCATATTCTGGTCGAGAAATCGTGTTTTAAACAATAAAAACGACATCCGGCCTTATTTAGTTCACATTTTTACTTTTGGTAAGCTAGCCCGTATTCATAACGCACTAAACCTTTTTATCGCGTTAAACGCCTTTTCTCGACGAGAAAAGCACAATTTCATCAAAAACAAACAAAACAAGAAAAATGAATCTATTCAACAAGTCTACAACACGTCCTTAAGAGTTACATGATTTCACCCAATGTCAATGTGTCATTTCTCCAGTTCTGATCATTTTTTGGTTGTTGGTAGCTTGGTCAATGCCAAAACACAGTGAAATCTTTTTATGGCTTTAAACGCGTTTTCTCCTTGAGAGAAACTAGATTTCACTAAAAACGTTATAGTTTAAACATGCCTGTTGTACATGTGTGCAAACACTCAGGTTTCACCAATGTGTTTTTTGGTGAGAAACCTTCTATTTCAAGGTTCTGTGCGTTTTCAGACAAGTACAATATGTATTTGTAGTGTTTCTGACGAAATCCCTCCTTTTAAATGCATTTTCTCACAGAAAATGAGTCTCTCGCAATGAGAACATGGCTTTTTTGAAAAAGCATATTCTGGTCGAGAAATCGTGTTTTAAACAATAAAAACGACTCCCGGCCTTATTTAGTTCACATTTTTACTTTTGGTAAGCTAGCCCGTATTCATAACGCACTGAACCTTTTTATCGCGTTAAAAGCCTTTTCTCGACGAGAAAAGCACAATTTCATCAAAAACAAACAAAACAAGAAAAATGAATCTATTCAACAAGTCTACAACACGTCCTTAAGAGTTACATGATTTCACCCAATGTCAATGTGTCATTTCTCCAGTTCTGATCATTTTTTAGGTTGTTGGTAGCTTGGTCAATGCCAAAACACAGTGAAATCTTTTTATGGCTTTAAACGCGTTTTCTCCTCGAGAGAAACACGATTTCACTAAAAACGTTATAGTTTAAACATGCCTGTTGTACATGTGTGCAAACACTCAGAGCCTTAAGATAGGGGTTTCACCAATGTGTTTTTTGGTGAGAAACCTTCTATTTCAAGGTTCTGTGCGTTTTCAGACAAGTACAATATGTATTTAAAGTGTTTCTGATGAAATCCCTCCTTTTAATGCATTTTCTCACAGAAAACGAGTCTCTCGCCATGGGAACATGGCTTTTTTGAAAAAGCATATTCTGGTCGAGAAATCGTGTTTTAAACAATAAAAACGACTCCCGGCCTTATTTAGTTCACATTTTTACTTTTGGTAAGCTAGCCCGTATTCATAACGCACTGAACCTTTTTATCGCGTTAAAAGCCTTTTCTCGACGAGAAAAGCACAATTTCATCAAAAACAAACAAAACAAGAAAAATGAATCTATTCAACAAGTCTACAACACGTCCTTAAGAGTTACATGATTTCACCCAATGTCAATGTGTAATTTCTCCAGTTCTGATCATTTTTTAGGTTGTTGGTAGCTTGGTCAATGCCAAAACACAGTGAAATCTTTTTATGGCTTTAAACGCGTTTTCTCCTCGAGAGAAACACGATTTCACTAAAAACGTTATAGTTTAAACATGCCTGTTGTACATGTGTGCAAACACTCAGAGCCTTAAGATAGGGGTTTCACCAATGTGTTTTTTGGTGAGAAACCTTCTATTTCAAGGTTCTGTGCGTTTTCAGACAAGTACAATATGTATTTGTAGTGTTTCTGACGAAATCCCTCCTTTTAAATGCATTTTCTCACAGAAAATGAGTCTCTCGCAATGAGAACATGGCTTTTTTGAAAAAGCATATTCTGGTCGAGAAATCGTGTTTTAAACAATAAAAACGACTCCCGGCCTTACTTAGTTCACATTTTTACTTTTGGTAAGCTAGCCCGTATTCATAACGCACTGAACCTTTTTATCGCGTTAAAAGCCTTTTCTCGACGAGAAAAGCACAATTTCATCAAAAACAAAGAAAACAAGAAAAATGAATCTATTCAACAAGTCTACAACACGTCCTTAAGAGTTACATGATTTCACCCAATGTCAATGTGTCATTTCTCCAGTTCTGATCATTTTTTGGTTGTTGGTAGCTTGGTCAATGCCAAAACACAGTGAAATCTTTTTATGGCTTTAAACGCGTTTTCTCCTTGAGAGAAACTAGATTTCACTAAAAACGTTATAGTTTAAACATGCCTGTTGTACATGTGTGCAAACACTCAGGTTTCACCAATGTGTTTTTTGGTGAGAAACCTTCTATTTCAAGGTTCTGTGCGTTTTCAGACAAGTACAATATGTATTTGTAGTGTTTCTGACGAAATCCCTCCTTTTAAATGCATTTTCTCACAGAAAATGAGTCTCTCGCAATGAGAACATGGCTTTTTTGAAAAAGCATATTCTGGTCGAGAAATCGTGTTTTAAACAATAAAAACGACTCCCGGCCTTATTTAGTTCACATTTTTACTTTTGGTAAGCTAGCCCGTATTCATAACGCACTGAACCTTTTTATCGCGTTAAAAGCCTTTTCTCGACGAGAAAAGCACAATTTCATCAAAAACAAACAAAACAAGAAAAATGAATCTATTCAACAAGTCTACAACACGTCCTTAAGAGTTACATGATTTCACCCAATGTCAATGTGTCATTTCTCCAGTTCTGATCATTTTTTAGGTTGTTGGTAGCTTGGTCAATGCCAAAACACAGTGAAATCTTTTTATGGCTTTAAACGCGTTTTCTCCTCGAGAGAAACACGATTTCACTAAAAACGTTATAGTTTAAACATGCCTGTTGTACATGTGTGCAAACACTCAGAGCCTTAAGATAGGGGTTTCACCAATGTGTTTTTTGGTGAGAAACCTTCTATTTCAAGGTTCTGTGCGTTTTCAGACAAGTACAATATGTATTTGTAGTGTTTCTGACGAAATCCCTCCTTTTAAATGCATCTTCTCACAGAAAACGAGTCTCTCGCCATGGGAACATGGCTTTTTTGAAAAAGCATATTCTGGTCGAGAAATCGTGTTTTAAACAATAAAAACGACTCCCGGCCTTATTTAGTTCACATTTTTACTTTTGGTAAGCTAGCCCGTATTCATAACGCACTGAACCTTTTTATCGCGTTAAACGCCTTTTCTCGACGAGAAAAGCACAATTTCATCAAAAACAAACAAAACAAGAAAAATGAATCTATTCAACAAGTCTACAACACGTCCTTAAGAGTTACATGATTTCACCCAATGTCAATGTGTCATTTCTCCAGTTCTGATCATTTTTTAGGTTGTTGGTAGCTTGGTCAATGCCAAAACACAGTGAAATCTTTTTATGGCTTTAAACGCATTTTCTCCTCGAGAGAAACACGATTTCACTAAAAACGTTATAGTTTAAACATGCCTGTTGTACATGTGTGCAAACACTCAGAGCCTTAAGATAGGGGTTTCACCAATGTGTTTTTTGGTGAGAAACCTTCTATTTCAAGGTTCTGTGCGTTTTCAGACAAGTACAATATGTATTTATAGTGTTTCTGATGAAATCCCTCCTTTTAGTGCATTTTCTCACAGAAAACGAGTCTCTCGCCATGGGAACATGGCTTTTTTGAAAAAGCATATTCTGGTCGAGAAATCGTGTTTTAAACAATAAAAACGACTCCCGGCCTTACTTAGTTCACATTTTTACTTTTGGTAAGCTAGCCCGTATTCATAACGCACTGAACCTTTTTATCGCGTTAAACGCCTTTTCTCGACGAGAAAAGCACAATTTCATCAAAAACAAACAAAACAAGAAAAATGAATCTATTCAACAAGTCTACAACACGTCCTTAAGAGTTACATGATTTCACCCAATGTCAGTCATTTCTCCAGTTCTGATCATTTTTTAGGTTGTTGGTAGCTTGGTCAATGCCAAAACACAGTGAAATCTTTTTATGGCTTTTAAACGCGTTTTCTCCTCGAGAGAAACACGATTTCACTAAAAACGTTATAGTTTAAACATGCCTGTTGTACATGTGTGCAAACACTCAGAGCCTTAAGATAGGGGTTTCACCAATGTGTTTTTTGGTGAGAAACCTTCTATTTCAAGGTTCTGTGCGTTTTCAGACAAGTACAATATGTATTTGTAGTGTTTCTGACGAAATCCCTCCTTTTAAATGCATCTTCTCACAGAAAACGAGTCTCTCGCCATGGGAACATGGCTTTTTTGAAAAAGCATATTCTGGTCGAGAAATCGTGTTTTAAACAATAAAAACGACTCCCGGCCTTATTTAGTTCACATTTTTACTTTTGGTAAGCTAGCCCGTATTCATAACGCACTGAACCTTTTTATCGCGTTAAACGCCTTTTCTCGACGAGAAAAGCACAATTTCATCAAAAACAAACAAAACAAGAAAAATGAATCTATTCAACAAGTCTACAACACGTCCTTAAGAGTTACATGATTTCACCCAATGTCAATGTGTCATTTCTCCAGTTCTGATCATTTTTTAGGTTGTTGGTAGCTTGGTCAATGCCAAAACACAGTGAAATCTTTTTATGGCCTTTAAACGCGTTTTCTCCTCGAGAGAAACACGATTTCACTAAAAACGTTATAGTTTAAACATGCCTGTTGTACATGTGTGCAAACACTCAGAGCCTTAAGATAGGGGTTTCACCAATGTGTTTTTTGGTGAGAAACCTTCTATTTCAAGGTTCTGTGCGTTTTCAGACAAGTACAATATGTATTTGTAGTGTCTCTGACGAAATCCCTCCTTTTAAATGCATCTTCTCACAGAAAACGAGTCTCTCGCCATGGGAACATGGCTTTTTTGAAAAAGCATATTCTGGTCGAGAAATCGTGTTTTAAACAATAAAAACGACTCCCGGCCTTATTTAGTTCACATTTTTACTTTTGGTAAGCTAGCCCGTATTCATAACGCACTGAACCTTTTTATCGCGTTAAACGCCTTTTCTCGACGAGAAAAGCACAATTTCATCAAAAACAAACAAAACAAGAAAAATGAATCTATTCAACAAGTCTACAACACGTCCTTAAGAGTTACATGATTTCACCCAATGTCAATGTGTCATTTCTCCAGTTCTGATCATTTTTTAGGTTGTTGGTAGCTTGGTCAATGCCAAAACACAGTGAAATCTTTTTATGGCTTTAAACGCATTTTCTCCTCGAGAGAAACACGATTTCACTAAAAACGTTATAGTTTAAACATGCCTGTTGTACATGTGTGCAAACACTCAGAGCCTTAAGATAGGGGTTTCACCAATGTGTTTTTTGGTGAGAAACCTTCTATTTCAAGGTTCTGTGCGTTTTCAGACAAGTACAATATGTATTTATAGTGTTTCTGATGAAATCCCTCCTTTTAATGCATTTTCTCACAGAAAACGAGTCTCTCGCCATGGGAACATGGCTTTTTTGAAAAAGCATATTCTGGTCGAGAAATCGTGTTTTAAACAATAAAAACGACTCCCGGCCTTATTTAGTTCACATTTTTACTTTTGGTAAGCTAGCCCGTATTCATAACGCACTGAACCTTTTTATCGCGTTAAACGCCTTTTCTCGACGAGATCAGCACAATTTCATCAAAAACAAACAAAACAAGAAAAATGAATCTATTCAACAAGTCTACAACACGTCCTTAAGAGTTACATGATTTCACCCAATGTCAATGTGTCATTTCTCCAGTTCTGATCATTTTTTAGGTTGTTGGTAGCTTGGTCAATGCCAAAACACAGTGAAATCTTTTTATGGCTTTAAACGCATTTTCTCCTCGAGAGAAACACGATTTCACTAAAAACGTTATAGTTTAAACATGCCTGTTGTACATGTGTGCAAACACTCAGAGCCTTAAGATAGGGGTTTCACCAATGTGTTTTTTGGTGAGAAACCTTCTATTTCAAGGTTCTGTGCGTTTTCAGACAAGTACAATATGTATTTGTAGTGTTTCTGACGAAATCCCTCCTTTTAAATGCATTTTCTCACAGAAAATGAGTCTCTCGCAATGAGAACATGGCTTTTTTGAAAAAGCATATTCTGGTCGAGAAATCGTGTATTAAAAAATAAAAACGACTCCCGGCCTTATTTAGTTCACATTTTTACTTTTGGTAAGCTAGCCCGTATTCATAACGCACTGAACCTTTTTATCGCGTTAAACGCCTTTTCTCGACGAGAAAAGCACAATTTCATCAAAAACAAACAAAACAAGATAAATGAATCTATTCAACAAGTCTACAACACGTCCTTAAGAGTTACATGATTTCACCCAATGTCAATGTGTCATTTCTCCAGTTCTGATCATTTTTTAGGTTGTTGGTAGCTTGGTCAATGCCAAAACACAGTGAAATCTTTTTATGGCTTTAAACGCATTTTCTCCTCGAGAGAAACACGATTTCACTAAAAACGTTATAGTTTAAACATGCCTGTTGTACATGTGTGCAAACACTCAGAGCCTTAAGATAGGGGTTTCACCAATGTGTTTTTTGGTGAGAAACCTTCTATTTCAAGGTTCTGTGCGTTTTCAGACAAGTACAATATGTATTTGTAGTGTTTCTGACGAAATCCCTCCTTTTAAATGCATTTTCTCACAGAAAACGAGTCTCTCGCAATGAGAACATGGCTTTTTTGAAAAAGCATATTCTGGTCGAGAAATCGTGTTTTAAAAAATAAAAACGACTCCCGGCCTTATTTAGTTCACATTTTTACTTTTGGTAAGCTAGCCCGTATTCATAACGCACTGAACCTTTTTATCGCGTTAAACGCCTTTTCTCGACGAGATCAGCACAATTTCATCAAAAACAAACAAAACAAGAAAAATGAATCTATTCAACAAGTCTACAACACGTCCTTAAGAGTTACATGATTTCACCCAATGTCAATGTGTCATTTCTCCAGTTCTGATCATTTTTTAGGTTGTTGGTAGCTTGGTCAATGCCAAAACACAGTGAAATCTTTTTATGGCTTTAAACGCATTTTCTCCTCGAGAGAAACACGATTTCACTAAAAACGTTATAGTTTAAACATGCCTGTTGTACATGTGTGCAAACACTCAGAGCCTTAAGATAGGGGTTTCACCAATGTGTTTTTTGGTGAGAAACCTTCTATTTCAAGGTTCTGTGCGTTTTCAGACAAGTACAATATGTATTTGTAGTGTTTCTGACGAAATCCCTCCTTTTAAATGCATTTTCTCACAGAAAATGAGTCTCTCGCAATGAGAACATGGCTTTTTTGAAAAAGCATATTCTGGTCGAGAAATCGTGTTTTAAAAAATAAAAACGACTCCCGGCCTTATTTAGTTCACATTTTTACTTTTGGTAAGCTAGCCCGTATTCATAACGCACTGAACCTTTTTATCGCGTTAAACGCCTTTTCTCGACGAGATCAGCACAATTTCATCAAAAACAAACAAAACAAGAAAAATGAATCTATTCAACAAGTCTACAACACGTCCTTAAGAGTTACATGATTTCACCCAATGTCAGTCATTTCTCCAGTTCTGATCATTTTTTAGGTTGTTGGTAGCTTGGTCAATGCCAAAACACAGTGAAATCTTTTTATGGCTTTTAAACGCGTTTTCTCCTCGAGAGAAACACGATTTCACTAAAAACGTTATAGTTTAAACATGCCTGTTGTACATGTGTGCAAACACTCAGAGCCTTAAGATAGGGGTTTCACCAATGTGTTTTTTGGTGAGAAACCTTCTATTTCAAGGTTCTGTGCGTTTTCAGACAAGTACAATATGTATTTGTAGTGTTTCTGACGAAATCCCTCCTTTTAAATGCATCTTCTCACAGAAAACGAGTCTCTCGCCATGGGAACATGGCTTTTTTGAAAAAGCATATTCTGGTCGAGAAATCGTGTTTTAAACAATAAAAACGACTCCCGGCCTTATTTAGTTCACATTTTTACTTTTGGTAAGCTAGCCCGTATTCATAACGCACTGAACCTTTTTATCGCGTTAAACGCCTTTTCTCGACGAGAAAAGCACAATTTCATCAAAAACAAACAAAACAAGAAAAATGAATCTATTCAACAAGTCTACAACACGTCCTTAAGAGTTACATGATTTCACCCAATGTCAATGTGTCATTTCTCCAGTTCTGATCATTTTTTAGGTTGTTGGTAGCTTGGTCAATGCCAAAACACAGTGAAATCTTTTTATGGCTTTAAACGCATTTTCTCCTCGAGAGAAACACGATTTCACTAAAAACGTTATAGTTTAAACATGCCTGTTGTACATGTGTGCAAACACTCAGAGCCTTAAGATAGGGGTTTCACCAATGTGTTTTTTGGTGAGAAACCTTCTATTTCAAGGTTCTGTGCGTTTTCAGACAAGTACAATATGTATTTGTAGTGTTTCTGACGAAATCCCTCCTTTTAAATGCATCTTCTCACAGAAAACGAGTCTCTCGCCATGGGAACATGGCTTTTTTGAAAAAGCATATTCTGGTCGAGAAATCGTGTTTTAAACAATAAAAACGACTCCCGGCCTTACTTAGTTCACATTTTTACTTTTGGTAAGCTAGCCCGTATTCATAACGCACTGAACCTTTTTATCGCGTTAAACGCCTTTTCTCGACGAGAAAAGCACAATTTCATCAAAAACAAACAAAACAAGAAAAATGAATCTATTCAACAAGTCTACAACACGTCCTTAAGAGTTACATGATTTCACCCAATGTCAATGTGTCATTTCTCCAGTTCTGATCATTTTTTAGGTTGTTGGTAGCTTGGTCAATGCCAAAACACAGTGAAATCTTTTTATGGCCTTTAAACGCGTTTTCTCCTCGAGAGAAACACGATTTCACTAAAAACGTTATAGTTTAAACATGCCTGTTGTACATGTGTGCAAACACTCAGAGCCTTAAGATAGGGGTTTCACCAATGTGTTTTTTGGTGAGAAACCTTCTATTTCAAGGTTCTGTGCGTTTTCAGACAAGTACAATATGTATTTGTAGTGTCTCTGACGAAATCCCTCCTTTTAAATGCATCTTCTCACAGAAAACGAGTCTCTCGCCATGGGAACATGGCTTTTTTGAAAAAGCATATTCTGGTCGAGAAATCGTGTTTTAAACAATAAAAACGACTCCCGGCCTTATTTAGTTCACATTTTTACTTTTGGTAAGCTAGCCCGTATTCATAACGCACTGAACCTTTTTATCGCGTTAAACGCCTTTTCTCGACGAGAAAAGCACAATTTCATCAAAAACAAACAAAACAAGAAAAATGAATCTATTCAACAAGTCTACAACACGTCCTTAAGAGTTACATGATTTCACCCAATGTCAATGTGTCATTTCTCCAGTTCTGATCATTTTTTAGGTTGTTGGTAGCTTGGTCAATGCCAAAACACAGTGAAATCTTTTTATGGCTTTAAACGCATTTTCTCCTCGAGAGAAACACGATTTCACTAAAAACGTTATAGTTTAAACATGCCTGTTGTACATGTGTGCAAACACTCAGAGCCTTAAGATAGGGGTTTCACCAATGTGTTTTTTGGTGAGAAACCTTCTATTTCAAGGTTCTGTGCGTTTTCAGACAAGTACAATATGTATTTATAGTGTTTCTGATGAAATCCCTCCTTTTAATGCATTTTCTCACAGAAAACGAGTCTCTCGCCATGGGAACATGGCTTTTTTGAAAAAGCATATTCTGGTCGAGAAATCGTGTTTTAAACAATAAAAACGACTCCCGGCCTTATTTAGTTCACATTTTTACTTTTGGTAAGCTAGCCCGTATTCATAACGCACTGAACCTTTTTATCGCGTTAAACGCCTTTTCTCGACGAGATCAGCACAATTTCATCAAAAACAAACAAAACAAGAAAAATGAATCTATTCAACAAGTCTACAACACGTCCTTAAGAGTTACATGATTTCACCCAATGTCAATGTGTCATTTCTCCAGTTCTGATCATTTTTTAGGTTGTTGGTAGCTTGGTCAATGCCAAAACACAGTGAAATCTTTTTATGGCTTTAAACGCGTTTTCTCCTCGAGAGAAACCCGATTTCACTAAAAACGTTATAGTTTAAACATGCCTGTTGTACATGTGTGCAAACACTCAGAGCCTTAAGATAGGGGTTTCACCAATGTCTTTTTTGGTGAGAAACCTTCTATTTCAAGGTTCTGTGCGTTTTCAGACAAGTACAATATGTATTTATAGTGTTTCTGATGAAATCCCTCCTTTTAATGCATTTTCTCACAGAAAACGAGTCTCTCGCCATGGGAACATGGCTTTTTTGAAAAAGCATATTCTGGTCGAGAAATCGTGTTTTAAACAATAAAAACGACATCCGGCCTTATTTAGTTCACATTTTTACTTTTGGTAAGCTAGCCCGTATTCATAACGCACTAAACCTTTTTATCGCGTTAAACGCCTTTTCTCGACGAGAAAAGCACAATTTCATCAAAAACAAACAAAACAAGAAAAATGAATCTATTCAACAAGTCTACAACACGTCCTTAAGAGTTACATGATTTCACCCAATGTCAATGTGTCATTTCTCCAGTTCTGATCATTTTTTGGTTGTTGGTAGCTTGGTCAATGCCAAAACACAGTGAAATCTTTTTATGGCTTTAAACGCGTTTTCTCCTTGAGAGAAACTAGATTTCACTAAAAACGTTATAGTTTAAACATGCCTGTTGTACATGTGTGCAAACACTCAGGTTTCACCAATGTGTTTTTTGGTGAGAAACCTTCTATTTCAAGGTTCTGTGCGTTTTCAGACAAGTACAATATGTATTTGTAGTGTTTCTGACGAAATCCCTCCTTTTAAATGCATTTTCTCACAGAAAATGAGTCTCTCGCAATGAGAACATGGCTTTTTTGAAAAAGCATATTCTGGTCGAGAAATCGTGTTTTAAACAATAAAAACGACTCCCGGCCTTATTTAGTTCACATTTTTACTTTTGGTAAGCTAGCCCGTATTCATAACGCACTGAACCTTTTTATCGCGTTAAAAGCCTTTTCTCGACGAGAAAAGCACAATTTCATCAAAAACAAACAAAACAAGAAAAATGAATCTATTCAACAAGTCTACAACACGTCCTTAAGAGTTACATGATTTCACCCAATGTCAATGTGTCATTTCTCCAGTTCTGATCATTTTTTAGGTTGTTGGTAGCTTGGTCAATGCCAAAACACAGTGAAATCTTTTTATGGCTTTAAACGCGTTTTCTCCTCGAGAGAAACACGATTTCACTAAAAACGTTATAGTTTAAACATGCCTGTTGTACATGTGTGCAAACACTCAGAGCCTTAAGATAGGGGTTTCACCAATG